>NC_090845.1:135853337-136196337 GCF_028021215.1 Eschrichtius robustus
TTTGGTTTTTGAAAGATATTTTTACTGGGTATAGAATTCTAGATTGACAGGGTTGTTTCTTCCCCCAGTACTTTAAAAATGTTCCATTATCTTTTGTCTTGCATTATTTTCTATGAGAAATGTGCTATCTCTGAATTTTATTCCTCTGTACCTAATATGTCCCTCCCCCCGCCTTTCAGGCTGCTTTTAAGATATTTATCATTTGTTTTGTGCTTTGAGTTCATTAAGCTGTTTAGATCTATCAATTTACAGTTTTCATCAAATTTAGAATATTTTCTCATTATTCAAATATTTTCTATCCTTCAGCAGTTCTAGTTAGACATATTATTACACTGCTTGAAATCTTCCTGTAGTTCACTGACACTGTTTATTTTTTTTAACTTTTTATTTTGAGATAACTGTAGATTCACAGGTGCTTGTTAAAAATAATCCAGAGAGCCTGTGCACCACAACTACCGAGCCTGCGCTCTAGAGCCTGCATGCCACAACTACTGAAGCCTGCGTGCCTAGAGCCCGTGCTCCGCAACAAGAGAAGCCACCACAATGAGAAGCCTGCACCGCAGCAAAGAGTAGCCCCTGCTCACCGCCACTAGAGAAAGCCCGCGCGCAGCGACGAAGACCTAATGCAGCCAAAAATAAATAAAAATAAATAAATCCATTTTAAAAAATGCAAAAAAAAAATCCAGAGAGCCCATCCTCCAGTTTTCCCCAGTGTATAACTATATTTCAATATTACAACCATGTTCATGTATTTTTCTGTTTCATTTTGATAGTTTTTATTGCTATGTCATGTTTACTAATCTTTACTTCTACAGTATCTAAACTGCTGTTAGTTCCATCAAGTACAGTGTTCATCTCAGACATATAGTTTTCATCTGTAGAAGTTTGATTTGTATCCTTTTAAAATATGTTCCTTGTCCCTACTTATTACGTGGAATCTTTCCTCCAGCTTCTTGAACATGGAATACAATCATAATAACTTCTGATGTTTTTGTCAGCATTCTGTCATTTGTGCCATTTCTAGGTTGCTTTCAGTTGACTTCGTTTTTCATCATTATGGGTCTGTTTTCCTGCTTTGCCCGCCTGGTAGTTTTTAATGGGATGACAGTATTGTGAATTTTACCTTATTGGGTGCTAGATATCTTTTTTATTCTTATATAATTGAGTCTTGATTCTTGTTCTGGGACACATTTACACATGGCTTTAAAAAAATTCCACATGTGTTCTGTACCTTACCCTACAGAACTAATTTTAAAGATAAAATTAAAAGAGACTGAGAAGAAAATTGCTGGAGTTTATATATACTTCATTTTTTTCTCCCAAATTTCTTTGGAGGGGAAAAACACCTTTATCCATGTTAGGTTTTTGAAAAAAAGATCGGAGAAATAAGAGCTAGTTAACGATCCAGTTGGTTGCCTTTATCATGAATGAATCTTAGCTGCAAAATGTCAGTTAATGCCTTCACGTCAGGGACTTAGGGCCAGTGGATACAGGGTACAGGCAGTTTACTTCAGCTTATAATCACATTTAAGAATTAAGATGAGTCCTAACGGTTTATTTACTAGTCCTATCACTTCTCCAGTTTAGGAGTCCCTTCTGAGATATACCTAGCTTTTGTTTAAAAACATTTAAAATCCTTGTGAGGTCCTCCATGCAATGTTTTATTGATATTGATATATTTTTTCTCCTACTGAAGTGTACCAAGCGGTAGGTGGTAGGAAATGAGGGCAGAGAGGTAAAGGGAGCCTAGATGTAAGTGTAGGGCTTTATACGCCATCTTCAGGGCAGAGTTTTCTGTTAAGAGCCATGTGGTAAGTGTTTTAGGCCTTGCCAGTCACGCGGCCTGAGTCGCACCTGCTCCACTCCGCCGTTGTAGTGAGACAGCGGCTGTGGACAGTATGTTAGGAGTTGGTGTGGCCGTGCGCCTGTGAAACCTGACTTACAGACAGAGGCAGCAGGCCAACTGGGCTCCCCCGCCATGCTTTGTTTGCTGACCCTTGTTTTAGAAGGACCGTATGTTGAGAATAGACTCCCAGGGGCTAAATGGAGGCCAGGGGACCAGAGAAGAAGCTCTAACAATGCTCGTGTGTTTTGGATCATGATGCCGACCAGAGAAGATGGCACTGAGAGCCTGTCCCTCATCCCGTGCGGCCACTCTGGCCTCATACACAGTCATGTGTTTACTCACTTCACCAAGAGTTCTCAGGATCATCCCAAGGTAAGTAGGCTCTGAATGTTGTTAGAAGTCCATGCTTGTGTTTGTCTGACAGCTTGTTAACTTGCTTTTTGTAGGTGCACTGGTTTCATATTCCAGAAGGTTGGAAGGTTGGCTGCCACAGCTCTGGGAGGTGGATTTTTCCTGCTTCAGGTCTGTATGTGGAGTGTTTCCCTGGCCGTCCTTACACACAGTCCGGGCTCTGTTACTTTAGACGGTTTCATGTACCATTTGAAATGCTAGTAACCTTTTGAGTCAGACTTCTTCAATTACTAGGTGGATTACATTTTGTCATTTATAACATGGGGACACGTGCATATTCCTTACCATAGCTCCCTTCCAGGGTTTTCAAGACCACTTGAAATATGAAGCAAGTGTGATTTCAGAAATCCCAGGTGTGATGCAAGTGCCCTGTGATATGATTTATTCTTAGACACTAAGTCGATGAGAGACATGAGGGCTAAATGACGCTGGTCAGATGGCCTCTGCTGGCCCTTGGCGTGGAGTTTGTTTTTGAACCACCGCTGCCGGTTCCCTGAGGCTGCTGTGTACAGTTGGCTTGCAAACTTGACTCCACATTGGAATCACCTGGGAATTTTATAAAACACTGGTGCTTGGGGCCTGCCCCCCACCTCCGTGTGATTTCACGGGCGGTAGGCCTGCTTGGATATCGGAGTATTTTTAAAGTTGCAGGTGGTTCTGAGGTGCAGCCAAGCCGGAGTGTCCGGACCCGCAGCTCTTTGTCTCCTCTCGAAGGTAGCAGCCCGCATTTTAGCGAGGTCGTCCCACGTTAGAATCACAATTTGAGTGAGTTTTCCAGATGCGTCAGGTGAAAACGAAGTGTGTGGAAGAGGCCAGAAGAGGCCCGCTCATGACTGGTGGGCCGGGGCGGGCGTGGCACAGCATCACTGCATCACGGATGCCCTCAAAACCCAATGCTTGGAATGACCATCTTTTTATCATCTCAGTTTCTGTGCGTCAGCAATTCGGGGAGGGGAGGGTGGGCGCTTGGGCTGGCAGCCTCGAGGGGTTCTAGCCAGAGGGGACTGGAGCTGGGTGAGCAGGGAGCTGGGGCGGGGCCAGGCCTCTCCCTCCCCTCCCTCCCTCGGGTCTCAGCTCCTCCTGCGGCCTCAGTGCTCCAAGCGCCCTTGTTTCAGAAACATGGTGAGAGCTGCCCGCCCGTTTCTGCCCAAGCCTGGGAACTCCGTAGCATGACTCCGGCAGCATCCTGCTTGCGACTAGCGAGGCACCAGCAGCTGCCCCCGGACCCGTTCCCTGTGTAGCTTCTTGGCTCCCTCCCTGTGGCTGTGAGCAGACAGGCCCCTCCTCACCCCTCCTGTTGCCTTCTGGGTTGCAGTCATCTTTCCTTCCTCGCACCCCTTCAGATGCACGTGCGGTGACAGCTCTCTTGCACTAGACCCACAATCCTGTTCTGTCCCTGTGGTTTCCCTGAGTATCTTCATATTGCTTTGAAATGCCTTAAGCTGAGTGCACCCTCTGTTTCTTTTGGGGGTTCTGACTGACAGAAGTAATGGGCATTAGAATAATCTCCAGGAAGGACCCTCGCACTGGGATTCTGGTATTGCTTGGGTCAGATGTGCAAGGAGTGCAGTGCAGGTGGGACATGGGGGTCTGTGCTGTGCACGCATGTGCCCTGTCACCAGGGTAGTCACGATGTTGGGAGATCAGGGGTGTGGTTTGACATAAGGATCCAGTTTCCTTTCTTTCATCCGGATTATTGTCCCAGCAGCATTTAGTGAATGTCTTCCTTTTCTCAATATTTGTACCGTTGCCTTTATCATATATCAAAGTTCATATATGTGTGGCTCTGACTCTACTTTCTGTATCTACTGAGCCTTGATAGTTGGCAAGACAAGTTCCTCCACATATTCTTCAGGATCGTTGTGGCTGCTTTTGTACTTTTGCTTCTCCATCTAAATTTTAGAACAGGCTTGTCAATTCCTTTCAAAGATTCTGTTTAAATTTTGATTGGGGGACTTCCCTGGCAGTCCAGTGGTTATGACTCCGTCCACGCTGCCATTGCAGGGGGCGCAGGTTCGATCCCTGGTCGGGGAACTAAGATCCCGTGTGCCGCATGGTGCACCCAAAAAGGGGAAAAAAAGAGTAAGAAGAAAAATGTTTGACTGGAATTGCATGGGAACCATATAGATAAATTGAGGGAGAATTAATATCTTTTATGATATTGTATCATCTAGCTGTGAACACAGGCTTTCTCTCCATTTATTTAGGTCTTCTTTAATGTCTTTGCCTAGACTTTTGTTATTTTTTCCATATAGATCTTGTCCATCTGTGGTTCAGTTTTATCCCTAGATACCTTATAAGAGCTCTAGTTGCTCTTGTGCTTTTCCCCAGGCACTCACCCTGAGCCCTAAAGCTGTCTCCCAGTTGGACTCAGAGTGATACAACTACTGATGTAGAACATCTTTTCATGTGTTTATTTACTGTCCAGATCTCCTTTTTGGTGAAGTATCTATTCAGGTCTTTTGCCCTCTTTTAAATTGGGTTGTCTGTTTCTGTACTTTTTATTCTGTCCTATTAATCTGTGTGTCTTTTCCAATACCACACTGTCTTGATTGCTGTAAAATCAGGTAGTGTGATTCCTCCAACTCTGTTCTTTTTCAAAATCGTTTTGGCTGTTCTAGTTCCTTTGTCTTTTCATACACATTTTAGAACCAGCTTGTTTACATATCTATGAAACATCTTGCTGGGATTGGGATTGCAATAACTCTGGCTTAATCATTTCTCTTTGAGTTCTTTCTTCAACAGACATTTTGTAGTTTTCAGTGTACAGATCCTATATGATTTTTGTTTAGATTTGTACCTAGTATTCGATTATTTTGCAGCTATTGTAAAATCATAAATTTCATTTCCATTTCCAATTCAAATTGCTAGCATATAGAAATACAATTTATTTTGTGTGTTTATCTTGTAGTGTACAGCCTTGCTAAACTCGCTTTTTGTGTGTAGGAGCTTTTGTTTGTTTTTTGTTGGATTCTTTGAAATTATGTAGACAAACATGTCTACAAATAGTGACATTTTGACTTCTTCCTTTCTGATCTGGACGCCTCTTACCTTATGTTCTTTCTTGTTGCACTATGACTTCATTTCCAGCACAGTGTTGAATAGGAATAGAGACAGTAGACATCCTTGCCTTTTTGTTAACATTGGATGAAAGTATTCAGTCCTTCACCAGTAAGTATGATTGACGTTAGCTGTATGTTTGTAGATGCTCTTTATCAAGTTGAGGAAGTTCTCCCTGTTTCTGTTTTTCCAAGAGCTTTTACAGGAATGTGTGGTGAATTTTGTCAGAATGTTTCTGAGTCCTGCCTGAAGTCTAGGCCAGGTGATACCTTAGGAAATATGGGAAGTACACGGCTCTGGGCTTCTCCAGTCAGAGGCTCTTGTTTTCTTCCGAGCCCCCAAGTAGCTGTTCAATGTACTTCGTCCTGTGGGAGAGACAGGGTGGAGTGACAGAATCGGAACTTGGATGTCGTGTACGACTTTTGAGATCCAGCTATGTTGCTGCTACAAGTAGTCTGTTCTTTTTAGTGCTGAGCAACATCTTGTTGTGTAAACATGACACAATTTGCTTATTCATGCATGTGCGGATGGACATTTGGTTTATTTCCAGTAAAGCTGCTGTGACAAGAGCTGCCATTCTGGGTATAGCATAATGGCACGTGCAGTTTCAGTGTTGGCAGATGATGCCAAACCGCTCCCCTAAAAGGCTGCTGGTAGACGCCCTCAGTAAGGGTGTGATAGGAGTGTCCATTTCCCACCTCCTTACCAACACTGTATATTTTCAGTATTTTAATCATCTCCAATCTGATTATAAAAAGTACAGTAACTCATTAATTTTATAGAGATGGGTAAGAGTATAGATAAAGCGAAAGGATTGCCAGCAGTCATCGAAGGGCAGTGTGCGGACTTCCGTCGGCAGGCATAGGGCCTCGCACATAGGGTGGATGCTGAGTGGCTGTGGGGCGAATGTCGCTGTAATACAAAAAGCTGGATGGCAAATACCTCCAAAGATAGAGACTCAGAAGGGTTTTTGGTAACATATTCCAGTGATTGATCCTGCGTTTCTCCTTTCTTGCTGTCGTTTCTTAAACTAAAGCTTGCGAACCACACTGGCTACATCAGAGTAGACTGGCGGCGGGTGGAGAAGGACGTGCAGAAAGCCCGGGAGCAGCTGAGGATCCGCCAGAGCGGCCGGACGCCCGCGGGGGCCACAAGCAGAGCGCAGGAGGTGAGGCCTTGTGTGCGCAAGCGGGGTAGACACACCACATGCCAGCCTCAGGTGGAGTATCCTCACCTCAGCGGCATTTTAAAAGGTTAAACCCACAAGGACCAGTAGCTTCGGTGACTTTTACTGCAGGCACACACGTGCTTTGAGCGTCCCTCGAACAGGTTCCTGGTGGGACGGGAGCAGCAAGCCCTCGGAGGAGGAGGGTGTAGCTTTTACAGCCACGCTGATCGTTTCGAGTCATGTTTTTGTCTCCACGCACACACATCTCTGAAATGGCCAGAATGTGTAGCCCAGGGGTTCACAAGCTTTTTTTGTAAAGGGCCAGATGGTACATGTTTTCAGCTTTGTAGGCATCGTGATCTCTGTCACAACTACTGAACTCCACTGTGTAGCGTGAAAACAGCCATAGACGATGGGTAGGCAGGTGGGTGTGGCTGCGTTGCAATGAAAGTTTATTTAAAAATAGGTGACTGGCTGGATCTGCCCCACGGGCTGTAGTTTGCTAACCTCTGATCTAAGGCATAAAATCAGGTCAGATTATACTAGAGGGACAGCGTCAGTCGCTGTTAGACTGAGGAACAAGTCCTGAGAGCACATGAGGGGATTAAGAAGAGACGGGGTCAGGAGGGTGGTGTACAAGCACACACACACTTTATTTCCCATCAGAACTCTTTTTATAGATTGCAGTAGGCAATACATGTTTTTGTTAAAATCACAAGACAGAATCATCAGACAGTATTTCCTTAATGTTGAAGTTATAGTACAAAACATTCCACGAACCAGAATATAAACATGCGTGAGAACAGACTGTGATTACCAAAATGTGCCAAGGACAAACTATAGTTAGAGAAACCACAAGCAACCTCACAGGCCAAGACTCATATCTTCTCTAATAACTCTTTCGGTCCTGTCAGGAATTAAGCAGGACTTTGCCATGCTTTAAGCTGCAAGGACTGTGTCAGCTTGCAGCTGGTTCCCGACAAGACAGGAGAAGGGCTTCTTTTTTTAAAAGGATGTATTTTGTTACTTCTTTATTACCTTTGGAAAAATGTCAAATGTCCCAAACATATAAGTGCACTTAACCGGGGAGAAATAAACCAGGATCAAGGTGTCAGGAAGGTGCCTGGTTAAACCTACAAGGACCAAGAGAACAGGAAGGGAATACCAGGAGACAAGAAATATTAGCAAATGTTTGAAAGTTGGAAAGCAGATAGATGAGCGGTAGATAACTTAGCAGAGGGACTTCCCTGGTCCGGTGGCTAAGACTCCGCGCTCCCAGTGCAGGGGGCCTGGGTCCAATCCCTGGTCAGGGAACTAGATCCCGCATGCTGCAACTGAAAGATCCTGCGTGCCGCAACTAAAAAAAAAAAAAGATCCCACATGCCACAACTAACACCTGGTGCAGCCAAATAAATAAATATTTTTTTAAAAAAAATGACATTCCCTTTAAAGAAGAAAAAAAGAAAAAGACGATTCTGTGTAGTGGCGAGTGCTCAGCCAAAGGTGTCCATTGCCAGAATACTACTCAGCCATATAAAAGAAGGAAATTTTGCCATTTGCAGCAACATGGATGGACCTAGAGATTATCATACTGAGTGAAATAAGTCAGAGAAAGACAAACACCATATGATATCACTTATATGTGGAATCTAAAATACGACACAAATGAATCTATGAAACAGAAGCAGACTCCCAGACATAGAGAACAGAGTTGTGGTTGCCAAGGGGGAGGGGGTGGGGAGGGATGGAAGGACTGGGAGTCTGGGGTCAGCAGATGCAAACTATTATCTAGAGGACGGATAAACAACAAGGTCCTACTGTAGAGCACAGGGAACTATACTCAATATCCTGTGATAAACCATCATGGGAAGGAATATTGAAAAGATCGCATATATATGTAGAACGGAATCAGTTTGCTGCACAGCAGAAATAAACACAACATTGTAAATCAACTACACTTCAATGAAAGAATGAGCACATCTTACTTTATGTAAATTATACCTCAATAAAGTGTAGTAAGATGGAAAAGTTCAAAAAGAAGAACAAAAAACCCCTCAAATAAATAAATTTCTTATAAAAAAGCTGTCCATTGCCCAGAGTGGAACGTGGCATTTGTGCACTTAGATAAGTCCCTCCCGCTTCCTCCCTTCCTTCCATCCCTCCTCAAGCTCAAGGTTATGAAACTTACACTTTTTCACTTCAAAAATTTTTTTATTTTTCAGACATTTACAAAAGTAATACATGACTGTTGAAAACTTCTTTAGTGATACAGGAATGTATATAATAAAAAGTATAAGGTTAACGTTTGATTAGAACCGACTGTTGCCTTACAGTGGGCACTTATTATAAACTACCCAGAAGGTTTGGAATTGGTTCCTTCCACAAATGTTTGTAGTATCCCTCTTTGTGGCCTGGCCCCCACAGGCCCCAGGGAGAGTGGCTGGTTCCCCCTGAGAGCCCGTAGTCGTATTTGGGGAGCAGGAAATGAAAATGTTCGGGTCAGTGTTTAGCAGCAAGGAGGCCATTGGTGATTTCTGCGAGAACAGTTACAGTCAGGTGGTGGAGTTGAGAGCCAAGGTTGAGCAAGTTGAGGAATGAGTAAAGATGATGAATGAAAGAAGTGATGTCAGGAAATTGTATGATTTTTTTCATTCCCCCTGAGGGCAGACGGCAAGAGACAATGCGTCAAATAGGGAAGTATAGTTCCAGTCAAGTCGGGGAGGAGTGAAGACACACAGGCACAGTGGGAATGAGGGGGCTCGAGGGTCCCAGGAGGCTGGGTGGTGGAGTGGGAAAGGTCGGGGTGGGGTTAGGGAGATGAACCCCTGTACTTAAGTCCAGGAAACCAGTAGGCCAGGCTACAGGGTGTATTCCCCTCGTGAATACTTTTCTATGGTAGCACTTGGGAGAAAGTTCCCTCTGGGATGGAGGTCGATAGAGCACATGCGTGGGAAGCTGTAGGAATGTGAGAAAATAAAGTTTCAGAGGAGGGTGTACGGATAGATGGACAGACGCGTGGGCGGGAGCAACGTGTGGACAGGTTTGGAGGAGAGACCAGTTTACTGAATGTGGTGCCTTCTCTCTTTGCAAAGTCCCGTCTGAAAAGCATCCCTTGAATGTGATCGCTGCGCTAGCACCCCGCCACTACCTTATCCAAAGACACGTCATCTCACCTTCTGATCTGCGTCCTGCTTCCTAATAATATCCTCAGCAAAGTAATCCATTGTGCTGTCTTCTGTTCCTAGGTGGTGTCATTTGTGAAGAAGAATGTTCTAGTGACTGGTGGATTTTTCGGAGGCTTTCTGCTTGGTATGGCATCCTAAAGAGGATGACTTCACCTCCTTATTCCTGGTTTTTCCAGCCAGCAGCCTCTTCACTCCATCGTAGGATAGCAAGTCTCTCCTCTTCGTCCTCTTCTCCCTCTTCTCCCGTGCCTTCCTCCCTGCCATGGCGTATCTGAATGGCTTCTGTAGGCATCTGTTGGTACAAGTGGATAACGGCCCCACCATGACCTTGACGGCAACGGAAGAGACAGTGGACGTTAACTCTTCTCCCAGCACACTCCCCCCTTGACTGATCTGTAGGTCAGCAAGAATATTCCTTTCTCCCCTATGTAAGATACTTACCAGAACGTGGTACAAGATGGCTCACCATGGAGCATGAGTGGATCCTCAAAGGTTGTCCCAAACTTGATTTGGAAAAGAAATAACAAGCATATAAGATACCTTACTATGTTCTGCATGGAAGGGAACTGAATACATTTGCCTTTAAGCATGAAAGATTTTGGTATCTTGGCGTCTACTTTCTTTTGTAGTAGATTTTAGGTTACAGAACGAGAACTGCTTGTACTGGCTCTAATTATCCTGACAAAATGGGGCATGTGCACTACAGTTGAAAAATCTGCATATGGAATGAACTTGTACTAAAGATACATATGCTGAGCGGAAGGTATTGTGTTTGGTGGGAAGGTCTTTAGGGAAACCAACCAATAGATACATTTAGGATGGTCACTTAGAGGCATTCAGGTATTATCTAGGGATGTTTTCCATCATACAGGATAATGCATCTCATGATGGTTTCCAAAGGATTTATTTATGGTAAAATAAGTGACTTTAGGTGGAAGAGGGAAGAAGCTCTTGGATTTTTATTTAATAGAAAAGGTTTTGAGCTTTGAAATGTGGAATATTCTTTACCTCTTGTCAAAACATCAGGGGTAGCCGTAGCTCCTCTGTGCCAATTCTACTATTTAACCAGTTAGTATGAAATATATAACATTTGAACCAGAGTTTTTAAATGGTGACATTCCAAGCATTAAGAATTGAGAACAGTAGCAATAGCAACAGCACATGTGAAATAAATTATTTCTATCATCAAAGGTAATCTGCTGTCTCAGGATGACCCCAACTCTTAGAATTTTTCTTTAAAATAAAAGTTTATAGATATACCCATGCTTAGAAACTTAACACATTTTTCTGTAATGGCCTTCTATTGTACCATCTAGAACATCCACTGCAGGAAGGCAAGGCTTGTGTCTTCACCATTATATCCATGGAGCCAAACACTTAATAAGTACTCAGTATCTGTTGAATATATGAGTAATGAGCTCATAGAAAAGTATCTGGAAAAGGCACTGATCCACAGGGTTTGTGAGACTTCATGAGTTCTGAAAATTCGGAAAACTTGGAATAAACTTCTTAAACTTGCAGGTGATCCCTCGCAAAATGTGTGTTTTTAAGGCCTTCCTTTTAAAATGTTTGCCTTTTAACTTACCTTGGGAATGATGCATTGAATTTGGAAATTGTAGCTACTAGTGGATGTGTGGAATTTTTTAGAATTCATCCATTTGCATTTTTCTCCTTAGTTATGGTAGTATTTTAAGGCAACATTAAGTTGTCTTGCTTGTAACATGTATGAATTATATACAAATCATAACGGTATGAGCCACATTGTTCCATATTTTTATAGAAGAACTCAAATTTTTTTTCACTTTTTATTATGGAAACATTCAAACATGTATAAAAATACAGAAAATAGTACAATGACCCCCATATGTCCATCACCCACCTATAATGATCATCAAATTATAGCTTGTTTTATCAATCGTTCTGAAACAAATACCAAATGTGTCATTTTATTATATTTTGGTATGTGTCTGTAAAAGGTAAGAAGTCATCTTAAAAATCATAAGTGCAATACCCTATCATCATACCCATCTGACCCCACTCAGACCCGTGGAATGGGGGCTGCAGGTAGTGGGGTGGGGTGGCCTTTCTCCATCTGTTTTTCCTGTGATTATCGGTGATGACAAAGATTAGCAGGTTGCTCTAAGCTGCTTTGAGCGGGTTATAATAGAGAATAGACTGAAGTAAGATTCTAGCTTTCACCTGAGGGACGTGGTTGAGGTCAGTGTTCTGGGTTGGCCCACCCTATTGCAATCAGGATGGCCTTGAGTTCTGCCCGCTGAGTGGGGCCGCCATGGGTGGCCGGGCGGAGTGGGTGCTGAGGTTGAACAGTGGCGGTGCTCTGGCGCTCGTCACTGGTGGCATTTCGGAGAGCTCCCCCAGGCAGTTAGGGGAGCCTCTAAATGGAGGCCCTGTTGTCAGCAGCTTTGCTTCAGGTGGTGAAGTGAGAGGTTTCCCCCCCAAAGAACAGCTGCCACCCCTTCACGCAAAACTGAGACACCAGGACCAGGCAACTTCACCCATGGATACTCTGTTTCCATGTGACTGGCAAGGCCTGTTTCATGATGCATTTTTCTCCAGTACCCAGAATCCAATAACATGCTGCGCCTCCTTAGTGATGGGGGGGCTGAAGAGATGGCAGATTTTCTTTGACTGACAGAGGGATTAAGCGTTTTCAGTCGTCACTTTGACCGTGTTTGGGTTTTGGCTCCCCTTGTTCGGGGCTTCCCTATCTGTAGTTGGGCCTGGACCGGAGAACCTCTGACAGCTGGTGGCCAGAGTGCCTATGAGGGTCTTCTCCCTTTTCGCTGTTCACCCCAGAGCCCCCGTGTCCTCCTTCTCTCCCCTCCTGGCATCCCTGCCACTCTGGACCACCCTTGAACCCAGCGTCCCTCCTTGTGATGGGCCAGGGGCATTTCTGCTTTCCGGCTGCTGCCCGCTCAGGGCCAACAAATAGAGTCCCGTGTCTTCAGTCTTGCCAAGGCTCTGTATCCTCACTGCTAACACGGTTTGAGCCTGGGGACACCTCCGCCTGAGTGGCCCCATTGTCATGAGTGTCACTGTCATTGACTTTCCTCCGGCTGCCCATCCGGGCCACTTCTCTGCTCCCGCCCCTCAGCCTCCCGACACTCATTAACAGGCTGACAGCCCTCCCTACTGGACTTGGCAGAACACAGGACATGACTAAAGGAGTGAATCTTCCATAATTCTAGCTAACATACTCTTGGGGTGGGTGCTCATGGTTTTGAAATGCTTAACTACTGTGAAAATGTTCTCTCCATCATCTTTTTGTTTGACTTTTGCCGGAAAGATGGACATGACTAATGGTTGCGCTCTTATTTGAAACCTCTACTTTTGTGTACTTTGGGAGATGTAATAAATTTCTGATTGAAAAAAAATGGTGTAGGGATAGATTTTAAATATCTGAGAATCATTAATGTTTCACGATGAAACATTAGTTTCTTCTCTCAGGGAAATTTGCTCACGGCCAGGTTTGGACCCTGCAGGCAAAATTAGGCTGCTCCCCTCTCTGCTCCCTCCACCAGCTCACCAGCTTCATTTCTTTGTCATGGTTCTAGGTCTGGGGGCTTCTTAAGCACTTACACAATAGTAGTGTGATCTCTTGGAGAATTGGGCAGAAAACATACCTTATCCTGGACCTGATTTCCCAGAAATCATACAGTGTGGCTTATGTCTCTGATACTTGATACTTAAGGAATCGTGAATTTCAAGAGCACTATTTTTCTAGCGAAGACCGAGTGTTGCACTTTCTTCACGTTTTTAGAAAACTGTAAAGTCAGCTTATTGAAACACCAAAACTACCGTCGTGAATTTGAAATGGTAAAAATGCCGTTATGATGACTGAGAGCAGTGGGTCGCATCCTTGCTTGCCTGGCTGCCGTCCTGGAGGCTCTGGTCGCACTGGTAGCGGCGGGGCAGCCTCATGTTTGAGGAGCATCTGAAGTTGGGAACCACTGAACTACAGACTTGGAAGCTGGTGTAATAACGTCACAGCTCTGCTGAACAGGCCTTTACTGCCTTTTAAATTAAGTGCCATACAATTTCAGATGCCTTCCAAATACTGAACAGAGTATAATATTAGTTTATTAAATGTTATAAGAATCGTGTGGAGTGGATGCATGAGTAGCATGATGGCCGACCAGGGCCTTCTGTCATCAGTGGATGTAAAGCTCTTGGGCAGAAGGTTGTTGGGTAATGAAGTGTTCATATGGTGCCAACATATCATCACCCCACAAATGACCTCCCATGACCAAGGGAAAACTACCTTTCCAGTGGAGAGGTGTGTCTCAGTCACTAGTTAACCAAGTGATGAAACTTAGCATCACTCAGAGCCCACTTACAGCAGGCTTTTAAGAAGTCTCTAAATAGAGGATGAGATCATATTTCTCACCTTCCCAGCTCTTCCCTGAAGACTGAGATTCAGTGCTAATCATGGTCCCTAATAAATAAAAAACAGTTGGTAAGTGTTAAGCTTCTTTGATGTCTCTTTTATTTCCCTGTATGTCATAGTAATAGCTAAGAAGAATAAGATTGAAATCAGTGTCTGCTAATAGATGTTGAATGAAACTGAGACAGTACTGAGTTTAAAGATAGATAGGAAGGAATAATTGCTTGAAGCTTTAGGAGCCCTAAAGAAAGGAGTATACTTGGGGAAAAAGAAGTCTGAAACTTGAGTAGTTAACTCAATAAAAATAATTTTGTAATAAAGCACAGGAGAGCAATCTCTTTGATCATGTAGTGATTGCTAATGTGAATCCAACACCACTATCAACTGATACTTTTAAATGTAATTTAGATTTGTGTATGATGTAAATGTAGTTATAAAATGTTTCATTAAATTGTTCTACTATTAACACAAGACTTCAAATGATTTTATGAGAATATAGCACTCTTTCCCTAGTTTGTGGACCAAACATCTCTTAAGGCAGCATTTCTCCAAGTCTCAGGAGGATGTTCCCCTCCCCTGAGAGATGCTATCTGCAAAACGGGTTTGCTGGTACAAGTTGGCAAGTATTGCATACAGTAGTCCTTTCCAAAGAATCATACTTCACATGAGCATGTGAAAAGCTTTGAAGTCTTACAGGAAAGAAACCTGTTTACTTCTGTGTAACCTAGCATTCCCGAACTTACCTTGCCAGGCAAGCCTTTTTTCCACCTGTTACAGCAATTCCTAGAAATGCTGCTTTAAAGAACACTTGGTCTCAAAACAGTAATGGTATTTATTTGAATATCAGGGACTATCTTAGTTTGTTCACAGCAATGTAGCTTCTCTCTGGCATGCTGGCAGAGGGAAGGAGGGATCCTCCCTGTTATGGATTGAATGTTTGTGGTTCCTCAAATTTCATGTTGAAATCCTAACCCCCAAGGTGATGGTATTTGGAGGTGGGGTCTTTGGAGGTGATGAAGTCATGAGCACAAGGCCTTCGTGAATGGGATTAGTGCCCTTATAAAATAGACCCCAGAGAGCTCCCTTGTCCCTTCCTCCATGTGAGGACATGGCAAGAAGACAGCCACCTATGAACCAGGAAGAGGGCCCTCACCAGACACTGAATCTGCCAGCACCTTGATCTTGGACTTTCTGCCTCCAGAACTTTGAGAAATAAATGTCTGTTGTTTGAGCCACCCAGTCTATGGTCTTTTTGTTATAGCAAGCCGAATGGACTAAGACAAGGACCCATCAGACTTTGTTTCAGCTCTTGCTTAAGAAGTCATCTTTTTTCTTTATTTGCGGGGGAGGGTAGAGTGATGGTGGTTCTAGCACCTATTTGAGGAAACCAAATGGCCCCGTCGATACTGTCCCCCCCCTGAACCACTATGTGAAGTCACACAGCTTCAGTAGCCTTGTGTCAGCACCATCAGGACCCACTGGAATAGGTTTTGATTATGAGGCTATAAAGTGTAGATAAACCACTTAAGAATTCTAGTTCTGTCGCTGCCTAACTTCCAAAGAACTTTTTTTCCCCAGTTCTCTCCTGATGATAAATTAAGAGTCATTAAACATTCCAAGAATCATTTATATGCCTTTCCTGCCACTCACTGAACAAATATTAAGTGGCTTCTGGGCTAGGCACTATGGTGGGGGACGCAAAAGTGGAAAGAAATATTCTTACCGGCATCTGGAAGGACACTTTGCTCCGAATTATTGGACACTGACTGGGTCACACAGGTGGAGGGCTCAGTCCCACAAGACTGCACCCACTTGGGACTTCCCTGGTGGTCCAGTGGTTAAGAATCCGCCTTCCAGTGCAAGGGATTCAGATTCGATCCCTGGGGGAACTAAGACCGTGTGCTGCAACTACTGAGACTGCATGCTCCAGAGCTCGTGCGCCACATCTAGAGAGCCCGTGCGCCTCAACTACTGACCTTGTGCACTCTAGAGCCTGCGTGCCGCAACGAAGATCCCTCATGCCGCAACTAAGACCTGATGCAGCCAAATAAATAAATATTTTTTAAAAAAGAAATTACTGTTTGTTTCTGTAAGTCACTGAGATGTGAGGTTGTTTGTTGTGTGGGTAAAGTTGGTCAATACAGAAATCATCCAAAAGTGGCAATTTTAGGAAAGGTTGAATTTTACAAAAAAAAAAAAAAATACTGCACCCACTTGTTCAGACACCTATTCCAAGTCCAGGTTGTTACCTGTGCTTCTGACCAACTGGCTTTAAATCTGAGCTTCCCAACGACACCTCCTTGGGTTCAACTGATTTACTAGTGCAGCTCATAGAACTCAGAGGAACATTCACTTAAATGTTCACCAGTTTATTATGTAGGATATTATAAAGGATATAGATGGACAACAGCCAGATGAAGAAGTACACAGGGTGAGGACCAGCAGGTTCTGACACACAGGAGCTTCTGTCCCCATGGAACTGGAGTGTATCCACTCCTGACATGTGGATGCATTCTGGTTCACCAACCCGGAAGCTCTCTGAACCCCATCCTTTTGGGTTTTTATGGAGGCTTCATTACACAGTGTTAAAATAAAAAACTCATATATGCACCCAATATAGGATCACCCAAAAGCCCATGATGAAAGATAAGGAAAGACACTGTATAATTATAAAAGGATCAACAGAAGAACAGGATATTACACTCGTTAACATACATGCACCCAATATAGGAGCACCCAGATACATAAAGCAAATACTAACAGACATAAAGGGAGAAATTGATGGGAATACAATAATAGTAGGAGACTTTAACAACCCACTCACATCAGTGGACATGATCTTTGAGACAGAAAAATCAATAAGGCAAGAAAGATCCTAAATGATACAACAGAACAGACTTAATTGATATTTTCAGGACATTACATCCAAAAAAAGCAGACTACACATTCTTTTCAAGTGCACATGGAACATTCTCTAGGATTGACTACATACTAGGGCACAAAACAAGCCTCAACAAATTTAAGAATATAGAAATTATTTCAAGTATCTTTTCTGACCACAACAGCATGAAACTAGAAATCAACCACAGAAAAAGAAACGAGAAAAAAATAATTACATGGAGACTAAACAACATGCTACTAAAAAACCAGTGGGTCAACAATGAAATCAAAGAAGAAATTAAAAAATACCTTGAGGCAAATGACTATGAAAACACAACCATACAAAATCCATGGGATGCAGCAAAAGCATTTCTTAGGGGGAAGTTCACAGCAATACAGGCCTTCTTTAAGAAACAAGAAAAATCTCAAATAAACAACCTAACCCACAACCTAAAAGAATCAGAAAAAGAACAAACAAAACCTAAAGTCAGCAGAAGGAAGGATTTACTAAAGATCAGAGAGGAAATAAATAAAATAGAGGTTTAAAAAACAATAGAAAAAAAATCAATAAAACCAAGAGCTGGTTCTTTGTAAAGGTAAAGAAAATTGACAAACCCCTGGCCAGGCTCACCAAGAAGAAAAGAGAGAAGACTCAAAATAAGAAATGAAAGAGGAGAAATCACAACTCATAACTCAGAAATACAAAAAACCATAAGAGTATACTATGAACAATTATTTGCCAACAAATTCGACAACCCAGAAGAAATGGACAATTTTCTAGAAACATACAGCCCAAAAAAACGGAATCAAGAAGAAACAGATAACTTGAACAGACCGATCACTAGAAGTGAAATAGAATCTGTAATAAAACAAACAAACAAAAATCCCAGCTCCCTACAAACAGAAGTCCAGGGCCAGATGGCTTCACAGGCAAATTCTACAAAACATACAAAGAAGAACTTATACTGATCCTTTTCAAATTCTTCCAAAAGACTGAAGAGGAAGGAACACTCCCAAAGACATTCTATGAAGCCACCATTACTCTGATACTGAAACTAGACAAAGACACTACCAAAAAAGAAAATTACAGGCCAATATCTTTGATGAATATAGATGCAAAAATTCTCAACAGAATATTAGTAAACCTAATCCAACAACACATAAAAAAGAGCATACACCACGACTAAGTTGGATTCATCCCACAGTCACAAGGATGGTCTGACATGTGCAAATCAATCAATGTGATACACCACATCAACAAAAGAAAAAAAAAAACCATAATCATCTCAATAGATGCAGAAAAAAACATGCAATAAAATTCTACATCCATTCATGATTAAAACTCTTACCAAAGTGGGTACAGAGGGAACATATCTCAACATAAGAAGAGCTATTTATGACAAACCCACAGCCAATCCGATACTCAATGGTGAAAAGCTGAAAGCCTTCCCATTAAAATCTGGAACAAGACAAGGAAGCCCACTCTCACTTCTCTTCAACATAGTATTGGAAGTCCTAGCCACAGCAACCAGACAAGAAAAAAATAAATAGAAGTTATTCAAATTGGTAGGGAAGAGGTAAAACTGTCATTATATGCAGATGACGTGATACTATATATAGAAAACCCTAAAGACTCCACACAAAAACTACTAGAACTGGGCTTCCCTGGTGGCACAGTGGTTGAGAATCTGCCTGCCAATGCAGGAGACACGGGTTTGAGCCCTGGTCCGGGAAGATCCCACATGCTGCGGAGCGACTAGGCCCGTGAGCCACAACTACTGAGCCTGCGCGTCTGGAGCCTGTGCCCCGCAACAAGAGAGGCCGTGACAGTGAAAGGCCCGTGCACCGCGATGAAGAGGGGCCCCCACTTGCCACAACTAGAGAAAGCCCTCGCATAGAAACGAAGACCCAACACAGCCAAAAAAATTAATAAAATAAATAAATAAATAAGTAAAAAAAAAAAAACTACTAGAACTAATCAATGAATTCAGCAAGGTAGCAGGATACAAGATTAACATACAGAAATTTGGTGCAGGGGCAGAGGGGTGGAGGAGGGAGCAGGAAAAAAAAAGAAATTGACTGCATTTCTTAACACTAACAATGAAATATCAGAAAGGGAATGTAAACAAACAATCCATTTTAAAATTACATCAAAAGCAATACTTAGGAATAAATCTGACCAAGGAGGTGAAAGACATATGCTGAGAACTACAAAACATTAATAAAGGAAATTGAAGATGATTCAAAGAAATGGAAAGATATCCCATACTCTTGGATGGGAAGAATTAATATTGTTAAAGTGGCCATACTACCCGAAGCAATCTATAGATTTAACGTGATCCCTATCAAATAGCCCATTACATTTTTCACAGAACTAGAACAAATAATCCTAAAATTTATATGGAAGCACAAAAGACCCAGAATTGTCAAAGCAATCCTGAGGAAAAAGAACAAAGCAGGAGGCATAACCCTCCAGACTTCAGACAATACTACAAAGCTACAGTAATCAAAACAGTGTGGTATTGGCACAAAACAGACATATGGATCAATGGAACAGAATAGAGACCCCATAAATAAACCAACATACCTACAGCCAATTAATCTTTGACAAAGGAGGCAAGAATATACAATGGGAAAAAGACAGTCTCTTCAGCAAGTGGTTTTGGGAAAGTTGGACAGCTGCATGTGAATGAATGAAGTTAGAACACACCTTCACCCCATACACAAAAATAAACTCAAAATGGCTTAAAGGCTTAAACATAAGACATGATACCATAAAACTCCTAGAAGAGATCATAGGCAAAACATTCTCTGACATAAATTGTACCAATGTTTTCTTAGGTTAGTCTCCCAAGGCAATAGAAATAAAAGCAAAAATAAACAAATGGGACCTAATCAAACTTATAAGCTTTTGTACAGCAAAGGAAACCATAAACAAAATGAAACACAACCTTTGGACTGGGAAAAATATTTGCAAATGATGCGACTGACAAGGGCTTAATTTCCAAAATATACAAACAGCTCATACAACTCAATAACAAAAAAAACAAACAACCCAATCGAAAAATGGACAGAAGATCTAAATAGACATTTCTCCAAAGAAGACATACAAATGGCCAATAGGCACATGAAAACATGCTCAACACTGCTAATTATTAGAAAAATGCAAATCAAAACTACAATGTAAGGTACCAGCTCACACTAGTCAGAATGACCATCATTAAAAAGTCTAAAAATAACAGGGAAATCCCTGGCGGTCCAGTGGTTAGGACTCCGAGCTTTCACTGCCGAGGGCATAGGTTCGATCCCTGGTTGGGGAACTAACACCCTGCAAGCCGCAAAGTGCAGCCAAGGAAAAAAAAAGGCTACAAATAACAAATGCTGGAGAGGGTGTGGAGAAAAGGGAACCCTCCTACACTGTTGGTGGGAATGTAAATTGGTGCAGCCAGTATGGAGGTTCCTCAAAAAACTAAAAATAGAGCTACCATATGATCCAGCAATCCCACTCCTGGGCATATATCTGGAGAAAACTCTAATTCAAAAAGATACATGCACCCCTATGTTCATAGCAGCACTGTTTACAATAGCCAAGACATGGAAGCAACCTAAATGTCCATTGACAGATGAATGGATAAAGAGGATGTGGTACATATATGTAACAGAATACTACTCAGCCATATAAAAGAAGGAAATTTTGTCATTTGCAGCAACATGGATGGACCTAGAGATTATCATACCTAAGTGAAGTCAGTCAGAAGGAGAAAGACAAATACCATATGATATCACTTGTATGTGGAATCTGAAATATGACACAAATGAACATATCTACGAAACAGAAACAGACTCACAGACACAGAGAACAGACCTGTGGTTGCCAAGGGGGAGGACAAGTGGGGGAAGGAAGGATTGGGAGTTTGGGATTAGTAGATGCAAACTATTATATATAGAATGGATAAACAACAAGGCCCTACCTTGAAAACTCCGTGAACAGACAAAACCAGTTTAGTCACACAAGCAAGGCTTAATGTAGCTTATTTTAGGAGACTAACCTGACCTGGGTCATTTCTTGCTTATGCTTCTGGAAAGCATAAGCTAAACTGTTTCCTAAGGCTGATATGAGGTTAACCACTGACCAATTCCCTACCATTTAAGAAAATTCTAATATTGTAACCAATCACTGTGAAGAATAAGCAGTCACTTCCCTCATGCTGTGTAAGCTGCTCATTCCATGTGCTGGTCTGAGTGCTCTGTGTTCACAAACTGTCTTTTTGGTGTGTGCACAATAAACTTTCACTAATTACTACTTTGATGATTCACTGGCTTTCTATTATTTTTCTGTGATCGTTTGACAAGTCACAATTGATTAAATCACTGGCCGTTGGTGATTGAACTCAATCTTCTCCAGCCTCTCGCCCCTCTTCCCTCCCCAGAGGTCATGGTGGGGGTGGGAACTGAAAGTTCTAACCCTCTAACCCTGCAAGTTGGTTCCCGTGGCAACCAGCCCCCATCCTAAGGTTACCTAAGGGCTTTCAAAAGTCTCATTAACATAACAGAAGACACCTTTATTGCACTTATCACTTAGGAAATTCCAAGGGTTTTAGGACCACAGTGCCAGGAATGGAGACAAAACCCAAATACATATTTTGTTATAATGAAAGAAGCTCTTTTACCCCTTTCCTGTTTGCCCATTTCTGTTACCCTGTAACCTTAAAAGAACCTAATTATAGGAATGAGATCACCAGGCAGTTTAACCTAACTCCTGACTTATACTCTCCTGAATGCACACCATGCCTTGTCTAACCTGTTGATTCTTTTCCTAGATAGAAGTAGTTAGCTCTCTACCCACAATAGCCCCCCTAAGCAATCCTGCACGCAGATCACACGGGCAAGAAAACATCTGAAGAAAGTCAGCCAGTCTGCATGCAAAGGAGAATGATGCAGAATCCAACCTCCTTCCTTGATGATTCACTGAGATTCTTACCCCGTTTTTCCCTTTAAAAACTGTCATGGTGGGGCTTCCCTGGTGGGGCAGTGGTTAAGAATCTGCCTGCCAATGCAGGGGACACGGGTTTGAGCCCTGGTCGGGGAAGATCCCACGTGCCACGGAGCAACTAAGCCCGTGTGCCACAACTGCTGAGCCTGTGCTCTAGAGCCCGCAAGCCACAACTACTGAGCTCACATGCCGCAACTACTGAGCCCCCGTGCCTAGAGCCCGTGCTCCGCAACAAGAGAAGCCACCGCAATGAGAAGCCCATGCACCGCAACGAGGAGTAGCCCCCGCTCGTCGCAACGCAGCCAAAAATAAATAAATTTTAAAAAACCCAAAAAAAATGTCATGGCTGAGCAGAATCTTCGGGGTTGGTCTCCGGACACAAACCCACCTTCTCCCCAGGTTGCCGGGTTTTCTGATTAAAGCACCTTTTCCACTGACACTTGTCTCTCCATTATTGGCTTTTGAGTGGCAAGCAGCCAAATCTGACTTCGGTAACAATAAGTCAACATATCACATATACCAAACCAAAAATTTTCACTTAAAAGGTTTATTTTAGCAGCTCAGTTTTATCACATTCTACTTATTTGTTTAATATATTTATATTTGTTCTGCATAGATGGCATATTAACTTTTATAGTTGACTTTTTCATTTGATATTTGCTGCTACCTGGCCCGAAGAAAGAGTCAGGAGGATAGATAAAACCCGCGTGGTGGAAATGTGGGGCAGCAGTTTGCTTCTCAGCAGAACTTTACTGTCATGTGGGCTTCAGCGTCAGCTTTTCTTCCTCTTCTTTCTCAAATCCTGAACAGACGAGAGATCTTCCCTTGGGATATCGAGCACAACACTTACGCAGTTCTTGGATGACAGCCTGACACTTAGATTCCATGTAGTTGTTGGCTGAAAGACAGATACACAGACCCTAGTCATGATCTCATAGGACTGGGGCACAGGGAGGGTTAGATCTGAGCTTCCCAGTCCTTTTCACTTTGTTGTATCTACAGACCTGGAGGAAAGAGGGTGTAGCCAAGTCCACTGAATTCTTTCTGATTTAGAGACCCATCAACAGGTTAATAAGGAAGTATGATGTACAAAGTGGTCGAAAGGTATTTTTACATATAATTTCCTTTTCTTTAACGCTGATTACTTACGTGCCTTTTTCCAGGGCAGTGGTTTTTAACCTCCTCCCCCCCCCCATCTCTCTCTCTCTCTCTCTCTCTCTCTCTCTCTCTCTCGTGTGTGTGTGTGTGTGTGTGTGTGTGTGTGTTTGGTCACTAATCCCTTTTGTTAATTTGGTGAATTAGAGAAATGCAGGAACCATGCACATTATTTTGCACTCAGTTTAAGGTGGCTGCTGAACCTTCCCTACCAAGTCTGTGCATTAGGGGTTGGCAAACTGCAGCCTCATGGTTGAATTCCACTCTTTTTTACAGCTGAGCTAAGAATGGGTTTTGCAAAAGGTTGGAAACACACACACACACACACACACACACACACACACACACACACACACACACACACACACACACACACACACACACACACACACACACACACACACACACACACACACACACACACACACACACACACACACACACACACACACACACACACACACACACACACACACACCCCCCCAAAGACCTCCTGACTTCCAAATCCTAAAATATCTCCTGTTTGGTCCTTTACATAAAACATTTGCAGATCCCTGCTATACATAGACCCTAAGTCAAGGAGGACTTGACCTAAAGGTCCTAGGTCAACTGCAGGTAATGAGTCCCCCAGTACTAAAATGGGGTGCATGGGAGTTAGCCTGGGATAGGAAAGACAATTCTGATTAGAAAGAGAGTATGGTTGGGTGGCTAAGTCCAGGTTTGGACCCAGACCAAAGGGGTTCAAACCATCACTGTGCCCCTTAATAGTTCTGTGACCCTAGACAAGTTACATAGCTTCTGTGTTGATTTCCCTATCTATAAAAATGGGTCACAGTAGTATCTACCTCATGGGTGCAAGGATTAAAGCTTAATATTATTTAAAGCCCTTACAACTGAGCTTGTCATCCAGGGAGTACTTAATGCTCACTCTTAGCCCTTCTAGCTCTCAATCCACCCACATTGTAGTGAGGGGGGTGTAACCAGTTCTAACTTGATTTGTGTTCTCCTTTAGCTGTATGTTGCTAATTCAAATCAGGTAAGAATCAGATAGAATCAGGTAAGAATTTATTTGGGAGAAGAAATTGGGAAGAACATTCTTTTTTTTTTTTGGCGGGGGTGCCACGCTTCGAGGCTTGCGGGATTTTAGTTCCCTGACCAGGGATTGAACCCGGGCCCACGGCAGTGAAAGTGCTGAGTCCTAACCCCTGGACCTCCAGGGAATTCCCCTTCCTTTTTCTTAAATTTGGAGGAAGGGAAGAAAAGGATGAATAAAATGGCATTATTATTATACATTAACATTTCAGATTAAAAGATTTTAAAAATATTGCTTACACCATAAAATGAAAAGTCCAAGAATGAAAGTTAAAAGTCAAAGGAAATATACAAACAAGGGTTTTCTTTGGTGGTGAGTCTTTGGGTGAACTCTGAACATTTTTCCCTCCTCCCTTTCTATATTTTCGTGGGCATCCATCTCTATCTATTACTTTAGTAATGGGAAAAAGTTATCCAAAAAGTCAGTTTTCAAATTCAGATAGCCTTGTAGCCTTTTCTGTTTGTTCTGCTAGTAACCATTTGCTGATTTAAAAAAGTAAAATCCTCTAGCATATGGTCAAATTTATCAGCTTATTTAAAACAAAATGGACAAATCACTGACATCAAATACGCTTTAGCTGATTTACTTTTGCCTTTAAGAGTTAGCTGCCTGAATTCCAACTGTATTTTCACCCCTTCTAACCTGACTGCTTTTAAAAAGTGAGTTGTCAGCCACAGTGCAGTCTAACCAACCCATTTAAAACTAGTCTTTTTTAAAAAGGACTTTGTTCAGCTTAGTAATTCTCAACTCTGGCTGCACATTAAAATCACCTGGTTAGCTTTTTAGACTGATTCCTGCCCAGACCCCACCCCCAGAGAGTCTGATTTAACTGTTCTAGGCAAGTGTTTGAAGCCCTCCAGGTGATTCTAAATGTACAACCAGGATTGTAAATCCCGAGCTTAGGTCACGCCACTTTTTATTTTCTGCCATCCTTGAAGACACAGTGAGGAAAATCTTTAAGATAAGTTAGTTACAGAAATATTACATTCTGAGAGGAGTTAATATAGTCTGCTGATAAAAAGAACAATTGTTCTCTTGTTAGTGCACATATAAAGTCGATAAATATAGAAAAGCATTTAACATACTACCTTGTAAACATTTCTGTATTTCACAGGCTTGTTTCTGGCACGGATCCTTCTGCGGCATATCCAGAAAACTAAAATAAGAAAAATGATTTTTATTTTGTCTTTTATACATAAAGACTTTAAAGCCCCTCGATGGAATTTTCTTCTGAGACAAGCAGTATGCTCTTACAATTGCTGGAAAACAATTACACTAAAAAATATTCTTCCTGCTCATAGGATGAATTAACTGTATTTTTATAATATTCCATTTGGCTTGGAAGATATAAATAGCTTTACATAGGGAAAAAAACCCCTTGACTTCAACTCATCTTGACTACTGTAAACCAACGTTGGGCTAGAGGAGCCGGTGCTGCAGCCTGACAAGTCGGCCCACTGCCCGGCTCTGTCACTCAGAGAACCACTTTTGATAAATGATTTAACTCCTTGAGCCTTTTTCCTTATTACTTGTGTGTAAAATAGGGATCATACCTACCTGAAAGCATTGATGGAAGGATTAAACGTGATACAGTATATAAAGTGCATAGAACAGTGCCTGGAAGGCAGTAAGGACTCAACACGTGATAGCTATTATTCCCAAGATTTTTTAAAAAGTAAAACCTTTCTTTTAATGTATATAAACTGCTATGAGTATTTTAACTCAGGAAATTCTTTATCAGGTAGTGAATCAGCAATATTTGGTGCCATTATTACTTCCTGAGAAAGGTGCTAGGTAAGCAGCTAAAATGTTTTTTGGAGTTCTTACAGAAACCAACTTATTTAAAATATTTGTAACCAGAGAATAAATTTAAGTGCCCACGATTCTGATCAGCAACTTCTAAAAATTTGAAGACACAATTTCAGAAAGGAAAAAGGCCCAGGAGCCTTTGTAGCTAATTTCATTAATGCAAATGATCTCCCCCTTTTTTTTTTTTCTCAGAGCCCCCTAAGTTCTTAGTAGATCCAAGTTAGGTCAGTACTGGGATGGGAAACACTGGAGCAAAACCTAGGATATTTACAGGATGGGAGAAGGAAAGGCAGGTGAATTGCTGCAGGGCAAATAAGCGACAAATAGATGTTGATGCTGCTAGGAGCTGCTCTCTTCTCTCTAAACCAGTACCAAGTCCTTGGTGGTCAGGGCATCTGTTCTGTGGCAGGTGCTGACTTTTGTGGGATTCATCAGACCCCAGTTCCAGCTGATGATGTCCATTAACGGCTCTACGGCAATTTCCAAAGGAGTCAATTTCAAGTTACGTATCCTAACTAAGTGCTTTTGTTGACTTGCTTTCTGCCTGCATAACCCTTTCTCTGCAGTTCCACTTTCGGTGTTCTTCATGACCCTTCCTAAACTTCTGTGTTCTTGAGCAGTTTTTCAACCCACTCCCTCCCCCCAGGCCCACAGGTGGGTGCACTGCAGTGGTGGATGACGTGATTGCCATATACTGAACAGAACAGAGGGGCATATCTTCCTAGAATCCCAGCACCTGGAAAAAAAAGATCATTAAAATCACCACAATCGAATAGGGTGAAAAAGAAGAAGGGGGGGGTGGGGACAGGGGAGAAAAAGAAATACATACCAGATTAATCATCAGGCAAAAGCTTAAGCAACAGCTCCTGTACTCCCCTGACCTGTCAGAAAAAGAAAAGTTTATAGAGTACTCTGTTATAAGGGTCCCAGTACAATGAAAAATTATTAAGCAACATGTGTACCATTAAATGATGCTGGATCTGCCACAAGCGAGAGTTGTTATCCATGTAGCGCTCCTCGGGGTAGAGTTGCCACATGAGAGGTAGCTGGGAGGTGAGAAGGTGACTTGGCCTGGCTGCGTCACCTAAAGGAACCTGAACTTGCTGAACTCGTGCCCTTAGGAAACTCGTCTCCTAATGGAAAGAAACGATCAAAAATAAAACCAAAGACTTCAGGATATTGAGACTGGTTAGAAACCAAGTTGCTTGAAAGCAAAAATCAAGAAAGAAAGAAACAAAATGTAAACAGTTACCTCTTCCAGGACGGCCACCCACGTGCGCTGGTGTTCGTCGCGGTAGATACCCTCTTGGTGAACCCAGAGGTGATCGGGTGGAGCCCCCACATCCTCTCCTGCCATCCTGGGCTTTGGATTCCAATTCTAGCCCTGCTTTTCTCCACCTAAGCCTGCAGCACCCGCGCACAGGACACAGGTGTGACTTTTTGGGTTGGAATGAACTCACCAATGAGCAAGGTGACCTGGTACTAGCAACCACCAACTAGAAGCAAACCTCATCTATGTCTATTTGAACAGCCTAAACAGAACTGAGGACGTCTGAAGCTCCCTGGCAGACACTGAAGTGACACTCAGGCAGAACCTCGGCTGATGCTGCTGACCGCGAAGCACTCAAGAACTCTGCTAGGTGAGGGGTTCCGTGGAAATGTAGGCCTAGCGCTACAGGAAGCCGGGCAGTGGTCTCACAGTCTCTGCATTCAGCAAGCAGCATCTGACAAAATGTAGTGAGCAACGGAATATGCACAGGAGTGCGCATAAGGGCACACTTATTTGGGCAGGAAAGCAGTATAACAGACACATGCATGCCATATTCTCCAGGTAAAAGCCCCTTCCAAGCAGTTTCCATTTTAAAAGGTAAGACTGTGAAGGTCAAATCATGTAATGTGCATGGCTTTCTAAACTGAAATTAGAAGTTTGTTTTAAGGGCAAACGACCTATTTATCAGTTTGCTTAGAAAGGTTACTTATAATGGCTAGGCATTTCCAGAAGGGAGTTTTCATTTTAGGGAAAATACTTATGGTCGCATCATGGAATTTTTCAGTTGCAACAGACCCTGGGGATCATGATGATTCAGAGCTGAGAGACAGCAAATGATAGTCACCCATCTAGGTCCTTGTTTCATTTTAATAATGCTTCAGGATGTCATAGGAGCCCATTTTTCCATAGACGCGTGGGTTTAAATTCTGTTTTCCCAAGTCAGAAGGTCAGAAAAGCCCATCTGCCCTTTGGGAGGTGTAAAGGAAGCACACCTTCTGGGCAAACTCTTTCCATAACGCAGACTCAGCTCCGACCCCATAAGGATCCTCCGCCCAGGTCTGGGTCTCATTCAGGGCCTCACAACAACTTGAGCTGCCTTTTACAGGAATGAACCTTTTGGAGCCAGCTTACAGCGTCACAGCGCACTTTCACTGGGTGTCTACATTGGGCAGAGCGCAGACACGGCACTGGGGGATCTGCTCCAAAACCAGAGGCCTCCTATTCCCATTAGGCGGCCTCTAGGTAGGAGAGGGACTGCAGCACAGCTTGGGAGGTTGTTAAACCCTCAAAATGAGATTGTCAAGAGGAAACGAGATGCCAGAACACAGGATGATGCCAGAAAGAAGAACTAATTGAGCTGAACCGAGCCTTCTTTCCAAGAACAACAATCTGAGTCTGAGTTGTTGTTGTTTTTCCTTAACATTGTTAGTTTACCTTCCCTAAAAGGTAAGTGGAAAATATCTTTTATAGACTTAGGAAATGGTCTGATTGTAGTGGATAACTTATGAGCATCACAGTTGCCTCGCCCATTGCACCCTGAGTGGACCTGACTCCGAGCCCGTCGTAGCTCTTGTCTTACAGGGCTCTCTCATTTCAAACTCACCTAAAGTGGAACACCTTCTCCTAAACCAAATCCTGATTTCTCGCAGTGGCAACACAGCCTCTCCTGATCCTGCGGACTCAAAACTTGTGAGTTATCGTGGACTTCTTCCTCTTCTTCAGTTGGTGCACCCCACCTGTCACCATTTCCAGCAAGCACCACTATCACTGTACTTGAGACCAACTTTCCCCCAATACCAGGTTCATCATGTCTAGCGCCGTATCCTTGCTCTCGCTTTCCACTCGCCTAATGTTCCTCCCCGGGCCTCTCTGCCTATCTCAGTACTATTACCGCAGAGGGCAGGTGCCTGCCTTCTTGATGAAAACTTCCTGCCTCTTATGAATACTGTAGCATTTATGTCTAAACTAAAACTCAGATTTGACCGCTAATTATAAATTGCTTCACATTTTGCTCTGCTTATTTCACAAGTCCTGTCCGCCCCCCCCCCACCCCAGTACAGTGTTATAAGCACCTCAACAGAAGGAATAATACAGCACTGGACACCCTAAGCCTCAAATACTAGTCAAACAGTGTTCCTGTGAGTGGATGGATACGTATGCTGAGTAGAGAGGGGAGGCAAAGGCCACATGAGCATGGGTAGAGAGTGACTCTCTGGGTCTGTTATATAGCTATACATTATTTTGTTCAAAGCCATTTTTTTCCATTTAGCAGATACAATTGTTCTGCCTCTCTTTCTCCCCAAGATTTTGGAAAGTAGAGATAAAAACAAAACCCAGTAAATACTAATGTCAAAATAAAATATATTAAAGTCTGAATTTTGAGTACAAAAGAAACACGTGCCCCCCCCCAAAGTAGAAACCAAATGTTAAGGGTTTTAGGACCATCTCAACTTCACAGATAGGTCCTAGCAACAACTAACACGTTGACACATTGACATTTAAATCTGTTTTGAATGAAAAGCAAAATTTTACTGGTTATACCGACATTAAAAGGAAATAATTCCACTGGCATAGAGGGCAAACAAATTGGATGCTCTGAGTTAGTAAGAATCACTACAAAGAGGCCTATGAGTCACTACAAAATATTCTCAGAAGAAAGGCAGCGTGGTGTGCTGCTGTGACCCGAAGGACAACATGCTGGGCATCAGCAGGATGAACCTGGGAACAAACGCCAGCACACAACCCTGGACTTGCATGCGCTACCAGAGACAGCGTGAAGGCCCAGCGAAAGGCAACTGCAGTGATCAAGGGACTGAGAAGCTGCCCTGTGAGCACGAATCAAGAGCCTCAGCAGAGAAAAGCCAAGGCTCAGTGAGAGGGATTAAGATCAAAGCCACAGAATCGCAGGTTGTATGAATGGAATACAGTTTCCCTAAAAGTGATCCTTGGAACACTTGCCCCTAACTTTTTCCTTGGTCAAATAAGTTTGGGAATCTTGTAGAATCATAAAGCACGTAAGTACAGTAAAAGCTCTGGCAAGTTATGCAGTAAAGAACCTTTATTTTAACATTCCCCAAATTTATTTGACTAGAGAACTTTCTCCTCCATATGACAGTTGTGCACAAAATCCAGGACCCCTTGAACTAAGATGAATCTCTGAAAACCTCGAGATAAACTTAGGCACAATGTGCAATACAAAACACAGAACATAAACCTGTTCCACTCAACTCAAGGAATACTACCAGCTGCAATTTCAAATGGATTCAAAAAAGTGTTTATAGGGAATTCCCTGGCGGTCCAGTGGTTAAGACTCTGCGGCCCCAATGCAGGGGGCACAGGTTCAATCCCTGGTCGGGGAACTAAGATCCTGCATGCCGCACGGCGCGGCCAAAAAAAAAAAAAAAAGGGTTTATATACCTTTATTACCCATGAATGCACTAAAAAAGATTGTCCCCGTGGGGGTTACCTTGATGCCACGGCCAGGGACCACACTGGCCTAGACAGAATATTTCTTAGTAAGGCAGTTTGTAAACTATGTTTTAAGTAGACAGACCACACAGAAGGGCTTGCTTAGGTAGGTAATGCAAGTAAAACCATTATTTTTCATTTACAGAATGAATTATTTTGTGTCTTTTAAAAGAAGTATAATTTGGTTTAATTTCCAGGTGTTTGAACAGTTTTTAAACATGAATCAGTTGAATACACTTATTTTATTTGAAGTCAGTTAATAAACTCATCTACTTACAATGGGTGAAGTTACCAAGCCCTGGAGTCAGCCCGGCCTGTGTATGAATGCTGATTTTGCCACTTACTAGCTCTGTGACCTCGGATAAGTTAAGCTCTCTACACTCCAGTTTTCTAAGATGTCAAATGAGAATTAAAGAACAAATTGATCGTAACTGTCAGCGCTTACCTAGCACTTCCTGCATGTTTATATATTGACTCTTTTAATCTTCACAGTCACCCATTAGATGGATACTATTATTACCCCCACATAAAGATGAGGGAAGTAAGGCACAGAGAAGTTAGCTAACTTGCATGAGGTAACACAGCTAGGAAGTTGCAGAGGCTGATTCCAATTGGGGCAGTTTACACATACAAGGTATACAAATGCTTAGTAGAGTGTCTAGCACATGATAAGCTTGCCATAAATGTTAATAGTTTTTTCTACTCCAATTAAACTTTAGAGCTGTAAAATGCAGCCATGAGCATTATAAAAGTTAGAGAATATCATTGTGGAATACGAGATTGACTAACACCAACCATAGACAAAAGGTGTTTTTCTTCTCGAAGCTGCCTAAAAGTGCTTATAAACGCAAGACGTCCCATCACAAAACATAAAAATAAGAACAGCCATACTTGCACCATCAGCGCAGGGCATACTAGCCGCGAATAGCCATTGAAAATAATATATGCTGTAAAATTGAAGCTTAAGAGAAAAATTAGATGGGTCCAGTGTAATTGCACACTTGACATTTCGCCCCAGCTTCATCATTATCAAAATTAATCATGGAAGGATGTGCAATATGATTCTTAAACATTAGGTAAAAATGGAGGTTGCTGGCATGGATGTTCCAGATAGTTCCACTGGACGTGGGCCCTATTTGTGGGGAGATCGGGGTTGGAACTGACTTGGGAGAAAAGAGCAAAGCATCAACACCTCCAGCAGCACCCTGGGCATGTTCCCTTTCCAGTACTGCCCTGTCCGCCTGTCTCCCAACTACACAAGGAACAGAGAAGCAGATCAAACCCACAGAGGCACTGACTGGCCGTGGCGGCAGCACGGCATAGATTTTTCTTTGGTTTCGAATCGTTCCCAGAATCCACGTGTAATTCCTAGCCTCGGGAGTGGGAGATGTGTACTGTCCCCTATTGCATGTTTATCACACCTCAAAAGAAAATTACTTTTACATATAATTTCACCAGGTCTGATATCACCGAGACAAGGCGAGCTGAGGAAACTTGTGCATATCTGCTGCGATCTGCGATACATCCGACCTCGAACAGAAACTTCAGTTCCCCTTTCCCCTTCCCTGTATCGAACAAATAAATACCTAAAAGCCTTTGGAGAAAGTAGCAGCCGCCAAGCTTAGGAGTGATACTTTTTCAGACACAGTATAACACTGTTTCTGCCAAGAGGTTACTCACATGAATATAGTGTTTCTTGGGCTAATTATCCGCCTCGAGAGCAGCGAGGCTACAACTTCAGGTCACCCACCCCGGGCCACTCAAGCCGGGATCGGGACGTGAGCCCGGGGCGAGCCGAGGGGCATTCCGGGCCGAGGTCACCGAACCGAAGTTACGGGGCGCGGGCCGGCCACCGGAAGTGGTCCAGGGAAAGAGAGTGGTCCCAAATTCAGGGCCCCTAACTTGGAAACAAAACAAAATAAAAGAAAACCTTAACTCAGGACCGAATTTCAAAAGAGCGTCCCTTGGGCTCGAGAGGCCGGCGCGCGCGGCGATGCCGCCTGAGGGAGGTCCCCGGAGCGTGTAGGCCGCGCACGGCTCTTCTCGGCGGGCGGGCAAAATGGGCGCCGGCGCTCAGGAGGCGCCGGCCCGGCCGTCCGGGCGCTCCTCACAGACCACGTCCGCCCGCGGCCCGAGAGCGCCGCCTCCCTGCCGCCCCCCGCGCCCGGCCCGACGTCCAGACCGCGGCCGGCCACCGCCCTCTGCCCCGACGGCCACGCCTGCCCCAACCGGCGCGGGCGTTTCCCAGGTGCCGCCGGGCCGGCCCCGCCCCCGCGTCCCAAGCTCCGCCCCCGCGCGCCCGCCCGCCCCGCCCCGCGCCCCAGGCCCCGCCCCCACGGAACCCAAGCGCCGGAGCAGCCGGTTGGCCAGGCCCGAGTGGGCCCGAGGCGGACGTGAGCAGGACCAGACCAAGATGGCGGTGCAGGTGGTGCAGGCGGTGCAGGCGGTTCATCTGGAGTCGGATGCTTTCCTAGTTTGTCTCAACCACGCTCTGAGCACAGAGAAGGAGGAGGTGATGGGGCTGTGCATAGGGGAGGTAAGTCAGCCAGTAAGCCCGGCCGGAACCCTGCTGAGCAGCCCCACCGTGTCGCCTCGTTGGGTGTTGCCAGCGCCCAGGGCTGCGGAGGCCACAGGCACTCCTGACTCAGATCCTTGGACGTATCCTTTGGATGGTCCTGTCGCCTGGGCCCCGTTTCCTCGCGTCGCTTAAGGCTTCTTTACCCTTCCGCAAGCCACCAGCGATCCTCCTAAGCCTCGGGGAGTGGGAGGGGGGGAGGGATGGGAGGCTCGCTTTTTCTTGTAGTCTGTGGCTTTTCTTTAGATCTGGAGTTATCACCCCATTGACCAAAACTGCAAGTCAGATCAGAAAGACGATCTTTTATAATGAGGACATCAGTGTATCAGGAAGCAGCTGACCACGATTAGGGCCCCTAGCCTCGCCTCCACTCTTCCCTCTAGGATCCATTTTGAGGGTTCGGTTCCAAATAACCCAAGACAGGTGAGGGTTTCCAAGAATCCCAAGTTTCCACTGCGTTAAATATTGCAGAGGGGTGAAAGAGGATGAGGAAATAGAGCTTACTTGTTGGCAATCCGAAGTAAGAATTCTCCAGTCTTTCATGCCGGTGTACAGGAACACATAACCTAATTTTCATATTATCTGCATCCATGTACATCTAATACACTTAATGTGATCAATAATGTTTTCTGCTCTTTCCCACTCTAGTTGAATGATGACCCAAGGTAAGACTGTATTTGTTTACTCCTATCTTTTGATCTCTTTGTCATTGTTAACTCAAAATTATCACAACTTTCGCAATGTTTTGTACAGGTTGTATTTTAAGTTACCATTATGACTGTGGAGCTCCCTCAAGAACACAGTTTCAATCCCACCCCAACCCTGAAAGTTGCTTTCCACCTTACTTTCTAGTAGGAGGATTTTCAGTTGAGATATGTATGATCCTATGTGAAAAATATGGTTGGGGGAACCAAGATCATAAGTGAACCTGTGAAAGCTCTCTGTGGCAGATGATGTGCATATGAAGAGACATTTCCCCCTATTAATCCATTTCTCTATCTAAATTGTCAATGGCTTTCTGCCTCCCCCTGGTGGACCCTACAGTGATCTCAGAGATCCGCAGCGGCTTGAATGCTTGAGGTGGTGAAAGCTTTGGTCTACCTTTATTTAAACGTCAGAGCACAGCAGTTTCTCCTTGTCAAACTCACCTCCTTAATACCCAGGATTACAGGACTTTAGCTTTGCCCATGAAAACTATGCACTCGCCACTTAAGCATATGTCTCAGAGTCCTTCTAACAGACATATGAGCACAGCTCTAGCCTCAGTTTACTTTCCCTCCTCCTCCTTTGTCTCTGCTGTTTCATTGCAAAAACTGCTATTCCTGTTACTTTGCTTTAATACCTTTTTATATTCCAAACCTCAGTTCCCTTTTTTTCTAATTTATCCCCAAAAGGAGTGACCCCAAATTTACATATACTGGAACTGATATGCGCACAGTTGCTGAAAAGGTACGTGTGCTATAATTTTGCATGATGAAAACTTGCACTTGGGGAGGGATTTCTGTATTCTGTTTGATGATCTCAGCCAGGGATTAACCCAGTTCATGCAGACCCACATTTGGCTGGATGGGGTGTTCTCTCTAGGAAAATCAGATGAAGAATCTACTCAGTAGGAATGGGACCTAATTTTCTATTCTTTCTAGCGAATTATTATTACTTGGTCAAGATGAGTAACCACTGTCAGCTCTCCTCCTTGCTATCCTCTGCTGGGTTTCTGGCCCTTCTCCCATCTTCCTGGAGACCTTGGCTGGTTCACATCCTTGAGATCTGGTTCACATCATTGTTATCTTTTTATCCCAAGTCCCAGTATCTACTCAGGCAACCCCTCTCTGCTTACAGGCAACCTGTCTGCACTCCCGCCCTGCCTTTCCTTTCCTTTTTATTTCTTTAATATTTATTTATTTATTTGGCTGCACGGGTCTTAGTTGTGGCACGCATGATCTTCGTTGCTGCGTGTGGGATCTTTGGTTGCGGCATGTGGGACCTAGTTCCCTGACCAGGGATCGAACCCGGGCCCCCTGCATTGGGAGTGCAGAGTCTTAACCACTGGACCACCAGGGAAGTCCCCCTGCCCTGCCTTTTCTGGCATGCTCGAGCTTTTATGGTCGAGTATAATGCTTCTCAACCTAATTGTGGTGTAGGACCAGTTAATTTTTTCCCAACCTGTTGCAGACCAACGTTTTTGTAAAATACAATAAAAATAAATTATGTCCTCTTCTCCCACCAAGCAGACAATGGAGGTGATAAAAGCTATCAGGCAACAACGCCATCTAATTATTACCCCCATGTACAGTCTTCCCAAATCAAGGAAAGAAGTCCACTTCCTATTCAGAGCTGCAGCTTCTTCGAAGACCTTGCTTATCAAATATCTTGTCTCTCTTCTGAGTCTTCAACCTATTCCTGTCATCTGGCTTTTTTCCCTTAGGATACAACTGTGCTTAAATTACTCTCATTTTCAGAAAGGAAAGAAAAATAACTTCTTAATCCTGTATCTTCCTGTAGTTAACTGCTTCTTGTATCCTTCCTTTAATAGTCAGACCTCTTAAAAGAATAGGCTGCAATCATTCCTGATTTACCTTCTCCAGTGAAAGCAACCACCCTCCAGTTTGCAGTTCTACCTCTCCAGCCACCTCCTCATTGCTACATCAGTGGATTATTCCTTGGTGCTTATCTTACTTAATCTTTGTCCTCAGAACTCTGAACTCTCATGGGGTTTTTTATTTGTTTTGTTTTTGCTGTGTCTACCATTCCTCCCCTCTCTCTCTCATCCTTTATGGAATCTTCCTCCTCTGCCTATGCATCAAATACTGGTATTCTCCAAGTTTCTGCCTTCACCTCCTCCTCGTCCCAGAATGTCTTCCTGGCCAGCCTCGCCTCCCCTATGGCTTTACCTGCAGCAGACATTGAGGTTAGACAGATCTGTCTTCAAATACTTTTCTCTGATACTTGTGTGACTTAGGGCATGTTACTTAACATCTGTGAGCTTTGCTTTCTTTATCTGCAAAACAGGGATGATGACAGCCACCAATTTCATAGAATTGTTGGGAGAGTTGGATCTGGGTAATGTGTGTAAAACACTCATCTGTAGAATGGGCATAACAATAGTACCAACCTCACTGGGTCATGGGGAGAGTTAATTAAATTAATACACGAAATGCACTTTCCAAGTGCCTGACGCATGATTGGTAGCCAACGTTGGCCATTCTGACTTGTTGTTGTTAATGGCCCGTAGGTGATGGTTAGTATGAATTATCCCAAGCTCCAGAACTTAATACTCCACTGCCTCCTGGACATCCACGTTTATCCAGACACAGGCATCTTAAACTAACGTGTTCAAAACTGAACCTTTCCTCTTCCTCAAACCCTCTCCTCCAGCATTCCTCCTGCCATAGTAGTTCCCATACCTGGCTGCACCTTGGAATCACCCAGTAATCTTTACAAAATCCTGATACTGACTCAGTTGGTCTTTGGTGAGACCTGTGTGGCAGGAGTTTAAAAAGCTCCCCAGGTGATTCTAATGTGCAGCCAAGTTTGGGAACCACTGCCTGCCATTCAGAACCATTAATGTAGATTGCTTTACCGTTTGTTTCCAATGCACCATCCCAACAACTGCTACCTTAGTTGAGGTCCTTATCACTTCCTTTATGGAATACTGCATCAGCCTCTCCACTGGTCTCCTTGCCGTGAGTCTGTCTCACCTCTAGTCTTTTCTTTTGACTACTTAGGATGTGATCTTTTGAGAACATAAGTCTGCTTGGCTAACTCCTTATTCCTTGCAGTTCAGCCCAGGTGCCACCTGCCTCCTTGAAGGAACCTGTCCTGACCTGTAGGCTAGCTCCTTGAGCATATCTATTGCAGTGCATATATGTTGTCTTAGAGTTGTTTACCTGTCTGTCTTCCTGGATGTGACTACTGTATCCTGTTTATCTTTGTATAGTCAGGCCCTCATGTAGTGCGTCACATCTAGTACATACTTGATAAATACATGTTGTATGAATTAACATACATCCCCTACAGGAGGAAATTAGTGTTACCTGCCTGTGATCCATGGAGAGCCATGCCAGGGGGCACAGACTTTCTGTAAAGGGCAAGATGGTAAATGTTTAGCTTCGTGGGGCATACAGAGCAGTTCCTCAGCTCTGCCAGTGTAGTGCAACAGCAGCTACTGGAACATAAATGAATGAACGTGGCCAGATTTGACCTGAGGGAGGCCAAGCAGGCCATAGTTTGCTGACCTTTGATCTGTACCAAAGCAGAAGAGCAGAAGGAACTGGGCTTTAGTACCTTAATTCCAAGACTGGAAAAGCGTAGGGACCAATCTAGCCCAGCTGGAATATCTTATTTCTTGTGTGACTATGACCACAACAGTCTGTTCCTCAAACCCTTCAGCTACCTGTGACTTTCAGGGACATTCATCAGTCCTTTGTGACTTTTATTTATGCTTGTTTCATTTTGTTTTTGATCTGTTCCTGGGCTGGTCTCACCACCCTATCCTGAACTTCTTTTACGCATTCCTCTTAGGCACTGAAACTTTCTCTGAGAAAGAGAAAATTCACGCTGGGCATCAACTCCTACTAAAATACATTCCCAGTCTTAATGATGTAATTTTATTTTTCAAGAGTCCGTGTCCTCATCTTGAATTCTATGTCAATTTGTACCATGCAAATTAGATATTAAACTTCATGAGTTCAGCAACCTTATCTTCTAGTTAATGTTGGCATGCCATATCTTTTTCCATCCTTTTATTTTTAGCCTTTCTGTGTACTAATATTTTAAAGTGTGTCTCTTATTAGCAGCATATAGTTTTTAAAAAATCCAATCTGATAATCTTTTTAACTGGACTATTTAGTCCAATTACATTTAATGTAATTACATATGTATATACCCCCACACACATATACATATATATGTTATAGCTGTCATATTTTTGCTTTCTATTTGACCCACTTCTCTGTTTTGTTTTTTTCTCCTTTCTTGACTTCTTTTGGATTCATCAGTATATTTTATTATTCTCCTTTGATCCTCCATTAATCAGTTATAACATTTTTTACTCTCCTTTTAGTCGTTATCCTACATATTACAATATGCATTCTTGATTTGTTAGTCTAATACAAATTACTATTTTTACCATTTCACTGATAGTACTAGAACTTTAGAACATTTAAATTTCATTTGCATCCTCCCACCTTTTGGATGATAGTTTTCATGCATTTTAATTATATGGACATTTTAAGCCCCACATGACATTGTTTATTGGGGTTTTTTTTGGTTTTTGTTTTCTTTTTTAAAGGGCAGAGTGACTTTTTATTTATTTATTTATTTATTTTTGGCTGTGTCGGGCCTTAGTTGCAGCACACGAATTCTTCATTTCGGCATGCTGGCTGTCTAGTTGTGGCACGCGGGATCAGTAGTTGTGGTGCGCGGGCTTAGTTGCCCTGCGGCATGTGGGATCTTAGTTTCCCAACCAGGGATCGAACCTGCTTCCCCTGCACTGGAAGGCAGATTCTTAACCACTGGGCCACCAGGGAAGTCCCCCCACATGACATTGTAATTACTGTTTTGTACAGTTAGCATTCATTTGTATTTACTCACATATTTTACCCTTTACAGTGTTCTTCATTCCTTCTTTCATATCTGGGATTTTCGTTTCTCTTTTTAGTATTTTCTGTGCTGATAATGATCTCTCAATTTTTTGCATGTGAAAATGTCTTAATTTTGCTTTCATTTTTGAGGGATGTGTTCTTATTCAAAGAACTCTTCATAGAGTTCTTGGTTGGCAGATGTTTTCTTTTTGCACTCTGACATATCACCCATTCTCTTTATGCTTTGATTGTTTCTGTTCAAAAGTCAGCTCTTTGTCTTGTTGCTCCTTGGAAGGTCAAGTGTCTTTCTGTCTCTGCTTTTGATTTTCCTTATTGTATACTTTGTGCCTGCCAGACATGTGTGTGTATTATAAGAAAAGTTGTATGTGAGGGTAGAATGATTCATTCTTTATAGGATGAGCAAGGAATTTAAAGTCTATGAAAGAGTTCATGAGGTGAAAAAAGGCATGAAAGGGAACCACATTTGAAGCTCAGTAGCCACACCGTGTTGCACAGTGTAGGTCTATATGTTACTTCAAAATCTTGTCTCAGATTTCACCCTTGTCCGGGCAACGTCTGGCAATGCCATACCCACCTTTTCTCCTGCAACTCTTTTTTTTAATTTTTTAAAAGTCTATTTTTTTTTAAAGAGCTCCTGACTTATTTATTTATTTATTTATTTATTTATTTGGCTGTGTTGGGTCTTCATTTCTATGCAAGGGCTTTCTCTAGTTGTGGCAAGCGGGGGCCACTCTTCATCGCGGTGCGCGGGCGTCTCACTGTCGCGGCCTCTCTTGTTGTGGGGCACAGGCTCCAGACGCGCAGGCTCAGTAGTTGTGGCTCACTGGCCTAGTTGCTCCGCGGCATGTGGGATCCTCCCAGACCAGGGCTCGAACCCGTGTCCCCTGCATTGGCAGGCAGATTCTCAACCACTGCGCCACCAGGGAAGCCCTCTCCTGCAACTCTTGAACGATTTCCTTGTTCTGGTTTTGACTGCTGTCTTCCTTCCTGGCTCCTCTTATTGTACCCCATCCTATGCCATGGGTATCCCCCTGGATTCGCCCTGGACCTCTGCTCACCCCCACCCCACACTGTTCCTTGCCTTTATTTACATCCTCTCATCTCAGTTCAGCTCATCTGAAAACACACTCATGTCCCTTCCTTCTTGATCCTTTCTAAACTTAGATCTGCCTTCTCTGTTCTACCTAGTTTCAACCCTGAAACTTCAGAGTCATCCTTGACAGTTTGCTGTCCTGTATCACCCATGGTCCATAAGCTACCAAATCTTGTGGATCCTTGCTTCTTAATGAACCTCAAGTCTGTTTCTTCCATCTCTGACATACACTTAGTCCAGTGCTTCATGGTCAAGCTCTCTGAAATAATGTCCTTCCTTCTAGGTCATCCTGCAGATCATGGCTTGGCCTTTGAGACCTTGCATATTTTCACTCTAACCTTCTTTCTTAGCCTTACTGTCTGCCATTCCACCTCAAGTTCTGTACTACCTAAATGAGTTGGCCAACTTGTCTCCCAAACATGTCATTCACATCTATTTGGCATCTACAGAAATTCTATCTATATGTGTGCGTGCACGCACACACACACACACACACACACACACACACACACACACACACACGACAATCAGGAAATAGATAACACTCGTCTGCCTTTTCTGTAAAGATTTTTTTCCAATCTAAGAGACTCCTTTCCTCTGGGCTCCTGCAGCATCTATTTACTGTATTATTTTAGTGTAGTTTCATGTGTGATTCTTGCTGTGCAACCACATGTTAGCATTTTGAACACTTGGATTGTCAGCACTCTGACTTGTATTCCTGCACATAGTTGGAAATCAAATGATTGTTAGTTGATCATTGCAAAAGTCCTCCCTTGATCTAAACATTAGCCTTTATATTTTTGTTTTGAAATGTATATATTGAGGTCAGATGTCTTTTATTTGAAACATTCTGTTATTCATGAGAAAAAAATGCCTGTTTTCTAAGATGGAAACTTTAACCTGATAATGTAATACGATGCAGTCCCGTAATTGCAGGGAGAGATGTTATCCGAGAGAGACAGAAGTAAACGTTTCTGTGGATTTTCCTTTAGGTTGACACCGTCAGAATTGTTCACATTCATTCTGTCATCATCTTGCGACGTTCTGATAAGAGGAAGGATCGCGTGGAAATTTCTCCAGAGCAGCTGTCTGCAGCCTCGACAGAGGCAGAGATATCCTTACTGGTCGATAAGAAGCTTTTATGTGCTTTGAGGCTTCCAGGGTCCTCTGTTTGCTGCTTAAGCAGATTTCACAGCTTTTCTTCCTAGTGACTCTTTCCCAGTTTTCATATTTACCCCTTAGATCCAGTTGCTTGGTTAATCAGAATTTCTCTCCATTTCTCTTTTTGAGTGGCTTTTATTGGAAGAACTGGACATTTCTAACATTTCTGCTCTTAAATGCCAAAAGATCCCAGGGTCCAATACTATGACAGTGAACTCTCTGGGGAGTCCCTATCTCCTTCCTCTCCACTCCCCTCTGCCCCGTCTACCCCATCCCCCCGCCCCCACAGTTTTCGTAATATCATTTAGTTTCTAGGCCTTTCACTATCTTGGTCTCTCTCCTTTGGAGATTCTCTTTTGAGGCTGCCTCTCAAAAAAATGCAGTGCTGAGAACTGAATGCAATACTCCATGTTAAATATAACCAAAGAGCGATCAGTTGGGACATTTGCTTCCTACGATATGGACTCCATACCTCAACTGTAACAAATTAAACTTGCATCAGTGGTTTTAGTAATTTATCATTCTTTCAGATTAAGTTAATCTTGTAGTCAATTAAAAAGTAACTTTTAAAAGTAGAAAACATGCATGATACAACCTTTAAAAGGTATAAAAAAGTATACAAAGTAAGTATTTCTCTCTAGCCTCTGTGCCCCAATTCCCCCACCATCCCTCCCTGGACATAACCAGGGGTATCAGGTTTTCATGTGTCCTTACGGACGAATTCTGTGCATACAGAAACATATAAGAATATTTTCTTTTTTAAAAAGTATTTAATACATATGGTAGCTATGACATTACCTAACAGTGTATCTAGAGATTTGTCCACATTAGTATATAGAGATGTCTCATTCTTATGACTACATAATACAGCCCTGGATGGCTGTGCTGTCCTAATGCAGATGTTTAGGTTATTTGCAGTCTTTTACTGACAGGGCTGCAGCAACTAACCTTGGACATTGCATTTCACAAATGTGTGCGTGTATCTGTAGAATCAATTCCTAGATGTGAAATTGCTGGGGCAAAGGTTATATCGACTTGCACCTGTAGCAGTTTGACCAGTTTACCCTCTAGCCATGTGCAAGAGTATCTGTTTCCCCACACCCTTCCAAACATTGTGTGTTATCAAAGTTTTGTTTTTGTGCTGCGAGGCCCTGGTAAATCAAAGTTTTTGGTTGTTGCCAACCTGATTGGCAAAAAATTGTATCTTCTTTGTTGCAATTTTAATTAGCATTTTTCTTGTGAGTAAATTTGATCAGCTTTTAATTTTTAGGAGTCATTTGTATTTTTCTCTGAATTATATGGTTATTTCCTTTGCCCGTTTTTCTATTGATTTGGAAATATTTTTCTTAATAATTTATAGTTTATGTTAAGAAAGTTAGCCTTTTGTCATAAGGATAGTGATTTTTGTCAGCTTTTTCACGGTATGTGTGTGTTTTTTCCAATCAAATTGTTCTTGTTGCACTTTTATATAATCAGATATATCAATCTCTTCTTATGATGTGTACCTTTTGCATCTTTTTTTTAACTCTTTATTTTGAAATAATTATAGATTCATGGAAAGTTGCAAAAATAGTATGGGAAGGTCCCTGTACCTTTACACAGTTTCCCCCAAAGGTTACATGTTACATAACTTACGGTGCAATATGGAAACCAGGAAATTGACATTAATGTGTGTAGTTCTATGCCATTTTGTCATATGTGTAGAGATACATATATAAAAAAACCACCACAGCAGTCAAGGTGCAGAACTGTCCCATTACCGTAAAGATCTGCCTCAAGCTTCCCCTGGACAGTCACCCTCACCCTGCACACCTCAAACCATGGGAGCCATGAATCTGTTCTCTGTCTCCTCACTATAGGTTGGATTTTCCCAATTCTCTGCACACCTGGTAATTTTAGATTGGATGCCAGCATTATGATTTTCCCCTGGGGGCTGGATATCTTTGTATTCCTAGACATATTTTTCTGAGCTTTGTTCTGGGATGCTGTTAGATTACCGGGGACGGTTAGATCCTATTGATACTTGTTTGAAGATTTGCTGCATGGGACCAGAGCAGCTTTCAGTGTAGGAGTCATTTTTTCCCCACACTACTGAGGCGAGAGCCTTCTGAGCCCCCTGCCCTAGGCTGCCTGGAATTAGGAGGTTTGCATTGTGGCCGGTGGGGACGGCCCCCAGCCCCTGTCCTGCTCGAGCGCCGGGCAGAGTCACCTTCCATCCTTTCGGGCGGTCCTTTCCCTCGCCTTAGCTGAAGAAGTGGGCTTAGGGAAGTTAAGTAACTTCTCTTGGCATTTGAAATTAAAAAAAAATTACTTAAAAAGTTTTTTTTTGTTGTTGTTGGCCATGCTGCGCAGCATATAGGGTCTTAGTTCCCCAACCAGGGATGGAACCTGTGCCTCCTGCCGTGGAAGCATGGAGTCCTAACCACTGAACCGCCAGGGAAGTCCCTAAAAAGTATTCTTATACTTAGCTGTATAGAAAGGACTATGGGGTTTCAACGTAAGTAATTCACAGGAAAATGAACCAGCACTTTACAGTGAGTAGCAACAGAAGGGGACAGCTTCTTATCTCCAACCGAGTTCTTATCTCAAGTCAGAGCCTCAGACAGTTATGGTAAAATTTTATTTCCAGAACAAAGGAGGAAAATGTTCTTTTGGGGGATACTTCTAGACAAATGGGGAGACTAAACTGGGGGTCTTTGTTCATTTGGTCTCTGAAACCACCCTACTTGCTATTGTTGACACTGGCAGCCTGCCACAGAGAAATGAAATGAATTTTTAAAATTTTGTACTTTTTCAGGAATGAGGGTAGGTTGGGCTAGAGAGAGGACAGAAGATTACTCAAGTTAATGATGTGACATCCAAAGATTTAGAAGCTTCTTTTCAGATAGCACAGTGGTAAGTATTTGAGTGACCAAATATTAGCTAAATTGGATTAAGAGCATATAACTATATACAATAATGGAAACCAAATGGATTCTATTTAAAAAAAAGAAATACCTTTGGCTTTAGAAGGGAAGTCTGGGAAATTCTGGGCATTGACCTTTTTTCATTCTTTTGTTGACATTAAATTGTGATAGGTTTATTTTAAACTTCAGGTTGCTTTCTGAGCCTTTATTAGCATCACAAATTGTGTTCCCACAAGTTGAAAATACCTTGACAGACACACAGGTTGGCTGAACTAACTGGTCGCCCCATGAGAGTTGTGGGCTGGTATCATTCCCATCCCCATATAACTGTTTGGCCTTCACATGTCGGTAAGTATTATGGGATTGCAATGTTTTTTGTTCTTAGAAGTGAATATCATTTTTCCTTCTCCATTACATGGGCTATGGTTATTTTAAATCAAAATTTAAGTATCCTTAAGCAAATGTCCTTATTTTTATTTTGCTGTTTTAAGAGTACTGATTTATGTCATATTGATTGTTTTCAATAGAGATAAAATTTTGGCACTCCATTTTGACAGTATTCAGGAAATCAAGACTAAACCCTGACAATTGGCTGGTATCCAAAATAATAATAATAATAATAATAAATAAACTATAACTGAAAATTGCCGATTGTGACTATCATTGTCTAGTACACCACCATTTGGAAGAATCAAAGGTGTGAAGGGTGAAATTTATAAAACTGATGTTTACAATCTCTGTTTGATACATATATCATCCTAGCTCTTGGGGCTGTCAACCTACCTCCTCAGCCCTCTAATCAGTATAATGTAACAAAATTGTTTTCTCTCTCTCTCTTTTTTTGTTTTTTGTTTTTTGTTTTTTTTTTGGCTGCGTTGGGTCTCCGTTGCTGCACGCGGGCTTTCTCTAGTTGCGGCGAGCGGGGGCTGCTCTTCGTTGCGGTGTGCGGGCTTCTCATTGCGGTGGCTTCTCTCGTTGTGGAGCACGGGCTCTAGGTGCGCGGGCTTCAGTAGTTGAGGCTCGTGGGCTCAGTACTTGAGGCTCGTGGGCTCAGTACTTGTGGCTCATGGGCTCTAGAGCGCAGGCTCAGTTGTTGTGGTGCACAGGCTTAGTTGCTCCGCGGCATGTGGGATCTTCCCAGACAAGGGCTGGAACCCGTGTCCCCTGCATTGGCAGGCAGATTCCTAACAATTGCGCCACCAGGGAAGCCCTGTTTTCTTTCTCTTTCTCTTTCCCCTTTTTCTCTAATCATGGTCACTTTTTGTCTCTATCTGACTCTTCTGAAAGAATTAGAATAACTTTACTTGCGGAAATGAATGTTTCCTCGTCTAACCCGTGACTTAGAGACCTTCCCCCTCATGGCAGTGAGGAGGAAACAGAGGCTCCTATGGGTTGAGTAAGTGGCAGTGCTGAGGTCTGAACCATATCTGTCTCCCAAGTCTGTAGCGTTTGATACTGCATCCACTCTCTACTTCTTGAAACACTTCCCAAATAATCATGAGGAGTGTGTGGCTCCTAAGAAACTAAGCTGAGGTTCGAGCTGAAATACTTTGTGCAAAACCAGTCAGCTAATAAGTGGCAGAGTCAGTACCTCAGCGGAGGTTTCTGTGAATCAGAGGCCTTGGCATTCTCCAGCGTCTGCTTTGTTTGGTCAAGTGGGAACGCTATTTATGAAAACAGGAAATGGAGGAGGAAGCATAGGTTTGGTGGTGGGGAAAAAGATATATAGTTGAGTTATGTCATACCCATGCAACGAACTTACCCAAATTTTACCTATAGGACGTGGCTTGCAAAAGAAAAAGGAAGCAATTTAAAAAGCACAGCCTATTTTGTAAATCGCATGTGACTTGGCACTGTTTTTCAGTTACTCTTACATTAACTTTCCTGTCCTTGTAAGTGCATAGTACAAGGAGACATGCACCTGTAGTTATGTTCCTAATTATAAGATCTGCTTGATCCTTTTATAAGAAGGGAAGCACTGCTACGGTGATGTCATAGTGAGTTAATTTATTACCAAAGTTGGTGGGTCAGATCAACCTCCCATGACAAATATAGGCTGTAGTTTTAATTAAGCAGTTTTCTATAACCAGTCATTTTTAAAAATTACATTTTCCCAAACATTCTCTTCTAGAAGTTATAAGTCAATACTCCTTAGAATCATTACAAACAAAATTTTTTGATATTACAATACATTTCTATGCCCTTCTTTAGCAAACTGACTTAGATGGAAGCTCTGTTAGGACAAGGGATAGAATAAATGAAGGCTGAACCAAAATTTTATTGTAATGTGATGGCTATCTCAGGGCTCGTATTCTAAAAACACTTGTATATATAGTCTCTCATTCTTTTAAAATCCTTTATTACGAACTGGGGTCTGTGGTTTCTGTTTCAGGAAAATTTTGAGTCGAGAGTAAATGAAAGAATATGGTGCTCAGACTGTTCTACTTTTACACCAGGAAATGGGAGGTGTGATTCTGTTGTCCCTTCAGACTGTCCAATGCTGAAAGAAAAATTGGATGGCACAGTTGCAGGAAGGTCTCTTGGATGGTCCTCATTTAGACTAAAGTGTATCTTTTGGATTTGGCATTTAGGAGGTAACTTAGAAGTAATTAAGTTACCTCAGGGAAAAATGTAAATCAGGGTAAGGGGCATAGGGTTTATATTTTAAGTAACGTGATTAGGCCTCATGGAGAAGGTAACAGTTGAGCAAAAACCTGAAGGAAGTGAGAGTTGGCTGTGCAAATATCTTGCGGAAGAGCGTCCCAGCCGGAGAGGAATAGCCAGTGCAAAGGCCCTGAGGAGGAGCATGCCTGGAATATTTGAGGAAAAGCAGGAGAGCCAGTGTGGCTTTGGGAGTAGCAGATTTTGTGGAGGAAATCAAGTGTGTGCTTTTGGACATGTTGAGTTTCAAATGTCTGGTAGGCAAGTGATGCTCACCTAGCCTGGCTTTGGTCTGTGACCAATTCGATAAGGAGCCTACACCAAACATAAATCCTCTATGTTGGGAGTTCCCTGGTGGCCTAGTGGTTAGGATTCTGGGCTCTCACTGCTGTGGCCCAGGTTCAATCCCTAGCCAGGGAACTGAGATCCTGCAATCAGCTTGGCATGGCCAAAAAAAAAGAAATCATCTATGTCAACTTAGCATATTGTTTAGTTCAGCTTACATTTTCCTTAAGACTTTGTCAATAAAGGAAGCAGAGATTAATTTCCATTCCAGCTCAAGCTCTTGTCTCCTTGTGAACAGGTAACAAATAGTTCATGGACCTACTGCCCTGAGGAGCACAGTATTAAGACAACCAAGTCTCAGTGTCAGGTACACAATTGGATATATGATTCGGCAGTTTGGGTAGAAGACTGGAACTAGAGTTGATTGAGTAGGAGTTGGGAGTGGCCAGTATGGAGATGAGATTTGAAGCCATGGAACTAAATGAACTCCCCCAGGGAGTAAGTGTAGATGGAGAAGAGAAAATGGCTGAAGACTGAGCCCTGGGCATGCCATATTTTGAGGATGGAAAGACGGGAAGGATCCAGCAAGAGACTGGAAAAGAACAGCCAGGAAGTTAAGAGGACAGAGATGAGAAGAGTGGGAATGTGAGGCCAAGTGAAGATAGTGTTTCAAGGAGGGAGCAATCGGGTAAATTGAGAACCAAAAATGCATCATTGGTGATCTTGACAGAAGCACTTTGGGTGGCACAGTATGGATACTAATCCACTTCAGATTCAGCAATTCATCAACAATGGCTGTGGATGGAACGAAATGTAATGAATTATTGTGAAGTACCTCTGATGTGCTAGGCGTTGTGCTAAAAGCATCTTGCAACTTTTAAAATACAAAACCCTGAAAAAGTACGGATGATGTTTATCCTTATTTAACTGATGAGGAAATAGGCTTAGAGGTATTAAAAATTTTACCAAGGTCATATAGCAGGTACAGAGATCATTCAAACAGTGCTGTTTATTTTCACCAACTGTTTCAGCCAGTATTTTTCTCATATTCTTTGCTGGGTACTGTTGGGCCTTACTCTTTACTTAGGAATATATTGGGTAGAAGTCCCAATCCAGATCAATGCAAAGTATGTTTAAGAACATATAGAACAAGCTAACTGGGCATAAGTCACTGGACCAAACCATGCTGTGCACTGTTTTGTTGTAATACCAGATCTTTTGTATCCATAAATAATGGTCTGAGTACTTCACATCTTTAAACTTTGCCTCTGTTCAGTTTCTGGTAATCTTTTAACTAATCCTTTCAAATGTTATTTGGTGCTTGTCTATGATTTCCTTTTCAAAAATTGTATAACCATTTAGTGAGATTTTGTTTCTGTTCCCTGGAATGCAGTGTTTAATTCTATTGCAGTCACTTCTATACAATAGTTTCCTCTGTAATAGTTCTACACTGCCATTCTTTAGTATCAAGTCTAATATATTCACTTCCCTAGAAGCTGTCCATCAAAAGGCTTATTCTAAGAAATCTTGCTGTCTCCTTCGAATGCCTTCCTTTCTTTTGGAGTCCTCCTGGAAGAAATTATCAGGTGTTTTTGGGATAATAGAAGTTTTCCATTTTTTTCTTTCTATGCTACATTTCATAGCAGGGCTAGTTGTGGGCTAGGCAGCCTAGAATTAGTAATAAATTTTATTATTTAATTGCCGACTCCCGTAGTATTTCCCTAACCTAGTAAAATGTTTATACTTTGACAATAATATTGTCATTAGGATGTACCCCTGTTCTGCCTTTAGAATCTGAATCCCACGAGGATTGTATGCTGCTGTTATCTTTATATTTTCATGTCTGGGAGATACAGTTTAACAGCAGATTTTTATTTTTATTTATTTGCAGATGTTCGTACACAAGCCATGTACCAGATGATGGATCAAGGCTTTGTAGGACTTATATTTTCCTGTTTCATAGAAGATAAAAATACAAAGGTATTGTGTGTGTGTGTGTGTGCACATGCGCACGCGTGTGTGTATAAACACACAGACACAGAGAATAGAGAAAAATCTTTTTGCAATTTTAATAGGGTGGCCAGGGAAGGTTTCAATGAGAAGGGTCATTGAGTCAGGACCTGAAGAAAGTGAGGGAGCAAGTCTTGTGGATTTCTTGGGGGAAGAGCGTTCCAGGCAGAGGAAATAGCCAGTGAAAAGACCCTGAGGTGAGTGTGGCATGTTTAGGGGACATCGAGGAAGTCAGTGTGGCTGCAGCACAGTGAGGCAGAACATGACTACATGTCCCGGCTTGCCTCTGTCAGTCCCAGTTCCACCCATTGTCCCAGTCTCCTATTCAGTTAGCACCTTTCCTTCTTGGAAGTGTCCTGGTTTGCATGGTAACTCATGTGGTCATCCTACAGTGAGGTCTGGAAGATAACTGGGGGTGGGGCTGGGGGGACAGGGAGGGAGGGAGGGGGTGCAGAATCCATGGTGTCCGTGAAACCAGTTAGGAAGCGACTGTAGTAATCTAGGAAAGAGATGATGGATGTTTGACCACGGTGGTAGGAGTGGAGGCCAATAACAGTAACAAGTGCTACCATTTATCACGTATTGTATGGCACTTACTCTTTAGGTGTTTTACATAAATATACTCGAACCCTGACAACAACCCGTGAGGATTATTATTATCGATTTTTATGGATAAGCAAACCGAAACTCAGAGAAGTTAACAGCTCAATCAATGGCTAGTCTTGCTATTCTCTATTTAGAGTGCTTCTGTTTGAATTTTACGTTCAGATCAAGAGGTTTTACTATGTGTCACTTCAAACAAAAAGAAAATTTAACACTGCAACTATGAATTTTGCCGATTTACCAAGTGTGTCCTCCTATTGTTTAGTACATTAGTTATATTCTCAGAATCTATGTTAATAATGAATATTCTTCATAAAATCACTCTTTTCTGAAAACGTTAAAGTTCACTATCTTGAACTTCATACTTCATTTGAAATGCTTCTGGCTTTGTCATCATAAATTTATTGTCATTATAAATAGCTGTTGCATGAGTTTGTCAGCTTCCAAAAAAGGAGTCTGAATGGTCTCATTCTTAGTTTCTTGGTTCTCATGTTTGTGAGCAATTCTCTGCTGTCACATGAGCGGATGTTTGATTGTGGCCATCTCATGTTGACTGAGTATTTGATCCTTCTTACAGAAACTGATTTATGCATAGTCTGTCTTTGGAGTCTCTTCTAACCTTCCACTCCCAGAGGGGCCTTTGAGTTTTAGGTTAGAGCCCACTAAATTGCTATACCTTTTTCACTATTAATCCTCTGTGTGACCTTTCTTTTTTTCTGTTTTCTTTCTTTTTTTAGACTGGACGGGTACTCTACACTTGCTTTCAGTCCATACAGGCCCAAAAGAGCTCAGAGTAAGTATGACAGAGATATATGTATGTATTGGTGGGTTAATCTCCAGTCCAGGGAATTGATTGTTTTATTTCATTTTATTTCTCTCATTAGTAAGACACTAAGAATTCTATAGTCTACTTATACACGTGAACATCTCTGTGAGGAATTAGAATCTCTTTAGCATCTTGGATATCGGGGATCTAGAAAGCTAGGATCATATAAGCAAGGAGTCTGTTCATTGCAGTTACATCACCACAGCCCTGTCCCACATTTCCTTTCCTGCATTATTCTAAACTGAGTTGCACTGTTACTTTCCCTTTCTCTGATGAATTGTAAAACAAAGACTGAGTGTGCGGAGTCTTATAGATTTGCATAAGCTCTTGTCTTTGTTGTGCCATAAACTTGATTTTAGAATTACAGTATCTCATTTAAATGTTTGCATAGCTTAGTTTCCTCATTTAAATTCAATTCAACCTAAATTAGCAAATACAGTAACTACTATATGCCAGGCACCATGGTAGGCACCAAGGAGGCAGAGATGAAAGCCAAGTTCATTATCTAATTGGGAGACAGAAACAAAGAATGCCTTAAATTTTTTTCTTATAATATTTGTCAATTTATTATGATAGCATTGTTTGAAATAGCAAAGAATTGGGGAAAATGACAGATGTCTGTCAGTACAGAACTGATTAAATAAATTATGATGCATCTAAATAATGGAATAATATTCAGCTATTAAAAATATGAGGGGAATTCTCTGGCAGTCCAGTGGTTAAGACTCTGTGCTTCCACTGCAACGGGCCCAGGTTCAATCCCTGGTCGGGGAACTAAGATCCCACATGCCGCATGGTGCGACCAAAAAAAAAAAAAAAGGACGCTCAGTAGTGATACATAAATATCTCCAAGATACACTGTTAAGTAAAAAAGGCAAGGTACAAGAACAGTCTGTATAGAATGCTACCATTCATATAAGGATATGGAAGAGAAATATACGCATGACACACCAGTGTACTTGCTTGGAAATACACAGAATATCTGGAAGGAAACATCGGTCACCTCAGCAGAGAGGAAGTAGGAAGGAGGTGTGGAGACTTAATTGTACCTTTACATAGCTTTGGAATGTTGAACCATACACAAGTGTTAATTTTTAAATTTTTCATCAAAGTAATAGGTGCACGTGCATAAAAATATCAGATGGCACAGAATTTATGAGAAATACTGTCACTCCTCAGGGGGAACCACTTCTTTCTCCCAATTTTGTTTTTAGTTCTTCTGTTGTTTACTTTGATATCCCTAAATAATATACTTTTGATACTCTTTCTTGATTTACTAATTTTAGATATTAATTATTCTTCTTATTATGTTATCTTGGTCTCACAAATGAGGATTTAGCTCACACTGCCCCATCTCCATTCTGCCCAATGTAGTTATATTACTACTTTTTGTTCTTCTGTTGTTACTTTTCTAATCTTAAATAAAGTTTGCCCCTTTATTTATCCTATCAACAACAGACAATAGACAATATCTCTTGGCTCCCTAGTGTTACGTGCAGTTTTACCATAAACCTTTATATTTTCACAGTTGCAAAAAATCTGTGTTCTATGTTGTAATCACAATTGTGTTTTCTGTGCTTTGTGTACTAGTTGATTCTAAGAATAGAAAACAAAATGTTTATATTGTTGTGATTATATAAATATTATTCCATGTACAACCAAGCACTATAAAGTAGTATACTATGATTCCATTTCCTTTCCTGTATAGCTTTTTGCTTTTTCATGGGGTTTTGAATGGCTTTTTCTCCCTTATTTCTCTGACTTTATCACCTCCCTGAGTTCCAAATTCCTAGGATCGCTCCCTAAAGCCCTCCATCTTCCTATGCTAATCAGGTCTCAGCTGATGTCCTGGGGCTTTCCTTCATTATTCTCCTGGGTTGGATCCATTGTTGTCTGGATTTCATGTCATTTTTCTTGGTTCACTCTGTCATTTTGCTGTTAAAGGCCCTCTAGTAACTTCCTAAGAAAGGTGTGCATTTGAGCTAAACCTTCTGCGTCTGTGCTTGCCTGAAAATGTTTTTATTCTTCGTTAATAACCCTAATGGATAAAGAATTCGAAATTGACATTTTCCCCCTCAGAACATTAAAACTGAAAAAGTGACTAGAGAGAGTGACATCAACAAAAAATGGCAGAGTAGGAAACTTCAAAAGTCCTCCACAAAAGCAGTGAATAATCTGGCAAAAACTGTCAGAATCACCTTTATTGGAACTCTAGAAACGAATCAATATTTTATAGCAACCCGGCAACTACTAAATCCAGAAAAAAAAAAACACCAGAATCTCAGCATTTAAGTAAATCTCTGTCAAGTCACTAGATGGCTACTAAGCTAACAGGACAAAGACCTCAGTGGCCACATATAACAAAGAATATAGACTATAAAAAATTAGTTCAGGAAAGTCACTAAACAGACAAACAAAATCAGATAAAACAAGCAGCAACGGGCTTCCCTGGTGGCGCAGTGGTTGAGAATCTGCCTGCTAATGCAGGGGACACGAGTTCGAGCCCTGGTCTGGGAAGATCCCACATGCCGCAGAGCAGCTGGGCCCGTGAGCCACAATTACTGAGCCTGCGCTCTGCAACAAGAGAGGCCGCGATAGTGAGAGGCCCGCGCACCACGATGAAGAGTGGCCCCTGCTTGCCACAACTAGAGAAAGCCCTCGCACAGAAACGAAGACCCAACACAGCCATAAATAAATAAATAAATAAATTAATTAATTAATTAATTTAAAAAAAAACAAAAACAAGCAGCAACAATAAACCCTGGGGAGGGGGTAGAATACGATTTCCATAGTTATAATATTCAAAATGTCCAGTTTTCAACAACAACAAAAAAGGCATTCACAGAAACAAATTATGGGCTGAAAGCAGGAAAAAGGAATTAATAAAAACATTCCTGGAGGAAGCCAAGATGTTGGGCTTGCTAGACAAAGACTGTCAATCAACTATTTAAAATATTCTCAAAAAGCTAAAGGAAATGATATACAAAGAACTAAAGAAAACCATGAGAATGATAGAGAATATCTAATAGAAAATATCAATAAAGAGAGAAATTATAAAAAGGAACCAAATAGGAATTCTAGAACTGAGAAGTACAATAAGGGAAGTGAAAAATTCACTAGATAGGTTCAATAGCAGGATTGAGAAGACAAAAGAAAGAATCACCAAACTTCAAGATAGGTGAATTGACATTACCCAGTCTGAGGAGCAGAAAGAAAGAATGAAGAAAAATAAAGAGCCTGAGACCTGTGGGACATCTTAAAACACTCTAAGTGTACTCATAATAGGAGTCCCAGTAGAGGATGAGATAGAGAAAGGGGCAGAAAATGTATACAAAGAAATAATGGTCAAAAACATCCCAAATTTGTGACAGGCATGACCTATATACATCCAAGAATCTCAACTCCAAGCAGGATAAACTCAAGAAGATCCACACTGAGATATAATCAGTGTCAGAAGGCAAAGACAATCTTGAATGCAATAAGAGAGAAGTGACTCATTACATACAAGGGATTCTCAGTAAGATTGAGGGGCAGGTTCTCATCAGAAACCAGGGAGGCCAAAAGGCAGCGGGCTGACATATTCAAATACTGATTTAGGAAAACAAACAAACCCAACAACAACAACAGCAGCAACAAGAAAACAACTACCAAGCAAGAATTCTGTATCTGGCAAAACTATCCTTTATGAACGAAAGAGATATTAAGACATTCCCAGGTAAACAAAAACTGAGAGAGTTTTGTCACTAGTAGACCTGCCCTATGAGAAATGCTACAGGGAGTCCTTCAGGCTGAAATGAAAGGACACTAGACAATAACTTAAATCCACACAAAGAAATAACACCAGAAAGGTAACTATATAGTTAAATACAAAAGTCAGTATTAATGTATTTTCAGTTTGTAACTCCCTTTTTCCCCCATGTGATTCAAAAGACAACTACATAAAGCAACAGTTACAAATCTAAGTTGATAGACACATATTGTATAAGGATGTAATTTGTAATAGTAACACAAAAGTATGGGAATAGAGCTATACAGGAACATTGTGTATTTGATTAAAACTAAGTTAGTATTAATTTGAACTAAAGTGTTAATTGTAATTTCCAGGGAAACCATTAAGAAAATAGAGATATATAGTAGAGAGAGAGAAAGGAAGGAAGGAAGCAAAACAGTGTACTAGAAAATGTCTTTCTAATACAAAAGGCGGTAAGGAAGAATTGAGGAACAAAAAATGATATAAGACATAACAATTATAAACATATATGCACCTAACAAAAGGACCCCGAAATATATCACACAAAAATTGACAGAACTGAAGGGAGAGGTAGACAGTTCAACAGTACTAGTGGGAGACTTCAGCACCCCACTTTCCTTAAAGGATAGAAAAATTAGAAAAAAAATAACGAAACAGAAGACTTGAACAACACTATAAGCAAACTATACCTAATAGACACATACAGAATTCTCCACCCAACAACAGCTGAATACACTTCCTTCCCAAGTGCACATAAAACATTCTCCAGGATAAACCACATGTTAGTTCACAAAACAGGTCTCAATAAATTTTTGAAGACTGGAATGATACAAAGCATCTTCTGCAAAAATGGAATGGAATCTGAAATCAGTTACAGAAAGAAATCTGGAAAATTCACAAATATGTGGAAATTTAAAAACATGCTCTTAAACAACCAATGTTTAAGAGAAAGAAGAAATCACAAGATAAATTAGAAAATACTTTGAGACTAATGACAATGAAAACACAACATACCAAGATTTATGGGATGCAGCAAAAGCAGTGCTCAGAGGGGAATTTATAGCTATACATGCCTACTTTAAAAAAGAAATCCCTCAAATCAGTATTTAAGGTATTTCTAACTCTACACTTTAAGGAACTAGAAAAAGAAATGCAAACTAAATTCAAAGCAGTTAGAAGGAAGGAAATAATAGAGTGAAGACAAACAAAATAGGGAATACAGAAACAATAGAATCAAAGAAACCAAAAGTTAGTTCTTTGAAAAGATCAACAAAATTGACATATCTTTAGCTAGACTGACAAAAAGATGAGAGAAGAACCAAATAACTAAAATCTGAATTAAAAGTAGGGACGTTACTACCAACTTTACAGAAATAAAAAATGATTATAAGGTAAAACCAAACAATTGTTAGATAACCTAAATGAAGTGGACAAATTCCTAGAAACACACAAATTGCCAAAACTGGCTCAAAAAGAAATAGAAAACCTGAACAGACCTATAAAAATTAAATAGGTTGAATCAGTATTCAAAAACATCTCAACAAAGAAAACTCCAAGACCAGATGACTACACTGGTTAATTCTGCCACACATTTAAAGAAGGATTAACACTAATCCTCAAACTCTCCAAAAATAGAAGAGAATGGAGCACTTCTAACTCATCTTTGAGGCCAGTATTACCCTGATACCAAAGCCAGACAAAGATATCACCAAAAAAAAAATATTACAAAGTGATATTCACTATGAATACAGATGCAAAACTCCTCAACAAAATCCTACCATACTGAATCCAATAGCACATTAAAAGGATTATACACTATGATCAAGTGGGATTTATCCCTGGCATAGAAGTGAGGTTCAACATAAGAAAATCAATTGATTAATACTCCACATTAATAGAATGAAGGAAAAAACCCACGACTGATGCACAAAAAGCAAAATTTCAACATCCTTTCATAATAAAAACACTCAGAAAACTAGGAATCTAGGGAACATTCCTCAACATTTTTGGGCTTTTATGAAAACCCACAGCTAACGTTTTACTCAATGGTGAAAAGTTTTCTCCCATAAGATGAGGAACAAGACAAGGATGCCCACTTTCACCACTGTTATTCAATATTTTACTGGTAGTTCTAGCCAAAACAATTAGGCAGAAAAAGAAATAAAAGGCATCCAAATTGGAAAGTAAGAAGTAAAACTATGTATTTGCAGATCATGTGGTCCTATATATAGACAATCTGAAAGAAACCCCCCAAAGCTACTAGAGTTGATAAACGAGTTCAGCAAGGTTTCAGTGTTCAAAATCAGTGCACAAAATCAGTGTGTATTTCTACACACCAGCAATGAACAATGTAAAAAATAAAATTTAAAAATCCAATTATGACAGCATACAAAATAATAAAATACCTAGGAAAAAATTTAACCAAGAATGGGAAAGACTTGTAAAGTTAAAACTAGAATACATTGGTGACAGAAAAAACACCTAAATAAATCAAAAGATATCCCTTGTTCATGGATTGGAAGACCCAATATTGTTAAGATGACAGTACTTCCCAAAGAGTCAATAAAATCTGTATTAAAATTCCAATGGCCCTTTTTACAAAAGTGGAAAAGATGATCCTAAAATTCATAAGGAATTGCAAGGTGCCCTGAATAGTGAAAATAATATCAAGAAAGAAGAATAAAGTTGGAGGAATCATACTTCCAGATTTCAGAACTTACTACAAACCTTCACTAACCAAAACTTTGTGGACCTGGCATAAGCAGAGACACAGAGACCAATGGAATAAAATTGAGAGTCCACAAATAAACCTGCATATCTATGGCCAACTGATTTTCAACAAGGGTGCTGATGTCATTCAATGAGGAAAGAAGAGTCTGTTCAACAAGTGGTGCTGAGACAACTGGTTATCCACATGCACTATATATAAAAATTAACTCAAAATAGATCAATGACCTAAACAGAAGAGCTAAAACTATAAAATGCTTATAAGAAAACATAGGGGTAAATCTTCATGATGTTGGATTTGGTAATGGAATCTTAGATATGACACCAAAAGCATGAATAACAAAAGAAAACAGATAAATTGGATTTCATAAAAACTAAAATCTTTTGGGCTTCCCTGGGGGCTCAGTGGTTAAGAATCCGCCTGCTAATGTGGGGACACGGATTCGAGCCCTGGTCCGGGAAGATCCCACATGCTGCGGAGCAACTAAGCCCATGAGCCACAACCACTGAGCCTGTGCTCTAGAGCCCGCGAGCCACAACTACTGAGCCCACGAGCCACAGTTACTGAAGCCCATGCGCCTAGAGCCCATGCTCCGCCACAAGAGAAGCCACCGCAATGAGAAGCCCGCGCACCACAAGGAAGAGTAGCCCCCGCTCGCTGCAACTAGAGAAAGCCCGTGCACAGCAACAAAGACCCAACACAGCCAAAAATATATAAATTTATTTTAAAAAACCATTAAAATCTTTTCTGCATCAAAAGACATTATCAAGAAAGTGCAAGGACAACCTACAGAATAGGAGAAAATATGTGCAAATCTTAATATCTGAATGGGTCTAGTATCCAGAATATATAAGGATCTCTTGCAGCTCAGCAACTAAATGACAACTCAATTTAAAAATGGGCACAGGACTTGAACAGACATTTCTCCAAAGAAGATGTACAAAAGGCCAACAAGCACACGAAAAGATGCTCAACATCATTAGTCATTTGGAAAATGCAAATCAAAACTATAACGAGATACCATCTTATATTCACTGAGTTGACCATAATTTTAAAAATGGAGAATAACAAGTGTTGACAAAGATGTGGAGAAATTGGAACCTACAGACATTGTTGGTGGGGAATGTAAAATGGTGAGGCTGCTGTGGAAAACAGTTTTTGGGGGGGAGGTTCTTCATATGAGAATTCATATGACCTAGCAACTCTATTCCTAGGTATATACCAGAAAGAATTGAAAACAGGTACTCAAACACTTGTACATGAATATTCATAGCAGCACTGTTCACAGTAGCCAAGAGTTGGAAACAACCCAAATGTCCATCAACTGATGAATGGATACACAAAATTTAGTATATCCATTGAAATGGACTATCACTCATAAAAAACGAATGAGGTACTGAAACATACTACAATGTGGAGGAATCTTGAAAACATTATGCTAAGTAAAAGAAGCCAAACAAAACAACAGGTCACATAGTGTATGATTTCATTTATATGAAGTATCCAGAATAGAGACAGAAAGCAGATTGGTGGTTGGCATGGTTTGGCCGGAGGGAAGGATGGGGAGCAGCTGCTTTAATTGATACGGGGTTTAACTTTGGGGTGATGAAAATGTTTTAGAACTAGATAGGGGTTGTGGTCCTACAACATTGTAAATGTACTAAATTCTACTGAATTGTTCCCTAGTTAAAATGGTTAATTTTATTTTATGTGAATTTCACCTCAATTTTAAAAAATGTGCAAAAGACTTGAGTAGACATTTCTCCAAGGAAGATATACAAATGGCCAATAAACACAAAAACAGCTGCCCAACATCAGTAGTCTTTAGGGAAATGCAAATAAAAACCGTAATGAGATACTGTTTCTCACCAACTAGGATGGCTATAATTTTTTTTTAAAGAAAAATAATGTGTTGCTGAGGATGTGGAGAAAAGGAACCTTGACCCATTGTAGGGGGGAATCTAGAATTGTTCAGATGCTGTGAAAAAGTTTGGTGATTCCTCAAAAATGTATACATTGAATTACCATATGACCTAGCAATTCCACTCCTAGGTATGTAGCAGAGACAGTTGAAAACAGGTGTTCAAACAAAAACGTGTACTTGAATATTCATAGCAGCATTGTCCATAAATAGACAAAGAGCAGAACCAACCCAAATGTCCATCAGCTGATAACTGGATAAACAAGATGTAGTGTATGTAGCCATACAATGGAATTTTCTGTCATAAAGGGAAATGAAGTACTGATAAATGCTGTAATCCTGAATACATGCTAAGTGAAAGAAGCCTGATGCAAAAGGCCACATGTGGTATGAAATGTCCAGGATAGGCAAGTCTGTAGAGACAAAAATTAGAGGAGAGAGGTAAACTGGGAGTATATTAGTTTGCTAGGGCTGCCATAAGAAATACCACCGAGTGGCTTAAACAACAGAAATTTATCTTCTCACAGTTCTGGATGCAGTAAGTCCAAGATCAAGGTGCCGGCAGATTTGGTTTCTTCTGAGACCTCTTCCTGGCTTGCAGATGGCTGCCTTCTCACTGTGTCCTCACGTGGACTTTCCTCTGTACATGTGCATCCCTGGGGTCATTTTGCATGTCAAAATTTCTCCTTCTTCTAAGGGCACCAGTCAGATTGGATTTGCGTCCAACCTTAACAGCCTCATTTTACTTTAACCACCTCTTCAAAGGCCCTGTCTCCAAATACAGTCACGTTCTGAGGTACTGGGGCTTAGGGTTTCAACATATGAATTTGGGGGGGACACAATTCAGACCATAACAGGGAGTGACTGCTTAATAGGTATGGGCTTTCTTTTGGGGGTGACGAAAATATTACAGTATTAGGTAACAGTAATGGTTGCACAACATTGTGAATGTACAAGTCCCTGAATCACACACTTTAAAATGGTTAAAGTGGTGAATTTTACGTTCTCTGAATTTTACCTCAAAAAGAAGTCCTTAGAAGTAGAGCTTGGTGCTGAAAAGTCCCCTCTCCCCACTTCTAACTTTGTGCTGGAAGCCTTAGTTCAATAAAGCAAGAAATAAAAGGCATACAGACTGGAAAAAAATTAATCCCCATTTGCATAAGACATGGTTATCTGCACAGAAAATCCCAAGGAATCTATAAAGAAATTCCTAGAACTAATAAGTGAGTTAAGTGATGTCACAGGATGCAATGTCAACACACAAAAGCAATATTTCTTGCTTGTAGATTTTTTGATGATGGCCATTCTGACCCGTGTGAGATGATACCTTATTGTAGTATTGATTTGCATTTCTCTAATGATTAGTGATGTTGAGCGTCCTTTCATGTGTTTGTTGGCAAGCTGTATATCTTCTTTGGAGAAATGTCTATTTAGGTCTTCTGCCCATTTTTGGATTGGGTTGTTTGTTTTTTTGATACTGAGCTGCATGAGCTACTTGTAAATTTTGGAGATTAATCCTTTGTCAGTTGCTTCGCTTGCAAATATTTTCTCCCATTCTGAGGGTTGTCTTTTTGTCTTGTTTATGGTTTCTTTTGCTGTGCAAAAGCTTTTAAGTTTCATTAGGTCCCATTTGTTTATTTTTGTTTTTATTTCCATTTCTCTAGGAGGTGGGTCAAAAAGAATCTTGCTGTGATTTATGTCATAGAGTGTTCTGCCTATGTTTTTTCTGCTAAGAGTTTGATAGTGTCTGGCCTTACATTTAGGTCTTTAATCCATTTTGAGTTTATTTTTGTGTATGGTGTTAGGGAGTGCTCTAATTTCATTCTTTTACATGTATCTGTCCAGTTTTCCCAGCACCACTTATGGAAGAGGCTGTCTTTTCTCCATTGTATATTCTTGCCTCCTTTATCAAAGATAAGGTGACCATATGTGCATGGGTTTATCTATGGGCTTTCTATCCTGTTCCATTGATCTATATTTCTGTCTTTGTGCCAGTACCATACTGTCTTGATGGAGAACAGTATGGAGGTTCCTTAAAAAACTAAAAATAGAACTACCATACGACCCAGCAATCCTACTACTGGGCATATACCCTGAGAACACCATAATTCAAAAAGAGTCATGTACCACAATGTTCATTGCAGCTCTATTCACAATAGCCGGGACATGGAAGCAACCTAAGTGTCCATCGACAGATGAATGGATAAAGAAGACGTGGCACATATATATGATGGAATATTACTCAGCCATAAAAAGAAACGAAATTGAGTTATTTGTAGTGAGGTGGATGGACCTAGAGTCTGTCATACAGAGTGAAGTAAGTCAGAAAGAAAAACAAATACCGTATGCTAACACATATATATGCAATCTAAAAAGCAAAAAAAAGGTTCTGAAGACCCTAGGGGCAGGACAGGAATAAAGACGCAGATGTAGAGAATGGACTTGAGGACATGGGGAGAGGGAAGGGTAAGCTGGGACAAAGTGAGAGAGTGGCATGGACTTATATATACTACCAAATGTAAAATAGATAGCTAGTGGGAAGCAGCCGCATAGCACAGGGAGATCAGCTCGGTCCTTTGTGACCACGTAGAGGGGTGGGATAGGGAAGGTGGGAGGGAAATGCAAGAGGGAGGGGATATGGGGATATATGTATATGTATAACTGATTCACTTTGTTATACAGCAGAAACTAACACAACATTGTAAAGCAATTATACTCCAATAAACATGTTTAAAAAAAGCAATATTTCTATATGCCAGCAATAGAAAATTGGAAACAAAATTTTAACACAGTACTACAAAAAATGAAACAGGTGTAAATTTATCAAAATCTATCAAATATATATGCTGAAAACCACAGAACATTGATGAAAGAAATCAAAGAAAACCTAATTAAATGGAAAGACATACCATGTTTATGGATTGGAAGACTCAACATAGTAAAAATTTCAGTTCTCCTCAAATTAATCTATGGGTTTAGAGCAACAGCAGTCAAAATTTCAGCCAGACTTTTTTGTAGATACAGACAAACTGATTCTAAAATTTATATGAAAAGGCAAAGGAACTTGAATACCTTAAACAATTTTGAAAAGGAATAAAATTTGGAGGGATAGTCTAACAGTTAGACTACCATATACAAAATAAACGTCAATCTAAACATCATACCAAAAAAAATTAAAAGGTCCAAATAGAAATAGGAGTGTGAAAGTTTTAGAGGAAAAGGTAGAAAATCTGTATGATATTGGGCTTGCCAACAAGTTCTTATTCTTGGAACCAAAAGCATTTTTCCAGTAACTTATTTACAAGACACAAATAGAGTCACAGACATAGAAAACAAACTTATGGTTACCAGGGGGGAAAGGGGGATGGGAGGGATAAGTTGGGAGATTGGGAATGACATATACAGACTAATATATATATATAAAATAGATAACTAATAAGGACCTACTGTATAGCACAGGGACCTCTACTCAATAGTCTGTAATGACCTATATGGGAAAAGAATCTAAAAAAGAATGGATATATGTATGTGTATAACTGACTCACTTTATTGTACAGCAGAAACTAATACAACATTGTAAATCAGCTATACTCCAATAAAAATTTTAAAAAGCATTTTCCATAAAAGACATTTGATGAACAAGACTTCATCAAAATTAAAAACTTTACTGAGTGAAAGAAACTTAAGAAAATGAAAAGACTAGCTACAGTGTGAGTGAAAATATTTCAAATCACGTCTGACAATAGACTTGTATCTATAATATACAAAGAACTCTCAAAACTCAACAATAAAAAAGTATACGACCCAATTAAAAAATGGGCAAAAGACATGAGCAGATGCTTCACCAACAAGTATGTAAGAATGGCAAATAAGCACATAAAAAGATGCTGAATATCACTAGCTACTAGGGAAGTGAAAATTGAAACTGCAGTGAGATACCCCTGCAAACCTATTAGAGTCACTAAAATAAAGCATACTAACAGTACCAAATGCTGGCAGGGATGAAGACTGGAACTCTCATGATGCTGGTGGAAATGCACAATGGTACAGTCACTTTAGAAAATTATTTGACAGTTTTGTATAAAGTTAAACATACACTTAATATGTGATCCAGCAGTCTTACTCCATAGAGAATTGAACACAAATTTCACACTAACCCTGTTTGTATATGTGTGTGTGTGTGTGTGTGTATATATATATATATATACACACACACACACACACACACACACATATATATATTCATAATTGCCACAAAGTGGAAACAACCCAGATTCCTTCAATAAGTGAATTGATTACCAAACTCTAAGACAGCCATACATTGGAGAACTACTCAGCAATAAAAAGGAATGAACTTTTGATTTCAGAGTCTGAGTGAAAGAAGTCAGTCTCAAAAGGCTATATGCTGTATGACTGCATTTATATGATAGTCTCAGAAAGACAAAATTATAGGAATAGAGATCAGGTCAGTGGTTGCTAGGGCTTATGGATGAGGGGAAGGGTGTGAGTATAAAGGGACAGCATAAGGGAGTTTTTTAGGGTAGGTGATGGAAAATTATGTATCCTCATTAAAGTAGTTACAGGAATCTGTACATGTAAAATCCATTGAACTGTACTCCATAAGTCAGTTTGTATGACAAAAGTAAAAAAAAAATTAAGTTATAAGTCATTAGTACATGACCTCTGTAACAAATAATTTGAGAATCTAAAGGAAATGGTTGATTTCTTAGGAAGATATGTCAAAATTAAGAAATAGAAAACTTATTCAGTGCAATTATCAAAGCAGAGACTGAAAATGGTGATTAAGGATCTATGATTTTAAAAGATAGTGAGTTTACATGGCTTTACAGCTGAATTCTAACCTTTGAAGGATGGGTGGTTCTAATTCAATTTATACATTTTTCCAGACCATACAAAAAGGTTAAAAGCTCCTCAATTTTTTAAATAGCTAAAATAATTTTAACACCAAAACCTGGATAGAGATAGCAAAGAATAAGAAAACTATTGACCAATCTCACCTATAGATACAAAAATTTAAAATATCAACAAATCAAATATAACTGTATTAGAGGATAATATACAATGAACAAGTTCAGTTTAATCCAGAAGTATAAAGTTCATTCAGCTTCAGGAAGTTTAAATGTAATTCAGAATGTAATATAATTCTTTACATCAACAAATTGAAGGAGAAAAACCTGGGAAGACATCTGATAAAAGTCATGCTAGTGGAAACTGTCAGGTACTTGATGTGCATCCTCTCATTTAATTTTCCTAACAACCCTTTTACTAATGTGGAAGCGAGCTCAGAGGTTAAGAGGCTTGCTCGAAGTCACAGAGTTGGTGTACAGGGCCATTTTCAATGTCAAAGATTAATTTTTACCAATCTGACAGATGAACAACAGTATGCCAGCCAGTAAAGTGGTTTTAGTGAGGGTGCCCATCTCCTCATGTTTGTCAGTCCTGAATTGCCCATTCATATTCTTTGCTTTATTTTCTATAGAGTTATTTGTCTTTTTTTCCTGCTGATTTGCATAATTTCTTTGTATGTTCTGGAAATTTCATCTTTTGTCTGGTATGTTGCAAATATTTAGTCCCAGGCTGACTTAGTTTATTGTGTCATATGTCAGACAAAAGCTTTAAAACAATGAATCAATGTTATCTTTCATTTTATGCCTTTGTCTTTCTTCTTTCAAAGACCTTTCTTTTCCTCAAGACCATAAATAATAGTTTTATGTACTTCCTTCTTTTATAATTTTGGTTTTTGCATTTAGAACCTTAGGTCATCTGGAACTTATGATGTTAACTCCTTGCAGTTGGAGTTTAACTTCATTTTATCCCAACTGGATCACTAGTTGTCCCTGCACCACTTTTTGAGCAGTTGCCTGCACACCCATTGGTTTGAAAGGCCACTTTGATCATATATTAAGTTTCTTTATATATACATGAGCCCATTTCTGGTTTCTCCGTCATTCCCTTGATCTGTTTGTTCCTTTGCCAATACCATACTTTAGTTACTAGGGCTTTTTAGCATGGAAACAGAAAGGCAGTGTGTACAGAGCCTGAGAGCATGGGGCCTTGAGCCAGATAGCCTGGTTTGAGTCCTGAGACTACCTTTAACTAGGTATGTGACTTTGGGCAAATGACTCAAGCTCTCTCTACGTCAGTTTCCTTATATGTAAAATGGAGATATTAATTCACTGCTCATCTCTTAGAGTTATTGTGAGGGTAAGATGAATTAATGGAAATAAAGCACTTAGGATAATGTATGGCAAAGGGGAAGACTCAGTAAATGCAACCTATTCTAGGATTTGGACTTGGTAGGGCACTTACTCTCCACACAGGCCATTCTACTTCCTCAAAAGTATCTCGTAGTCAGCAATTGTGTATTAGGATTGCTTTGAATTTATAGACTAATTTAGGGAGGAACTTACACCTGTACAGCATTGGGTCTTTCCATCCATGAACTTGGTGTATGTCCCTCCCTTCATTCATGTCGTTTTATCTTTTTCAGAAATATATTGACATTTTCTTCACAATAAAAACTGGCATATTGCCACATCCACTCTGTTCAATCAGCAGGTTCAGCTAGATGGTTCACACTCACAAAACCCAAATAGGCCGTCCTGGCACCCGTATATATTCAACTTTGCAGACTGCAGAATAAGAAACCCAGCCTGCCAGCAGGCCGGCATCAGCAAGCATTCTCAGCTGTCTAGGGCTCGTTTCTGCCCCCATTAACAGCTCCGGTGTGAAGAAATGAGAGCATATGGGGGGGGGGTGATGGGGGAGAACAGGAGCCACTATGGCTTAGAAGCCCCATGTCCCAAATCAGGGACCACTCTGTCTTTGTTCCCTGTGTGTAGCCTCGGTCCCAGCCAGGGTCAGGGCCCAGGAACGATAGGCCCACTGCACTCAGGGACCCTGAGCTGTGACTCCCAGCAGGTGTTGATGTGCAGTCGCAGCCCTCCCAGACCAGGCGCAGGGTACCTCCCGGGACACCTGCCGGAAGCAGGCCCGCCCATCCCACAGCTGGCCATCCACCTTCATCAGGTTTTCAGGGCAACCAAACTAGAAAGTGAATCCGAGGTCAGTGCCTCGCCTCGAGGGAGAAAGGGGTTTGGTAATCCTACTTTCAGAGGTACTATTTCCAGAAGGAGGACAGAATACATGGCAGCAAAACCAACAGATGTTTACTATAGTATTTCTCATTAGATTCATAGTTTTTGTTCTTCTGTTCATAGTGCTGAACACTCTTAATAGTAATAGTAGAGTCAGTGGGTTATGTTGGTTTTTTCTAAGTAGATGATCATATCATCTGCAAATAATGACAGGTTTGACTCTTTGCAATATTTGTGTGTGTGTGTATCCTTTTTTTCAGGAGCATTCTTATTTCATTGGTATGGACCTATAAAAGTTGAATAGCAGAGCTGGGTGGCAAATATCATTCTTTCTGACTCTAATGGGAATACTCTTGTCCATCATTAAGTATGAGTTTGTTATGATTTTGTGGTAGACACCCTCTATTCCTTTATTAAGTTAAGGAAGTTTCTTTCTAATTCTAGTTTACTGAGAATTTTTAATCATGAATGTCTCAAGTTTTATCAAATGCCTGTTTGTCATTTCCTGAGATGACAATGTGGTTGTTTCATTGTTTTAAAAGTTTCCAACATTGAAAGCTTTTAAAACAATGAACTGATGTTTCATTCCTCAGATAAACCCTACTTTGCCATGATGTATTATTGTTCTTTTAATACAAAGTAGATTCTAGTTGCTAATATTTGGCTTAAGATTGTTACATCTATGTTCATAAGTGAGATTAGTCTAAAGTGTTCTTCTTGTCTTGGGCTCTTCTTGTCTAGTTTTGGTATCAGGATTATTTTATTAAGTTATAAAATGAGTTGGATTTTTTTCTCTTTTTTGGAAAGACAATATAGCATAATAATTAAGAACATGGCTCTGTAGCCAGATGCTTTGGTTGGAATCCTGATTTGCCACTATCTTGATGTCTAGCACAATAGGTTACTTTCACCTATTTTTGAACCATATATAAATGGAGCCATACAGTATGTACTCTTTTGGGTCTAGTTTTTTTCAATCAGTATTATGTTTGTGAGGTTCATCCGTGTGGTTACATGAAGCAATAGTTTAGAAATTCTCATTGCTGTATAGTGTTCCATTGTCTGAATATACCACAGTTTGTTTATTCATTCTACTATTAAGAGATAATTTCAGTTTTTAAAAGTCTTTTACAAATTGCGCTGCTATGAATATTCTTGTTGTTGTGAACATATGTACATTTGTTGGATACATACGTGGGAGTGGAATACGTATGTATATATGTTCAGCTTTAATAGATAATGCCAACAATATTCCTAAAGTGTCTTTACTGCCTCTCACTCCACATCCTTGCCAATACTTAATAATGTCTGTCTTGTTCATTTTTGCCATTCTGGCAAGTGTGTAGTAGTATTGCATTGTGGCTTTAATTTCCATTTTGTTGGCCACTAATAAAGTTGAAAACCTTTTCATATTTTTTTTTAGTTCTAGCATTTTATTATTATATGAATAGCATCCGTATTATACATGGATATAGTCCTTGGATTAAACCCTATGTTCATAGCCCGAAAATTAAAGTCAAATAATCAGGATGTTTTTATTTAGGTCCATAACATGTGCATAACAATTTATTAGGTTGTATTAGTTAAAATTACATTTGGTTGAGAACCAAGCAAAAACTCTAAAAATAATGCCTTCAGCAAAGTTAAAGTTTAATTCTCCATCATGGAAAAAAAGTAAACGGGTAGACAGTAAATGGCTGTTATTAGGGAAATAGGTGTCTTATATCTTATTGCTCCATTTACAGGGTCTCCAAATAGTCCAAGATAGATGTTAAAATTTCAGACATACAGTGATATTCTAAACAGCAAATGGAAAGAAGTTAAAAAAAACCCAAAACCTTCCTTTTAAGGAATCTCCCTGGTTGTACATATAACCTTTTCATAAATGTCTTATTGGCTAGCAATTATATGGTAACAACTAGCTGCAAGAGATACTAAGAAATATTTTAGCTTACAGGAACGTACTAGCTAAAAATTAGCTTCTGTTTACTAAGAAAGATACTTAAAGGATATTGAGAGCAGTATCTTTCATACAGGAAGTGGTAGAGAGAACTCAAAGAAGTAAAAGCTGCAGTCTGTATTCATAAGAGAATCTCAAATGTATTGAGTAGTAAAGGCTGTAATGCAAGATTCAACCAGAAAGTACAAAGAATAAACACTGTGGTAGGAAATTTAAGGGACCTAGGAATTCATGAAAGGGGCAGCCTGGACAGAAACAGAAAATATAACATAGGCACAGAATAAACATTAATTGAATGAATGAATAGATAATTGAAAGGGTAAATGAGCATTTGGCTAATTTTTTTTTTTTTCAGTTGAGAACAGCTGAAAGTCACACGATACTGTGAGGGAGTTACTTTAACATTTAATTTCTTATAATGACGGGTTATACTTTGGGGGATTAGTGCAATAACATATATATAATCAATTATACACCTTGTATTAATAAACATTCTTTTTGAAGTTTGTACTCCTGTCTTTTTCAAAAGGGATAAAAGTGGAATGTTTCCAGTATCTTACGGATGTTGCGAGGCATTAGATAATTAAAAACTATTCCAATTGCGCAAAATCCTCCCTTCCCTAAATGCAACAACATTTCCAAAGCTTATAGGTATTGCGTATTTACAGATAAGGCCAACCTCCCACCATGCAGAAAGATAATAATGAAAAATAACTTTAAAAACAATACCCATTCATCTTTGTGATATATCCAGGAGGGAAGTAACTACTGGCATAAACTATAAATTACATGAAGGGCGACATATGCAAGATGGACTAGGAGGAAAAGTCCAGGACCAGATGGCTGCATGGATGAATTCTACGACTCAGAGAAAAATTAATACCAATCCTTCTTAGGCCCTTCCAAAACACAGAAGAGGGAACACTTCCAAACTCATTTTATGAGGCCAGCATCACTCTGATATGAAAGCCTGACAAAGATACCACAAGAAAAGAATACTACAGGCCAATATCCCTAATGAACAGAAATGCAAAAATCTTTAATAAAATACTAGCAAACTGGGGCTTCCCTGGTGGCGCAGTGGTTGAGAATCTGCCTGCCAATGCAGGGGACACGGGTTCGAGCCCTGGTCTGGGAAGATCCCACATGCCGCGGAGCAACTGGGCCCGTGAGCCACAACTACTGAGCCTGCGCGTCTGGAGCCTGTGCTCCGCAACAAGAGAGGCCGCGACAGTGAGAGGTCCGCGCACCGCGATGAAGAGTGGCTCCCGTTTGCCGCAACTAGAGAAAGCCCTTGCACAGAAACGAAGACCTAACACAGCCAAAAATAAATAAATAAATAAATAAATTTATTAAAAAAAAAATACTAGCAAACTGAATTCAACAGCACATTGAAAGGATTATACACCATGAACAATTGGGATTTATCCCTGGGATATAAGGATGTTTCAACATATGCAAATCAATCGATATGATACACCACATTAATAGAATGAAAGATAAAAACCACATGATCATCTCAATTGATGCAGAAAAAGCATTGTAAAAACTCTCAACAAAATAGGTATAGGAGGAACTTACCTCAATGCAATAAAGGCCATATATGAAAAGTCCACAGCTAACATCATAATCAGTGGGGGGAAAAATGAAAGCTTTCCCTCCAAGATCCAGTACAAGGCAAAGATACCCACTCTTTCCACTTCTATTCAACATAATACTGGAAGTCTTAGCCAGAGCAGTTAGTCAAGTAAAAGAAATAAAAGGCATCCAAATCAGAAGTAAAATTTATCTCCGCTTGCAGATGACATGATAATATGTGCAGATAACCATAAAGACTCAACAAAAAAGCTGTTAGAACTAATAAATTCAGTGAAGTTGAAGAATACAAAATCAACGTACAAAAATTAGTCTTGTTTCTATACACAAACAATGAACTATCCAAAAAGGAAATTAAGAAAGCAATCCTGTTCACAATAGCAACAAAAATAATAAAATACTTATGAATAAACTAAAGTCAAAGACATATATACCCACTGAAAATTATAAAAACATTCATGAATGAAATTAAAGAGGACACAGATAAATGGAAAGACATCTTGTGTTCATGGATTACAAGAATTAATATTGTTAAAATGTCCATTCTACCTAAAGTGATCTAAAGAGTCAATGCATTCCCTATCAAAATGTCAATGGCATTATTTTTTTACAGAAATAAGAAAAACTCCTAAAATTCATATGGGATCACAAAAGACCCCAAATAGCCAAAGCAATCCTGAGGAAGAAGAATGAAGATGGAGGCATCACATTTCCTGATTTCAAATGATATTACAAAGCTACAGTATTCAAAACATCATGGTATTGGCACAAAAAACAGACACATAGATCAATGGAACAGTATAGAGAACCCAGAAATGAACCCATACACCTATGGTCAACTGATCTTCGACAAGACTGCCAAGAATACACAATAAAACCAAGAAATGATTTTGGGGAGACTTTGTATTCACTTCAAGAAAAATGAAATTGGACCCTTTACTCACACCATATACAAAAAGTCAACTCAAAATGGATTAAAGACTTAAATGTAAGATCTAAAACCATAAAACTCCTAGAAGACAACATAGGGAAAAAGCTTTTTGGCACTGGTTTTGGCAATGAATTTTTATTTGATATGGCAAGAAAAGCAAAAATAGACAAGTGGGATTGCATCAAACTAAAAAGCTCTGGGACTTCCCTTGTGGCACAGTGGTTAAGAATCCGCCTGCCAATTCAGGGGACACGGGTTCGAGCCCTGTTCTGGGAAGATCCCACATGCCATGGAGCAACTAGGCCCGTGCACCACAACTACTGAGCCTGCGCTCTGGAGCCCGTGTGCCACAACTACTGAAGCCCACGCACCTAGAGCCTGTACTCTGCAACAAGAGAAGCCACCGCAATGAGAAGCCCATGCTCCGCAACGAAGAGTAGCCCCTGCTCGCTGCAACTAGCGAAAGCCCGTGTGCAGCAAGGAAGACCCAACACAGCCAAAAATAAATAAAAAATAAAAAAATAAAAAGCTTCTGCACAGCAAAGGAAACATCAACAGAGTAAAAAGGCAGCCTATGGAATGGGAGAAAATATTTGCAAACTGTGTATCTGATAAGCAGTGAATATCTAAAATATACAAGGAACTCAGTAACAAAAAACCCAAATAACTCTAGTAAGAAGTGGACAAAGGAACTGAATAGACATTTCTCAAAAAAAAACCATACAAATGGCCAACAGGTATATGAAAAGGTACTCAACATCATCAGTCATCAGGGATGTGTGCAAACACACACAAACACGCACAAACATACACACACAATGGAATATTCAGCCCCCAAAAGAAGGAAATCCTACCATTTGCAACAACATGGGTCAACCTGGAGTGAAATAAGCCAGTCACAGAAGGATAAATACTGCATGATTCCACTTATATGAGGAATCTAAAATAGTCAAACACATAGAACCAGAAAGTAGAATGGTGGTTGCCAGGGGCTGAGGGGAGGGAGAAATGGGGCGATGATGGTTAAAGTTTCAGTTATTCAGGATGAGTAAGTTCTAGACATCTAATATACAACAGTGTGACTGTAGTTAACAATACTGTATTGTGTACTTGAAATTTGCTAAGAGGGTAAATCTTAAGTGTTCTCACCACCGTGCCCCTCCCCACCAAAAATGGTAACTATGTGAGGGGATGGATATATTAGTTTGATTGTGGTGATTATTTCACAATATATATCAAAACATTAAGAAGTACACCTTAATTATATACAATTTTCATTTGTCAATTATACCTCAGTAAAGCTGAAAAAAAATTACATGCAAGATGAGAGCGCGAACATAAATAAAAGGTAACAGAAGCAGAATTAGGATGTGAAAGCCTCTTTGTTTTTTCAGTCTCCATTCTTTCAGGAAGAGAATAAGACAGTAGCTGTTTCACTAGATGAAAAGCAAATGCGGGGACTGCAAAAGTGGGATACTGCATCTCGTGTTCTCATTTTTGAAAGTGTCTACAACTGCTTATTAATTCCTCTAGGTAACTATCTGTTCTTGTTGATGGTATTATTCTTTATGGATGATTGGTGATTACTGTTAATTGAAGTAAAGAGCACTGCTTTTCTCTGAACTCCAGAATGCTGTAAGGGAAACATTTTAAGCATGAAGAACAAATTTATTTTTGTAACATGGTGAAGATTAGAGATCTGAAAAAATCTATTTTTAGCTGGAAACTTATTCTCCGTGTTCTACAAGTTTTAGACTGTGTTTCTCATTGCATTCTCAATAAATGGTGCTGATCTTGTAAAGGAAGAATGCTATCAGAATGGAAGAAAAGAGAAGAATAATTGAATTCTCACTCATTAGAGCCTAAAGTACTTTAAAAGGTCATTGAGTGTCCTTCAGAAACTTGAGTCTGTAGAAATAAAGGGGCTCATCCAAGACCACGTGGCTGGGCAAGAGCAAGGCCAGTGCTCATTCTGTGTCCCCTTTTAAGAATGTCAAATCCCGAATCTATTTAACTTAAGAAGGCATGGACAAGATTACCGAAGTCCTCACTAGAAGCACTGTTTGAATTCCTGAGCCTTATCCTTGTTTTATCTGCACTCTGCTTTTAAATTTTTGCTTCTGCCTTTATTGGGTTACATAGGATCTAGAACCTACATATAAATCAGGCATAGGGCTGACATCACCACAATCCAGGTAATAGACATATCCAACACCTCCAAAGTTTCCTTGTGTTGTTTTTGTTTTGTTTCATATAATTTTGTTTTTGTGTTAAGAAGACAATGTGAGATCTACCCTCAGCAAATTTTGAAATGCACAATACTGTATGCCCATTGAATAACTACTCCTCTTTCCCCTACCCACATCCACTGGCAACCACTATTGTATGGTCTGCTTCTTTGAGTTTGACTATTTTAGATTCGTCATATAAGTGGCATCATGTGTATATGTCAATCCCAATCTCCCAATTTATCCCTCCCCCCACCTTTCCCCCCTGGTAACCATACGTTTGTTTCCTACATCTGTGACTCTATTTCTGTTTAGGAGTTCCTTATGTATTTTGGATATTAACTCTTTATTAGATATATGGTTTGCAAATATTTGATACCAGTTCTTAATTTTAATATGTACCATTTTTTCCCCATTTTGGAGCTCTTTGTGTTCTGTTTAAGAAAATTTTTCCTACCCGAAGCTCATTCAGATGTTCTACTTTTTACCTAAAAGTTTCATTGTTTTACCTTTCACATTTATATCTATAATACACCTGGATTTGATTTTTGTGTATGGTCTGAAGCAGGGGGTCAAGATTCATTTTCTTTTTCACATGGATGTCCATTGAGTCAGAATCATTTATTGAAAAGACCATTTTTTTTTTGTCATCAATCAGGCATTTGTTTATGTGTTGATGTTTCTGGATTCTTTACTTTGTTCTATCCTTGGTTTGTTGTCTATCCTTGTACCAGTACTACACTGTCTTGATACTGTGGCTTTACAACAGGTCTCGACATGTGGTAATGTTGGGTTGGCCAAAACGTTCATTCGGTTTTTTCCATAAGATGGCTCTAGTAGCGTTTAGTTGTCTTTAACTTCATTCGAAACAATTTTGTTAGATTGCATTGTGACAGCTGTCATATCAGCATGCATTAAAAGAAAATTTATCAAAATTGGTGAATTTTTGTATAGCCATTTTAATACTGAAGATGGAAGAAAGAAGCAATATTTTCAGCATATTATGCTTTATTATTTCAAGAAAGGTAGAAACGCAATTGAAATGCAAAAAACGATTTGTGCAGTGTATGGAGAAGGTGCTGTGACTGATCAAACGTGTCACAAGTGGTTTGCGAAGTTTCGTGCTGGAGATTTCTCGCTGGATGATGCTCCACGGTCGGGTAGACCAGTTGACGTTGACAGCGATCAAATCGAGACATTAATTGAGAACAATCAACGTTACACCCATGTGGTAGATAGCCGACATACTCAAAATGTCCAAATCAAGTGTTGCAAATCATTTGCACCAGTTTGGTTATGTGAATCGCTTTGATGTTCGGGTTCCACATAAGTTAGCAGAAAAAACCTTGACCATATTTCCACATGCGATTCTCCACTGCAACGTAATGAAAATGTTCCGTTTTTAAAACAAATTGTGATGGGCGATGGAAAGTGGATACTGTACAATGTGGAATGGAGAAGATCGTGGGGCAAGCGAAATGAACCACCACCAACCACAGCAAAGGCCGGTCTTCATCCGAAGAAGGTGATGTTGTGTATATGGTGGGATTGGAAGGGAGTCCTCTATTATGAGCTCCTTCTGGAAAACCAAATGATTAATTCCAACAAGTACTGCTCCCAATTAGACCACTGAAAGCAGCACTCGAGGAAAAGTGTCCACAATTATTAAACAGAAAATGCATAATCTTCCATCAGGGTAATGCAAGACCACGTGTTTCTTTGATGACCAGGCAAAAACTATTACAGCTTGGCTGGGAAGTTCTGATTCATCCGCCATATTCACCAGACACTGCACCTTTGGATTTCCATTTGTTTCAGTCTTTACAAAAATTCTCTTAATGGAAAAAATTTCAGTTCCCTGGAAGACTGTAAAAGGCACCTGGAACAGTTCTTCACTCAAAAAGATAAAAAGTTTTGGGAAGATGGAATTATGAAGTTGCCTGAAAAATGGCAAAAGGTAGTGGAACAAAATGGTGAATACGTTGTTCAATAAAGTTCTTGGTGAAAATGAAAAATGTGTCTTTTATTTTTAACTTTAAAAATGGAAGGAACTTTTTGGCCAACCCAATACATGAGTCCTCCGGCTGTGTAGTTCTCAAATGTTGCCTTAGCTATTCTTAGCCCTTTGCATTTCTACATAAATTGCAGAATTTGGCTTTTCAATATCCACAGGAAAAAGACCTGCTGGGGTTTTGATTTGGATTGCTTTAAGTCTATAGCTCAATTCAGGGAAAAATGACATTTTTTAAGTGAGGTCTTCCGCTCCATGAGCATGTTATATCCCTCCTTTTATGTGGGTCTTTAATTTCTCTCAGTAATATGTTATAATTTTCAGTATAGAGGCCTTGTACCTCTTGTTGGATTTATTCCTAGCTATTTGATCTTTATTTTAAAAGTACTGTAAAGCTATTATAAATGGCATAATTTTTTAAAGTTCATTTCCTATTTTTTGCTAGTATATATGAATTAAATGGATTTGTTTATGTTGGTCTTGTGCCCAGTGACCTTGCTAATTTATTTATTAATTCTAATAGTGTGTGGGTTTTTATAATCTTCTACAAACACAGTCAGGTCATTTGTGAATAATCACAATTTTATTTCTTCCTTTTTAATCTGCATGCCTTTTATTTCTTTTATTGCCTTATAAATTTGCTAGGACTTTCAGGGATGATATTAGGCATCCTTTTTTATTCCCAAGTTCAGGGAGACAGTTTTTAATAATTCACCAATAAGTGATGTTTATTGTAGATTTTTGACATATTCTTTATCTGTTTAAGAAAATTCCTCTCTTAGCTATATTTTAGCTATGTTTTATTTTATTATTGTAGTAGTTGTATGCTCTGGGACAGGCTATATCAGACTGGAATTTCTCTTCCTTAACCATCTTGGCCTCATGCCTTTTGAGGGTGTAGATCTTTCCTCACTATTTAAATCTCTTCTTTGGTTTCTGTTTTTTTTTTCAGGTTTTCTACTTCTCCTTGAGTCAATTATGGTAATTTATATTTCCTAGAAAATTGTCCGTTTCATCTAAGTTTTCCATTTTTTTTTGACTTGAGGAAATATGTAGTTTTATTTTTTAAATGTTTTATTTTCTTTGCAGCATTTATCACTAATGTAATTTAATTTTTCATTCATTATTTATGGTTTCTCCACTAGACTGTTGTCTCTATGACTGTGGGGACTGTGTCACCACAGCCTGCCACATAGTAGCCATTCAGTAAATATTTCTTGAGTGGATGATTGTGTGATCTCTCTTTAAGTATGTCCCCTTTTCCATTGCTAATGCTATTTGCTTGTTTTTTCTCTTTTTTCTTGAATCTCTTTCCAGAGGCTTATCTATTTTGTTGGTCTTTTCAAAGGACCAGCTTTAGGTTCTCTTGATCAACTCAATTTCTTTGCTTTCTTTTTAAAAAAATGTCTGCTTTTCTCTTTATTAATTTCTTAATTGTATTTTCTGTATGTTTTATTATTGCTGCATTGTTCTTCTTATTGTTATCCTTATTCTAAATTCTTGAGATGAAAACTAAGTTTACTTTCTGTCTCCCTTGCTTTCTAACAAATACATTTAAGGCCATATATTTTCCTCCTCACTTTGGCTCCATTACATAGGTTTTGTTGTATAGTAGTTCCAGTGGTTTTTTTTAACTTCTAACTCATTTGTGTTTTCTGTTTTTATTTTCTCTTCAACTCAAGAGTTATTTAGAAATGCATTTAAAAACGTCCAGGTGTGTAGATCTGGGCCAGGTTGGGGGGGATATTTTTTGCTATTATGTTCATTTTTAACACTACATTATGGTAATTGTGGCCTGTGTGATATCAGCTTTATGGAAATTTTTTGATACTTCCTCTGTTACCTAGAACAGGGATCCACAAACTACAGCTTGTAGGCCACATGGGCCTGGTGCCTATTTTGGAAATCAAGTTTTACTGGAACACAGCCACACCCATTTGTTTACATACTACCTATGACTGCTTTCCAGCTACAACTGCAAAGCTGAGTGGCTGTAACAGAGACCCTGTGGCCCATACAGCTTAAAACATATACTGTTTGGCCTTTCCATTAAAAAGGTTGCTGACCCTTGACTTCAAACATGGTCAATTTTTGTAACTTTTTCATATGAATTGAAAAATATGTATATTGTCTCTTGAGTAAAAGTCCCTTATAGCTTTGTTAGAATAAGCTTGTTAAGTTGTGTTATACTGATCCTTATATCCTTCCTCATTGAGAGAGATATGTATAAACCTCCCATCATAACTAAATTTGTCTATTTCCTATATTTTAGTCAGGGTTAGCCTTATATATTTTGAAGCTGTATTGTTAGTGCATAAAGAATGCACTAACAATACCCATTGTTAGTGGGAATTTGTTTCCCATTTGTTATAAAGGTTCATAACTTTTATATTGTCCTGGTATGTTTTTCCTTCATAAAATATGAAGTAGCCCTCTTTGTCCCATTTATTTATGCATATATTTATACATGCCTTGAATTCTTTCTTTGTAAAGAATGTTACTATTCCTGTTAGGATTAGGTTCAACTACATATATTAGGAAAAAAATAATAAATAAAATTAGTTTAAAGAAGAAAGATTTTTTCTTGGGTAGAAGAAGTCTGGAGATAGGTATTCAAGGGCTCTGCGATACTATCAGGGACCCAGGCTCCTATCTTCTGCTTCACCATCTCGGTGTATGGTTTCCATCCTAAGGTCCCCTCATGGTCCACGAGACTTCTGGAGCTCCAGCCAGCACATCTCCATTGAGGGCCAGAAGGAAGAGGAAAGGTAGGAGGGCAAAAAGGGGCCTGTCCCAGCTCTGCCAATTTCTAATAAGTGACCTTCCCAGAAAGCCCCAGAAAACAATTCAGTTTTCATCTCATTGGCAGAATTTAGTCAAGTGGCCACACCTCAGCTTCCAGGGAGGCCTGTCAGATAAGCTCTGTCAGCTAAAAATTGGCATTGTTACCAAGGACATTTGGATTAGGACAGCTAGCAACTTCTGCCACTCCCTGTTTGGTGCATGTTGTAGTTCTTGTTAGTATCCTTTTCCTGTTATAACTTTCTCCCTCCCTTTATTCTCAACGTTCCTCAGTTATTTTGTTTCAGGTATGTCTCTTTTAAATAGAATATAGCAAGATCTTGAGTTACTTGGTTTTAAACAATCAGAACATCTGTCTATTAATAGGTGAGTGTAACGCATTCATTTTATTATCATTGCTGGTATATGTGGCAGTATTCCTGCCATTATTTTTTTTCTGCTTTCTTTGTGCCATACTTTGTTTAATTCTTTTTACCTCTCCTTCCATTTGTTACTCTGATTGAGTTTTCCATTACCTGTTTTTTCAGCCTTAGAAATTGTCCTTATTACTGTTTTGATTCTTTTAGTTAATACTCTTAATGTTTTACAACGTTCTGTTTTGAAATAATTTCAGATTTACAGAAAAGTTGCAAGAATAGTACAAAGGATTCCTGTGTACCCTTCACCCAGATCCCCCAAATGTCAGAATTTTATCATATTTCCATTATCTTTTTTTCTTTATACCTATGGATAATTTTTCCTGAACCATTGGAGGATAAGTTACACAAATGATGTCCCTTCAGTGGATATTTCCTAAAGAACAAGGACATTCTCTTGTATAACAATAATAAAATAATCAATATCAGGAAATTAAAATTCATATAATACTGTATCTGATCCATAGATGGTATTCTAATTTCATCAGTTTTCCTAATAACATCCCTTACAGTACGAAAAACAAAACAAAAAAACCTTTATCCTGGTCCAGGATGCAGACCAGGTTCACACATTGCACATAATTGTCATGACTTTTTAGTCTCCTTTGATTGGAAACAGTTCCTGTGTCTTTTGTGACCTTAATATTTTTGAAGACTACAGGCCAGTTATTTTGGAAAAATGTCCCTCGTTTTGGATTTGTTTATGTTTTATCATAATTATATGGAGATTATATACTTTGGCAATAAGACCACAAAAGTGATGTTGTGTTCTTCTCAGTGATTTGTTTTAGGAGGCACATGATATCAATTTGTCCCATCATATGTGATTGCAACTTTGACCATGCCCTTAAGGAAGTGTCTATGAGGTTTTCCACTATAAATTTTTCCCTTTGAAATTAATAAGTATCTTGTGGGGAGTATTAGCATTCATCAGTGATCCTTTCCTAATTATTTATTATTAAGATGGTTATCGAAGGCAATGGTCTAATTCCATCATTCCGTCTACATTTACTAGTTAGCATTCTACTCCAGAGAAGGGCTTTTCCTTCTTCCCATTTGTTTATTTTTTCATTCATTTATTTATATTAGTGTGGACACCTGGATTCTTATTTTACCAATAGGTTCTAACCCATTATTGTCATTAGCTACTTTGAGACACATAGTAGACACACACAGTGGAAGCCCCTCCGATGTTCTATTGACATGTTCCCATCATTTTTTGAGTACTACCTGATTTTCTGGCACAAGAAGATGTTTCAGCTTCATCTCCTCCTTTCCTGCATTCAGCCCTGTATTCAGCATTTCTCCAAGGAGCCCTGGTTCCCTTACTTTTTTTAACAGTTCTATTGAGGTATAATTGACATACAATAAACTACATGTTTAAAGTATACAATTTGATAAGTTTTGACATATACACACCTATACACACCATCACCACAATCAAGATAATGAACATATCCATCACCCCTCAAATTTTCTTTGTGCCCCTTTGTAATTCCTCCCCCTTGCCACTTCATATCCCTTCCCTAACCCCAGGAAACCCTGACCTGCTGTCAATATAGATTACTCTGCATTTTCTAGAAATATATCTGTATATATATATACATATATATATAGAATATGTACTCTTTGTTTCCTTTCAAACAACAGAATTATTTTGAGATTCATCCAAGTTATAGCATGTATCATTATTTTTATTACAGAGTAGTATTAAATGATATAATTATTACCACAATTTTTTTATCCATTCACCTGTTGATAGACATTTGAGTTACTTGCAGTTTTTGTCTACTACAAATAAAGCTGCTTTGAACATTTGTGTACAAGTCTTTATATTGGATATATGCTCTCTCTTCCCTTGGAGAAATACCTAGGAGCAGACTGGCTGAATCATATGGTAGGTGTATATTTAACTTTTTAAGAAGTTACCAGGGGCTGTTTTCCAAAACAGCCTGCTGGGATTTTTTATTGGGATTATATTGACTCTATTGATCATTTTGGGGAGAATTGACATCTTAAAAATATTGAGTCTTCCAGTCCATGAACATGGCATATCTCTCCATTTATTCAGGTCTTTAATTCTCTCAACAATTTTTTGTAGTTTTCGGTATACGGGTCTTGCATATCGTTTGTCAGACTTATCCCTACACATTTCATATGTTTATCCTACTGTTCTATTGTTTTAATTTCATTTTCCTACTGTTCACTGCTGCTATACAAAAATACATTTGATTTTTATATATTGAGTTTGTATCCTACAACTTTGCTAGATTCACTTGTTAATTTTAGTAGCTTTTTTTTTTTTTTAAGGGCTTGGCACAAAGGAAGGAGTTAACAGATGCTAGCCCCTTTGCCTTCTATATAAAGGTTTTTTCTAAATTAATTAATTAATTAATTAATTTTTGGCTGTGTTGGGTCTTCGTTTCTGTGCGAGGGCTTTCTCTAGTTGTGGCAAGCGGGGGCCACTCTTCATCGTGGTGCACGGGCCTTTCACTGTCGCAGCCTCTCTTGTTGCGGGGCACAGGCTCCAGACGCGCAGGCTCAGTAGTTGTGGCTCACGGGCCTAGTTGCTCCGTGGCATGTGGGATCTTCCCAGACCAGGGCTTGAACCCGTGTTCCCTGCATTGGCAGGCAGATTCTCAACCACTGCGCCACCAGGGAAGCCCTTTAGTAGCTTTTTTGAAGAGTCCATTGGATTACCTACACAGGTCATCATCTGTGAATAGAGGCAGTTTTACTTCTTTCTTTCCAATCTGGATGCTTATGTTTATTTTTGTCACCTTACCACATTCACTGGAACCTCTAATAAGCTGTTGAATACAGTTTAATGACAGTGAGAGCAGTCACGGTAGCCTTGTTCTTGATCTTTGGAGATATCATTCAATTTTTCACCATTAAGTATGATGTTACCTGAAGGTTTTTCATAGGTTCTCTCATCAGTTTGAGGAAGTTTCCTTCTGTTCCTAGTTTGCTGAGAGTTTTCTATTTCATCAGTAATAGATGTATTAAAAAAAAATAGATGTTGTACTTTTATCAAATGCTTATTCTATAAAAATCTATTTAGATGATCATATAGTTTTTTTCTTTTTCGGTCTGTTAATATTGATGAATTACACTGATTTTTTTTTTTTAAAGATTTATTGATTGATTGATTGCTATGTTGGGTCTTCGTTTCTGTGCGAGGGCTTTCTCTAGCTGCGGCAAGTGGGGGCCACTCTTCATCGCGGTGCGCGGGCCTCTCACCATCGCGGCCTCTCTTGTTGCGGAGCACAGGCTCCAGACGCGCAGGCTCAGCAGTTGTGGTTCACGGGCCCAGTTGCTCCACGGCATGTGGGATCCTCCCAGACCAGGGCTCGAACCCGTGTCCCCTGCATTAGCAGGCAGACTCTCAACCACCGCGCCACCAGGGAAGCCCCTACACTGATTTTTTGATTGCTAAACCAACCTTGCATTCCTGGAATAAACCCCATGAATAATGATGAATTATCCATTTTATGTATTGCTGGATTTGATTTGCTAAAAATTTATTAAGAATTTTTGCATCTGTATACACGAGGGATATTAGTTTGTGGTTTTCAATTTTGGAAAGTCTTTCTATGGCTTTGGTGTCAGAGAAATGCAGGCTTCAGAAAATGAGTTGGATAGCTTAGCCTTCTTTTCAATTTAATGGGGGAGTTTGGGTAGAATTGATATTCTTTCTTCCTTAAGTATTTGGTAGAATTCACCATTCAAGCTTTCTGGGCCTGGAGGCTTCTTTGTGGGAACCTTTTTATTTATTTAATAGATATAGGGCTATTCATGTTATCTATTTCTTCTTGAGTGAGCTTTGGTAATTTGTGTCGTTTAAGGTACTTATTCATTTTATCTAAGTAGTTGAATATATTGGCATAAAGTTGTTCATAACATTTTATCCTTTATTATCTGTAAAATCTATAGTAATGTCATCTCTGACTCCTATGTTGGTAATTTGCATCTTCTTTCTCATCTCTATATTGGTAATTTGTGTCTCTTCTGATAAGTCCGGCTAGAGGTGTAACAGTTTTACTGCATATCTCAAAGAATCAACTTTGGTTTCACTCGTTTTCTCTGGTTTTCCATTTATGTCAACTCTGATCTGTGTTATTTCCTTACTTTTGCTTACTTTGAACTTCCTTCATTCTTCTTTTTCTAGTTTTTTAAAAGGTGGATGGAAGCTGAGTTCCATTATTTGAGACCTATCTTTTCATATAAATGTTGAGCGCTATAAATTTCCTTCTCTAAGTACTGTTTTAGTTGTATCCCACAAATTTTGGTACGCTTTCATTTTTATTAAGTTCAAAATACTTTCTAATTTTTCTTTTTACTTCCTCTTTGATCCACAAGTTATTTAAAAGTATGTTATTTAGTTTCGAAATACTTGGGGTTTTCATGATATCTTTCTGTTATTGATGTTTAATTCCATTGTGGTCAGAAAAAATACTTTTTGTGACTTGAATCCTATTAAAATTATTTAAAATGTTTTGTTTAATTATATTTTATTTAATTTTTATATAAATTTATTTACTTATTTTTGGCCACACTGGGTCTTCCTTGCTGCACGCAGGCTTTCTCTAGTTGCGGTGAGCGGGGACTACTCTTTGTTGCGGTGCACGGGCTTCTCATCGCGGTGGCCTCTGTTGTTGCGGAGCACGGGCTCTAGGCATGCGGGCTTCAGTAGTTGTGGCACGTGGGCTCAGTAGTTGCAGCTCACGGGCTCTAGAGCACAGGCTCGGTAGTTGTGGCACCTTGGCTTAGTTGCTCCGCAGCATGTGGGATCTTCCCGGACCAGGGCTCGAACCCATGTCCCCTGCATTGGCAGGCGGATTCTTAACCATTGTGCCACCAGGGAAGTCCTAATTTTTAAAATTGAAGTATAATTGACCTACAATACTATGTTAGTTCCAGGTGCACAACACAGTGATTCAATAATTCTATACCTTACAAAACAGTCACCACGGTAAGTCAAGTTACCATCTGTCACCATACAAAGTTATTATAATATTATTGACTGTGTTCCCCATGCCATACATTGAGAATGTTTTATGACCCAGAATGTGGTCTATATAGGTAACTTTTCTGCGTACACCTGAAAAGGATATGTATTTTGCTGTTGGGTAGAGTATGCTTAGAAATATCAATTAGATTAAGTTTTTTTTAAGTTAATCAAAATCTCTTTATTGTTTCTCATTTAGAGATATAAAGGGCAAAACCAATAAAAATAAAGACATTTACTCAACTTAACAGCTGGTATGCAGTCTGAGATTGTATAGCTCTAATTACTCAGAAGGCTGCCTAAGATAGTAATTGCCCTTTTCTCTTCATTTTCAATACTGATTTTTTTCCCTTCCAATTCATCCCTTAAATATTTCCAGTACAGATTTTTCTCTCCCCAGTTCATTCTTTAAATATAATTTACTCTGTGGTAATAAGAAGACTTAGCAGACTGGAATACACATTTTGTGAAAAATAAAGGAAGAGAAAAGCTTTGCCCTTAAGACATTTTTGTTGTCGTTGTTGTTAAAATACAACACATACTCAGGTGACAGAATGCCAGCAAATATACAGGTGCAAATGTGAACACTGTACTCATTTCTTAGGCACAAGGAAAAAGAGAGTGGAAATTTTATTTTAAACCAAGCTAGAATGTTTCTCTTTTTAATCTCATGCTTTATATTTTTGTTTTTACTAATAATTTTCTATAAGAATGAGTTTTTAAAACTTCATGTATATAACAAACCTAGGTACAACAATACCTATGTAGTATTCTTGCCAGACCTTGGTGTAATAATAAAATAATCAAATCTAAAATGTGGCACATTCTACAAGATGACTGGCCTGAACCTTGAAAAAAAATCAATGACTAGGAATAAGGAGACTCATAGATCAAGATGTTTTATAATGTAGTTCAAGTCTTTACTTTTACTGGCATTTGTGTGCACTGTTCTATCAATTTTTGAGGGAAGGGTATTGACATCTCTATAATTGTAGATTTGTCTATTTTCCTCATGATTCTATCAGCTTTTTATTTATAGCTTCTGAAGCCCTGTTATTGTGTGCCTACATGTTTAGGACTGTTATGTATTTTTTATGAATTAACCTTTTTATCATTAGGAAATTATCTTCATCTCTGTTAATATTCTTCTCTCTGAAATTAACTTTGATATTGGTATAACCACACTTACTCTCTTTTGAGTTTTGTTAGCATGTTGTATCTTTTCACTTTTAACTTATTTGTGTCTTTAAATTTAAAGTGTGATTTTTGTAGTTAGCATATAGTTGGGTCTAGGAGTTATCCAATCTGACAATCTCTGCCATTTAGTTGACATATTTGGATCCTTTACATTTAATGTGATTATTAATGAAGTTAGGTTTAAAATCTACCATCTTGCTTCTATTGTCTGTCTATTCGTTTTCTGTATTTGTCTCATCTAATTTCTGTTCACTTTTTCCTCTTTCTTATGCCTTCTTTTGGATTGAGTAATTTTTATGATTTAATTTTACCTCCTTTGTAGGTTTATTAGTGATAATCTTTTGTTATATTACTTTAGTAGCGTTTCTCAACATTGTCACTATTGACATCATGGGCCAGACAACCATAGTGGCAAGGAGAAGTCCTGTGCATTGTAGGATATTAAGCAGCATCTGTGGCCTCCACCCACTAGATGCCAGTAGCACTTCCTTAGTTGTGACAGTCAAAAATGTCTCCAGACAGTGCCAAATGTTCCCTGAAGGGTGAAATCACCCCTGGTTGAAAAGCACTGGTATATATATATACATACATACACACACACACACACACATATATATATACCTACATATATATATATTTTACTTATCACAGTTTGCCTTGAAGTAATATTATACTAGTTCACATGTAGTATTAAGAACCTTGCACCACGGTACTTCCATTTCTCTCCTCCTGGTTTTTGTGCTAATACTGTCATACATTTTACTTGTATGTATGCTATAAACCCGTAGTATGTTGTTATTAGTTTTACTTTAAATAGTTGATTATCTTTCCAAGAAACTTAAATTAAGAAAAAAAGTCTGTATTTACGCAGTTTCCAGTGCTCTTCGTTTCTTTGTTTCCATCTGGCATCATTTTCTTTCTTCTTGAAGAATGTCATTTAATATTTCTGATAATGCAAGTCTTCTAGCAATATATTCTTTCAACTTTTATATATCTGAAAAAAGTCTTTACTTCAATTCCAGTTTTAAAACATGTTTTCGATGGGTAAAGAACTGTAGGTTGACTTTTTTTCCTTTCAGAACTATAAAGATATTTCTCCACTGTCCAACAAGAAAGTGACTATCATCTTTAGCTTTTTCCTGTCTACTTAACTTGTCTTTTTTTCCTGATTTCTTTTTTTTTTTTAATTGGGGTATAGTTGTTTTACAATGTTGTGTTAGTTTCTAATGTACAGTGAAGTGGAGTTCCCTGTGCTATACAGCAGATTCTCATTAGTTACCTATTTTATACATATTAGTGTATATATGTTAATCCCAATCTCCCATTTCATCCCACACCCCCCTAACCCTTTGGTGTCCATACTTTTGTTCTCTACATCTGTGTCTCTATTTCTGCCTCGGAAACCAGTTCATCAGTACCATTTTTCTAGATTCCACAAATATGCATTAATATACGATATTTGTTCTTCTCTTTCCGATTTCACTCTGTATGACAGTCTCCAGGTCCATCCACGTCTCTACAAGTGACCCAATTTCGTTCCTTTTTATGGCTGAGTAATATTCCATTGTATATATGTACCACATCTTCTTTATCCATTCATCGGTGGATGGACATTTAGGTTGCTTCCATGACCTGGCAATTGTAAATAGTGCTGCAATGAACACTGGGGTGCATGTGTCTTTTTGAATTATGGTTTTCTCTGGGTATATACCCAGTAGTGGGATTGCTGGGTTGTAGGGTAGTTCTATTTTTAGTTTTTTAAGGAACCTCCATACCGTTCTCCATAGTGGCTGTATCAATTTACATTCCCACCAACAGTGTAGGAGGGTTCCTTTTTCTCCACACCCTATACAGCATTTATTGTTTGTAGATTTTTTGATGATGCCCATTCTAACTGGTGTGAGGTGATACCTCATTGTAGTTTTGATTTGCATTTCTTTAATAATTCCTGATTTCTTTTAAGATTCTCTTTATCACTGGTTTAAAACGATTTGATTATAGTGTACCATGGTGTAATTGTTTTCATGTGCCCTGTGCTTGGGTTTCATTGAGCTTCTTAGACCTGTGGATTTACATTTTTCATCAAATTTAGAAAAATCTAAGCCATTATTTCTACAAAATGTTTTCTGTTCTACTCACTCCTCTTCTTTGGATAGTCCAATTACACATACATTTGGCTACTTGATATTGTCTCACAGTTCGTTGCTTTTAATCTTTTTTTTGACAGAAAATAAATCTGTGATTTATTTTGTAGAGTCTCAACTGCTGTGTCTTCAAGTTCACTAATCTTTTTTCTGTAATGTTTAATTTTCTGTTAACCCTATCCAGTGTACTTTTTATCTCATGTGTTGTAATTTTCATCTCCAGAAGTCTGCTTTGGGTCTTTATTTCTTTCTGTCTCTCTCTACTTAACATGTTCAGTCTTTGCTCTAGCTTCTTGAAAATATAGAATAGTTATAATATCTGTTTTAATGTATGTGTCTGCTAATTACTGTTGCTAGATATGCCTCATTTCTGGGTCAATTTCATTTGATTTTCTCTCTTCATTATGGGTTGGGTTTTTCTGCTGCTTTGCGTGCCTGGCAATTTTTGATTGAATGCAGACATTTTGAATTTTACCTTATTGGGTGTTAGATATATTTATATTCCTAAAAATATTCTTGAGCTTTGCTTTGAGATACTGTTAATAGAAATAGTTTGATCCTTTTGGGTCTTGCTTTTAAGCTTTATTAGGCAAAAACAAAGCAGTATTTAACGTAAGGTTCATTTTCTCTACTCCTGAGGCTAGACCCTTTTTAGTACTCTGTTGTCTTCTGAATTATGAGATTTCCCATTAAGGCTTTTGGGGACAGGCAGTATTACTGGCCCTGGGTATACTTTGAGGATAGTTCCCTTTAATCCTTCTGGGTTATTGTTTCCTTGGCCTTATGTAGTTTCCTCACATATGTGCCCTGATCACTACTCAACTGAACACTTGAAGGTGACCCTCTAAAGATCTCTGGAATTCTCTTTGCTGCTTTCTCCTCTACAGTCCTTTGCCCTGCAAATTCAAGCCTCCTTGGCTTTCCCAGAGCCTCAGCTCTATCTTCTCAACTTGAGACCTTCAAGCTCTAGGTGGGGTTCCCCTCCCTTTGCTGCAGCCTGGAAACTTTCTTCGTGTAGTAAGCTGAGACTCATCTTGCTTCTCATCTCCCAGGTTTCACTGTCCTTCACTGCCTGTTTTCCAAGGTCTTGTGAGTCATTGTTTCACTTTTTTTTTCTTCTTTTTACACTTTTTTAGTTGTTTCAAGAAGGGGATAAGTCTGGTCCCCATCCCTCCATCTTAGCCTGTACTGTGGTTCTTTTAAGTTAACAATGCTATTTAGAAGCCAAGGTCTGGGTGCTAGGTATACTCATTACTCTTAGAGTGTCATTGCTTCTAGACTCTCTCAGTAGATAGAGCTAGGAAGAAGTATGTATGTGTGCATATTCATGTACACACCCCCCCCCATGAGTTCAAACCAATAACTCCAATCCTTTCCCACATCTTAGGGTTCATTCTAGCATTCTCCCTTTCCATACTTACAATTCTCTTCTCTGACCTAGAGAAACTTTGTTCCTGCTATCCATAATATGTTAACTTATTGCTCAATCCTAGAATATACAGAAAGTAGTTTCAGAATTGCTAACCTATACAAACTGCTGTGGACTCAATGTCTGTGGCCCCCCACCTACCCCCAAATTCATATGTAGAAGCCCTAATCCCTAATGTGATGGTATTTGGAGGTGGAGCATTTGGAAGATAATTAGGTCATGAGGGTGGAGCCCTCATGAATGGGATTACTGCCCTTTTAAGAAGAGACACAAGAGAGATGATCACTCTCTCCACCATGTGTGGACACAGCAAGAAGGTATCTGCAAACCAGAAAGAGTGCCTTTACCAGGAACCAAATCAGCTGGCACCTTGATCTTGCATTTCCTAGCCTCCAGGACTATGAGAAATAAAATCCTGTTGTTGAAGCCACCCAGTCTCTGGTATTTTTGTTGTAGCAGCCTGAACTGAGTATTAACCTACTAACTGAAGATCGAAATTTGTTTGAAGTTCTTTTTGTCTTCTTCCTGAGAGTACATACTCAAATGTGTTCAAAAGTTACTTGAGTTTTGTCTTTTTGCCCTCCACCGCTTCCCTGTGGTTATTATTATTCTTTTGAAAGACAGGGCTTTTTCCTGGTTATTTTCCATTTTAGAATTTTTTAAACCCATACTTTTTTTTCCCTTTGGGGTATGTGAAATATCAACATGGTTCTAAAAGTCAAAAGTCAGAACTATATAGTTTAGAGTTTATTTTGTGTATCGTGAGATGTGGATCTGATTTTATGTCTTTCTAAATGGCTATCCACCTGTCCCAAAACCGCTTACTAAAAAGCTATTCTTTACCCCAGTTATTTTAGATGCTTCCTTTTATCACATTCAATAATTCCCTATTTGTTTAGATCAATTTCTAGACTTTCTATTCTGTCTGGCTGTCTATTTGTGTACCGGCACATAATTATTGTATGTTTTACTGTCTGCTACAGCCAGTCCTCAATAGGTTTTCTTTTTCTGTGTTTCCCTATTCTTACATGTTTAGTTTTCCATGTGAACTTTACTGTCAACTTGGCTAGCTCCAGCAGAAACTTTTTGGTATTATGATTGTGTTAAATTTATAAATTAATTTGTAATTAATCTTTATGATGTTTGCATAATCCCTTTTGAGAACACTGGATGTCTTTCCATTTGCTGTAGTCTACTTTTGTGTCTTTCAAGAAAGTGTTAAGTTTTTCTCATATAGATTTTGTGCATGTTTTGTTTAGGTTTATTCCTATTTTATCTTCCTTTTTTTAAATTCAAAATCACTTCATTTCTTAAAATTCTGTACAAATGGGAAGGGAATAATGTGATTGGTCCTTTAACATCATATTCACAATGAGAGGATTTTATAAATTTGAACACAAATTATCTTGCAGAAAGCAGAGCAAGCTCATTATCAAATCATTTATATAACTAATACAATGTTTGAATCAACTGAATGTTTACAATAGCCATCTTTTTATGACATAATTTCTCTAAAACCTATCTCACAATTTTGAAAGAATAAGCCATATAAGTGAGTGTCACAGGAAAGTAAGCAAACTAGCTTGTTAGAGCTAGCAGAGTTCTCACCTTCGCCCCCTTGAAAGTCTGTGACTTAGGGAGTAATGGAACTACAAGTCTCTTTGATGTTTCACATGTAGCCAGAAAGCACTTTGCTAATCAGAAGCTTTCTTTTACTGTTAGAAAACTCATGTACCTGACCTTATCTTTTCTTTCCAAAGAATGGCTAATAAGCTTTACTTCTGCAACTCTAGGGAATATTTTGTCACCAAAAGTTAGGGAAGGTTTGACCTGAGTAGACTGGAAGATGTGGAGGAAGAAACGTGAGTTAGACCATTCATTCTCAAACTTGGCTGAATATTGGAATCACTTAAGCAGTTTAAAAACTATACCTAGCCAATCTGAAAAGGCTATCTAGTGTATGATTCCAACAAAATGACATGCTGTAAAAGGAAAGACAGTAAAAGGATCAGTGGTTCCCAGGGGTTTGACAGGAGGGAGGAATGAATAGGCAGAGCTTAGAGAATTTTTAGGGCAGTGAAATTATTCTGTGTGGGTCCCTCCTCCAGAGATGGTGATTTTTATAATGGGGTAAAGGATGAGGTCTGAGTGTCAGGACTTACAAAAGAGAGATCTTTAATGTTCTCACCACAAAAAAAGAAGTGGCAATTATGTGACCTGATGGAGGCTTAGCTAATACTGTGGTAGCAATCATTTTGCTATATGTAAGTATCAAATCAACACATTGTACACCTTAAAGTTACACAGTTTATATGTTAATTATATCTCAAAAAAGCTGGAAAAAAGAATAGGGGAAAAAGAAATTTAAAAGTTAATTACACAATTAATTCGTTGCAGCTGTGATAAGTGCTGTAAGGTGATCAGGGAAGTCTTTGCTGAAGAAAGCATTCTTAAGCTGGCTTCTGAGGGGTGAGTAGAAATTAGTCAAGTAAAAATAGGGGGAAACCCCAGGCAGAGGACATAGCATGTTGGAAGGCCTGACAGGGAAGGAGGTTGTGTGTTCTAACACAGTGGTTCTGCAACTTTGCTGCACATGGGATTCTTTGTTTGCATTTTGAATGGGTTTGTTTTTTCCACTGTGACTCTTTTTATTGTTTGTATATTCGAAGGCTATTCCATCTGTATTAACGTTTTTACCTTCCAGAATGATTTTATTCCTTGCATTAATTTTACCTTTGATTCTCTAGCGCTTTCCAGATAAATATTATGTCTTATCCGTAACTAGAAATAGTTTTACTTCTCCAGTTCCTGTGCCTCTAATTGATTTCTTATGTGTAAGTGCATTGCCTAGTATCTCCTTTATATTTAAATAACAGTGGAAAATAGTAGGCAGTCTTACTTTGTTTCTGATCCTTGTGAAATTCCTATAGTATTTCACTATTAAGATTGTATTCAGGACTAAGGTATACGTACTTTTTCCTATTAAGAAAATATCCATAAATCCATAATTACCTCTTTTGTTCTGTGTTTAATCAGGAATGACTGTTGAATTTTGTTAATTTTTCAGGACCTATGAAGGTAATTTTTTCTTTAGATCTATTAATATGATGTATTATATTAATAGATTTCCTACTATTGAACCAAGCTTGCCTTCCTGGAAAAACATCCTACTAGGTTCTCTTAATATGATATTGGGCTATTTTGGCTAATATTTTATTTAGTACTTTTGCATCAACAGTCATAAGTGATAACTTTTTGGAATTTTTTTGTATTGTTTTTATCAGGTTTAGGTTTCCATATTATACTTGATTCATAAGAGTTGTTTGAAGTTTTCTTTCATTTTCTAGGCTCTGGTACAATGTATGTAACATTGGGGACAGTGTATTCTTTGACAATTCCTCTATGAAAGCAATAGGGCCTTTTATTTGGGGGGCGGGGGATAGTTCCTTGATGTATTCCTCTGTTTCTTTTATGGTAATTGATCTATTTATGCTTTTTTTCCTAATGAGGTCCATTGTGGTAAACTGTATTTTCTTAAGAAATTATCCATTTTGTCTCATTTTCAAATTTATTTGCATAGAGATCTATCTGCCAGAGAGTCTCTTATGGTATTTTAAATCTCTTCTATTTCAACAGTTATCTCCCCCTCGTTATTTCGTGTTTTGTATATTTGTGCTTTGTCCCTTTTCCACCTTGATTATGTTAGCTAGTAGTGTGTCTATTTTGTTAATTTCCCCCAAGACAATCGTTTTTGTTTATTAATTTGATTGTTTTTTCCTACTCCCACCCTCATTAATTTTTATTTTATCTTTTATTATTTCCTTCCTTATGTTTTATTTTGATTATTTCTTGTGCTTTATCTTAGCATTTGGAGTTTGGAATTTATTTAATATATTTTTTGTCTTTCATTTTTATTGATATAAGTGCTTAAGGCTATGAATTTCTGCTGATCTCTGCTTTATATTTCATAGATGCTAGGATAGTAGCAGTATTTTCATTTTCATTATTTTTTTAAAAGTCGTTTAATTTTGGTTTCCATTTCACCCACCCATTGTGTTCCTGTCTTCCTTCCCTTCTATCTTGTATCTATGCTGTAGCTTTTCTGAAATGGTCCTTCTCCATAACATCCTCAGAAAAGAAACAGAAAACAAACCTGAAGCCCTTCATAGTTGGCCTGTTTCTCCAGCCATCGCCTGGCTAACACTGGTTTTTGAAGACTAAGCTCAACTTTAGGAATTCTTCTCTGATACCCCTCAACCTCCAATACCAACCCAGTTAGTACTCCTTCTGAGAACTAAATAGAATCCTATATTTCCTTTTTCATAATACTTGTAACAGTATATTTTAATATTTTGTCTCCCTATTAACATTGTAAGATTCTTGAAACAAATGCTTCCCTTTAATCACTGTATCCCTGGTGCTCAATAAATAATTGTTGAATATCCCTTCAGCTATAGACTTCAAAACTAGTATTCTGACCTGTGAGTTCTAGCAAACTCTAGAGCTTCTTCATAACCTTAGTTTGGTTTGTTGATTTTAGCTTTTCAGTTGAAGTATAACACACATACAGAAGAGCACACTAATTATGTGTCCAGCTCAATCAACTTTCATAAACATACCCACACAACCTCAACACAGATCACCACCTCCATGAATTTTCACAAAGTGAAATGTGTCTATGAAACTGCAACACATATCAAGAAATGAAACTTACTATCCTTCCAGAAGCCCCCATTGTGGCTTCTCCCAATTGATTATGGTATAGCATCCAGAATATGTAAAGAACTCTTACGCTAAACAATAAAAAGACAAGCAACTCAATTTAAAAATGGGCATTCAACATGGAACTGGAAGCAATTAGGCAAGAAAAAGAAATAAAAAGCATCCAAATTGGAAAGGAGGAAGTAAAATTATCTCTGTTTACAGATGACATAATCTTATACATAGAAAGCCCCAAAGACTCCACTAAAAAAACTATTAGAACGAATGAATTCAGCAAAGTTGCAGGATACTAAATCAGTGCCAAAAAATCAGTTGTGTTTGTATACACTAACAATGAACAATCCAAAAAGGAAATTAAGAGGACAATTAAGAGGACAATCCATTTACAATAGCATCAAAATGAATTAAATACTTAGGAATAAACCTAACCAAAAAGTGAAAGACTTGTACACTGAAAACTGCAAAGTGCTGCTGAAAGAAATAAAAGAAGACACAAATAAATAGACATCCCATGTACATGGATTGAATAACTTAATATTGTTAAGATGCCAATACTACTCAAAGCGATTTACAGATTTAATGCAGTCCTTATCAAAATCCCAATAGCGTTGTGTTTTGTTTGTCTACAGAAATAGAAAAATCTATCCTAAAATTCATATGGAATCTCAAGGGACCCTGAATAGCCAAAACAATTTTGAAAAAGAAGAACAAAATTGGAAGTCTCACACTTCCTCATTTCAAAACTTACTAAAAAGCCACAGTAATCAAAACAGTGTGGTACTAGCATAAAAACGGACATAAAAACCAGTGGAGCAGAATAGTGAGTCCCAAATTAAACTCTCATGTATGTAGTCAAATGATCTTTGACCAAGGTTCCAGAACACTTGATGGGGAAAGGACATTCTCTTCAATAAGTGATGCTGGGAAAACTGGATAGTCACATGCAAAAGAATAAAGTTGGGCCCTTACCTTACACAGTATACAAAAACTAACTCAAAGTGGAATAAAAACCTAAATGTAAGACCTAAATCTGTAAAAGTCCCAGAAGAAAATGGAAAAGCTCATGAGATCGAATTTGGCAATGACTTCTCGGACATTACACCAAAAGCACAGGCAACAAAAGCAAAAATAGACAAATGCACTACATTAAACTTAAAAACTTTTTGATCATCAAAGGAAATAATTAACAGAGTGAAAAGGCAGCCTACATCATGGGAGAAGATATTTGCAAATTATATATCTGATAAGGGGTTAATACCCAGAATATAGAGAGAATTCCTACAACTCAACAACAAAATAACCCAATTTAAAAATGGGCAAAGGACTTTAGCAGACATTTCTCCAAAGAAGATACACAAATGGCCAGCAAACATGAGAAGATGCTCAACATCACTAATCATTAAAAAAATGCAAATCAAAACCACAGTGAGATATCAATTCATACCCACTAGGATGGCCATTATCAAAAACACAGAAAAGAACAAATGTTTGGTGAGCATGTGAAGAAGTTGGAACCCTTGTGCCCTGGGAATGTAAAATGGTGTAGTCTGTATGGAAAACAATATGGAGGTTCCTCAGAAAATTAAAACTAAAATTACCATATGATCCAGCAATCTCTATGTATATCCAACAGAACTGAAAACAGGATCTCAAAGAGATTTGCACACCCATGTTTATTATAGCATTATTCACAATAGCCAAGATGTGGAACCAACCTAAATGTACTTCATTTTGGGGGAAGCTATTTTGAGTGGCATTTTTTAAAAGCTTCTATTTACAAATGTTCATTGCTGGAATATAGAAACAAAACTGATTTGTATGTCTGTGTTAATCTTGTACTTTATGACCTTGCTAACCTCATATAGACAATCATGTTGTGTGCAAATAGAAGGAACACATACAGGATTTGTATGTTGAATAATTCAGAACTCATGAATAAAATCAAAGATCTAAATAAATGGAGAGGGGCTTGCCTGGTGGCGCAGTGGTTAAGAATCCGCCTGCCAATGCAGGGGACATGGGTTCGAGCCCTGGTCCGGGAAGATCCCTCATGCCACAGAGCAACTAAGCCTGTGCGCCACAACTACTGAGCCTGCACTCTAGAGCCCGTGAGCCACAACTACTGAAGCCCGCACGCCTAGAGCCCATGCTCTGCAACAAGAGAAGCCACTGCAATGAGAAGCCCGCGCACGGCAGCAAAGCGTAGCCCCTGCTCGTCGCAACTAGAGAAAGCCCACGTGCAGCAATGAAGGCCCAACGCAGCCAAAAAAATAAAATAAATAAAAAATAAAAAATAAGTAAATAAATGGAGAGACATATCATGTTCATGGATTAGAACAGTGAGAGTAGCAAATGTGTCAACTCTCCCCAAATCTATAGATTTAATAGCAATCAAATTCCCAGCAGAATTTTTTGAGGGACTAGATTCTAAAATTTTATGAAAGGGCAAAAGAACCTTAATAGCCAGAAAGATCTGGGGAAACAAGAATAAATTGGGAGGAATCACATTACCAGATACTGAGTTGCTATTAAGCTATAATGATCAAGACAGGTGGTACTGGTGAAAGGATCAGAGTTCAATAGAACAGAAGAGAGATTACAGAAATATACCCTCTTTTGTAAAGACACTTTTATAAAGATCCCATTCATGAGGGCTCCAACCTCATTACCTGATCACCTCCCAAATGCACAGATGGAGACAGAGATAGGAGTTACGCTGCCACAAGCAAAGAATCTCCTCAAGCCACGAGAATCTGCAAGTGGCAAGGCAGGATTTCCCCTCTAGAGCTTTCAGATGTGGGGCCCTGAAGACACCTGCAACCTTGCTGAATTTATTAGTTCTAATCGGTTTTGGGGGGGTTGGAGGAGTATTTAGGGTTTTCTATCTATAAGATTAAGTCATCTGCAAACAGAGGTAATTTTACTTCATCCTTTCCTATTTAGATACCTTTGTTTTACTTGCCTAATTTCTTTGGCTAGGACTTCTAATATTATTTTGAATAGAAGTGGTGAGGGGGCCAGACGCATTCTGCTGGGTGGGAAAGAGAGAGGAGGGAGCTAGATCTTATGCTGATATACCACCATGTGCCAATGAGGTCACACAGTGCCAGGGACCCTCAACCTGGTTGCTCCACTGAACCCACCGTTAGGTGGAGTTTAGGTGGATTTGGGGTGAGAAGTATTTAGAGGTAGATTGGTTGACCTCACTCTAGCATGAAAATGGAAGTATTTGTAAATTACTTACCTATTTCCCTCCAGGGGAGAAAATGGGAAGTGAGGGCCACTGGTGAACACTGAGTTAGAACAAGTGAGTATTTATATGAGTAATCCCTTCCGCATAATGAATCTGATGGAGTCACTGAAGAGTCCACATTTCCTCTTCCCCAGGCTTTGTGATTAATGTGTTCAACCCCACTGGCAACTTTTTGGCTGAAAACAGTCTTAATTAGCTATTTCCCTTGTCTGGGGAATGAGCATAAGGACCTTGCACCCCCAAGGCTTCTGTTAAGTTTACAAAGTGGCCTCAGATTTTCTATGAGAATATTGGCTCTGCAAATGTATGTACTTCCAATTTGCTCCCCACATGAACTCAGTTTGAACTGTGTCCCCTTTGGAGTTGAGTTACTAAATAAGTAACAGGAATATTTAATCTTTGAAGCTTACTGTGTCCCAAAATTTCTATTAAAACTATAGAAAACTTCTGATTATGACAAGTCAGCATTAAAAACTTACCAACTTCTTGGTATATATCCAAAGGAAGTGAAATCAGTATCTCAAAATGATATCTGTGCTCCCATGTTCATCACAGCATTATTCACAAGGAATGAAAACAACCTAAATGTCTGTCCGTGGATGAATGGATAAAGAAAATATGGTATGTGTATACGTATGTATATATACATACCATTTGCAAAAACTTGGATCAACCTGGTCATTATGCTGAGTGAAATAAGTCCGAGAAAGACAAATACTGCAATGCATGTTCTCACTTATATGTGGAATCTAAGAGTCAAACTAATAGACCCAGAGAGTAGAATGGTGGTGCTGTGGCACGGGGGGTAGAGGGGAGAATGAGGAAGTATTGGTCTAAGGCAGTGGTCCCCAAGCTTTTTGGCACCAGGGACCAGTTTCATGGAAGACAATTTTTCCACGGGTGTGGGCGGAGGGGGTATGGTCCAGGCGGGAATGCGAGCATTGGGGAGCAACGGGGAGCGGCAGATGAGGCTTCCTTTGCTCGCCCACCACTCACCTCCTCCTCCACAGACCGGTACTGGTCCGCGGCCCGGGGGTTGGGGACCCCTGGTCTAAGGGTACAAAGTTTTAGGATAAATGAGTTCTGGCGATTTGATGTACAACATGGTGATTTTGTACTTGAAATTTGTTAAGAAGGTAGATCTTAAATGTTAAATCGCCACAAAACATGGTAATTATGTGAGGTGATGGATATGTTAATTAGCTTGAGTGTGGTGATCATTTCTGAATGTGTATATATATCGTAATATCAATTTGTACACCTTAAATATATACATATAATTCCTATTTGTCAATTATACCTCAGTAAAGCTGGAAACAAACAAACAAAAACTGACCTGAACTGACTGTCTTACAGGTATGAGAGAATTGAAATTCCAATTCATATTGTACCTCATGTAACCATTGGGAAAGTGTGCCTTGAGTCAGCAGTTGAGCTGCCCAAGATCCTGTGCCAAGAGGAGCAGGATGCATATAGGAGGATCCACAGGTAGAGACCCTCGCTGCTCCTCTTCCCACTTCTCGGGCCTGGTCCCTGTTCTCTCCTGTCCTCTCATCTTTAGCAGCTCAAGCCATGAGCCCCCTTTCCTTTCAGCTCTCTGGGAGAAAGTCATCACATGTCTCACCCTGTGTGATAACAATCTCTTTAACACTTGTTTCTCTCCTGGTGCACTTTGGATCCTTCTGGGGCAAAGACACTTTTTTTAGTTGTTAAAAAACATTAACATCTCAGTAGCCCTGTTGCCAAGTACCGTGTACTACAGGAAGGCTTCAGCGAGAAACAATAATTTTAAAATTATTTCTTTGAATTATCTCAACGTTCTGAATAAAATTACATCCCCCAAATCATGAAACACGGAACAATAATGGGAAGTTCAATGATACATATTTCTCTAATCTGGTTGGCAGAGGTCTGTAGCAGACCACTGCCAAACGGATTAGATGAACTGCTGCTTTGCTACTAACCTAAACTATTTTATCCCTTTAGCCTTACACATCTGGACTCAGTAACCAAGATCCATAATGGCTCAGGTAAGATTTTTTTTCTCAAGTACAGGCAGTGAAATACTCACATGACAGAAGCAAATTTAGTTGAAGTGACTGAAGTGATGAGTACAAATTACCCTTGAGTTTTCTTTCCCAAGAGCTTTGCCATTTACTAATCCTGCTCCCAACTTTTCTATTGAATCCTGTGGACCACTGAATACTATACATGACTGGACATGTTTAACACCAGTTCTCAGGGAGACAGGGAGGGCCCCGATTTGTTGTGTTTGCAAGTTTCCATAGTGTAACACACCTACTGTGGCTGATTTCAAACAACTAACATGGCTGTAACCAGTTTGCAAACTTCCTGAAATTTCAACAGTTGGCGGTTGTGAGCCGGTTTCCAGCATATCAGTACCAGCCTATTGTGGTGGGAGTTGAAAGAGATGGATAGACAGACAGACAGACATAAAAGGGAGAGCATGAGGGAGATCTTTTCATGTAAATAAATATATAAGGAATTCCTATACAAGGCCAAGGATTTCTGCTCAATATACACACTAAATCACTTTTCCCAACATACACACCTACCCACCCACACCTTCTGACTAACCCTGACTCCCAGGCCATTCTGGCAAAGTCACTAGGAAGGAAGAAAAGGAGGCTTCCAAGTATTATAGGCAAGTACTTTGAGAGAAAAAAGACAGAGATGGCTTGGTTTATCTGTCCCATCATTTTTATCTGGAGGTAAAACATGGCAAAGAGTTAATAATATAAGGTAATGTATGATATGCAGCCGTACTCTAAAGCCACAGCAACTAAAAAAGTATATTGATAATTCAGACATGGACAGATAAATCAGAACTGAATAGAGCCCATGTATATGTATTTAAGAATTTATATCTAAGAAAGATGTTACTTCAAATCAATTTTTAAAAGGATGGATTGTTCACTAAATAGTGTTGGGACAGTTCATTTGTTTCTTAGTTTATACTTCTATTTCCATTTGGGAAAAAAATAAATTCCTACTTAATGTCCTACACAAAAAATAAATTCCAGATATATTTAGACTTTTACTATTAAATATAGTACAACCACTTTGGAAAAGAGATTGGCAATTACAACTACCAAATGTCCCACCAGTTCCTCTCCTAGGCATATACCCCAAAGAGTTGAAAACAGGTGTTCAAACAAAAACTTGTATAGGAATGTTTGTAGCAGCATTATTCACAATAGCCAAAAAGTGGGAACACCCAATTGTCTGTCAGTGGGTGAATGGATAAACGAAGTGTGATCCATCCATACAACAATGTATTGCTCAGCAATGGAAAGAACACACTACTGATACATGAACAACCTGGATGAATCTCATTATGCCAACTGAAAGAAGCATCACACAAAGTGCTACATACTCTATAGTTCCATTTATATGAAATTCAAGAATAGGCTAAACTAACCTATGGTGACAGCAAGCAGATGGGCAGCCACCTGGGGCTGGGTGAGGGGCACCGGCTGCAGAGGGAACCCAGAGGGGCCTCTGGGCTGATGGAAACGGCCTGTATCTTGACTGGAGGGTGGTTATAAGGGGTATGCATTTGTCAAAACTCATTGAACTGTACCCTTAAAGTGGGGTCATTTATTGTCTGTAAATTATACCCCAATAAAAGTTAAAAAAAATACAGGAGGAAAATATAAGGAAGTCACAAAAGACTGACTAAATAAGAATTAAAGACTTTTATAGATCCCTACAGAAAAATCAAATTGTTCATAATAATCTATAAAAGAAGTATGGATTAAGATAAAGTCATCAGGTTTTCTCCTTTTCTTTTGACAAAGATTAAATTGAGAGAGAATTAGATGAGGATGTGAGGGAAGTGAACACTCCCATATACTGTTCCTGGAGGTATAATTTTTAAATATATGTGGACTTGAATCTAGCAATTCCACATCGAAGAATGTATCCTTCAAAAATTTGTAGGACAAGTGTGCAAAAATAAAGGGATATTAATCGCAGTCTTTATAATAGCAAAAAATTGGATGCCACTGAAAGGTCCATCAATAGAAGACTTATTAAACTGGTACATCCATTCTGATGAATACTGTACAGCCGTTAAGAAGGAAAGGTAGATCTTTATCAACACAGGAAGATGTCTATGGCTTATTGTTGTGTGAGGTAAAAGTAACGTCCAAAATCATAGTTTTTTTAACTTTATTTAAAAAAATTTTTTTAACATCTTTATTGGAGTATAACTGCTTTACAAATGTTGTGTTAGTTTCTGCTGTCTAACAAAGTGAATCAGCTATACATATACATATATCCCCATATCTCCTCCCTCTTGCTTCTCCCTCCCGCCCTCCCTTATCCCACCCCTCTAGGTGGTCACAAAGCACCGAGCTGATCTCCCTGTGCTATGTGGCTGCTTCCCACTAGCTATCTGTTTTACATTTGGGGGTGTATGTATGTCCATGCCACTCTCTCTCTTCGTCCCAGCTTACCCTTCCCCCTCCCCGTGTCCACAAGTCCATTCTCTACACCTGTGTCTTTATTCCTGTCCTGCCCCTAGGTTCATCAGAACCATTTTTATTCAAAAGTATATATACATATGCACACAGGTTCACACACATATACATATACATATATCTTGGAAGGTATACCCCACAATATTACAGTGGTCATTTTAATAAGTCATGTATCATAAGAGAGAAAAAGATATTGCCATTAGGCAGAATTTGTTTTAAAAAGAGGGCCACGGAATCTCTGTCTCACCGTGAAGCTGAACATTCCTAGGAAGACATGAAAGGTGATCACTCCCTTCATCTCTCTGGTTTTTCCTCATTTTAAAAGAGGAGCTTTCAGGTGAGTTGCATTAATGTATTCTTCAATGTATGTAACACTTGGTAAGCAATTTTCTTTCTGAACTCGTGAAAAATTAAGTTGCAGAAGACAGAGTTCTAGCTCACTGGGAAGCTATGGTCATTCACAGTGAGAAGGTCTGAGAGCTGAGGAAAGAGACCCTTCTGTAGCTCTTACCCTTTTGCTATGGAAGTAAAAAGCTGGATATCTTTCTGCTCTCTGCATAGCAAGGCTTCCGTCTGGCTTATGGATCCAGGGATGTTCAGCATGGCCTCCGAATAGGTATCTTCTTTGCTCAGCTCTCCTGGCCTTTCCCCTGGCTGCCCATACAAAGTTGTCTGCCAGTTCTACTTCTGCACTTTTTCTACGTCCTCCTCCTTCCCCCTCTTTCTGTACTCACTGTTGGGCGCTACTGGTGGTGGATTGTTATCTCTGTGTTTTTCCTATTGAAGTGTTTACCAAGAACCTGTGCAGTCAGATGTCGGCAGTCAGCGGGCCTCTACTGCAGTGGCTGGAGGACAGACTGGAGCAAAACCAACAGCATTTGCAGGAGTTGCAACAAGAAAAGGAAGAGCTTATGCAAGAACTTTCTTCTTTAGAATAAAGCAGGAGACAAAATGGGGTAAAAAACTTTTGTTTTCCAATTTGTGTATTAAACATGGTCTGAAAATCCGTATACAGGAGATGTGTAGGCAGACGATGGAGCAGCTCTTTATATCCCAGTGGGTGCGTTTTATGCATACAATAGACAAACATAAGATGTCTTCCTAAAAGTTTCATTAGGGCTTAATGAACCCTCCTACCTGGAACTGGCCTACAAAGAGCATATGCAGGGTGATTTAAGTAGAATATGAAAGTTTTTTTTTAAAGGCTATGCAAGGTACATTGGCAAGGACATCCTGTAATAAAATGTCTGGGGAGCATATTTCAAATGTTTATTTTTTCCCTAGAATAAGCTAAAGGAATAAGAGTATTTCATGTTCAATTTTGTAGTTATGATGCTGATGTTGGACAAATAAATAAGTACACAAGGGTTTTAGTGGAATGAAGTGAAGGTGACTCATCAGCACCCCACCTCTATTCTTTGCCCCCATTGAGAGGCATATGTCTTATGTCTTCCTTCTTGATCTCTAAAATAGGTATTCTGAGATACCTAGCAAAGGTTGAATCTACGTGGGTGCTCTTTCTAACCAAAAACATGAGTTCTAGCATATTTGGCTCTGAAGCAAATTCCTATTGAGCAGATCCTATTTCCCTAAGAATTTCCAGTATAATATAAATGTGTTTTTCCAGAAACACTCAGGACTTAGGATGTAACAAAAATCATGCTTTAACAAGTTCTGTTGCAAGCTTCTTACCATGTGTAACCACAAATGCTAAGTGTGTCTTCAGAAAAGAGCTAAGCCTACTGCAGATCAGAAATTAAAGTGGGAATTGGAGGAGTTAGAAAGAAAGAAAACAAAGAAAGCCCCCATCCCAACAACAGTGACAAAGTGTTGGTTTTGGTTTTGTTTTTTCTTCTTGTTTCTCCCTAAATTATTGTTTATCAAATTTCAAAGTACAGTCCAGAACTACATGCACCATAATCATTTGGAGGTCAAACTTGAGCTCTGGGAGTGGAACCCAGAAATCTTCATGAACTCCCCTAGGGCATATGTAGTGTAAATGTTGTATTTTCCCTAATCTCCCACAGCCACAGTTCTTCTCTATTCTTTTCTTTCCTTGTAGGAAGGATGAAAATATCCAGGTGTAAAATTAATTAAGCCAAATGAATTTTGAAGAAGAAAAATTTGGAAGACTCACATTACCTGACTTCAAGACTTACTATAAACCTACAGTAATCAAGACAGTGTGGTATATGCCCAACTGATTTTGACAAAGGTAAAAAAGCAATTCAATGGAGGAAGGATAGTCTTTTCAACAAATGATGCTGGTGCAGTTGGCAAAGAAAATGAACTTTGACCTAAACTGCATACATTATACAAAAATTAATTGAAAATGTATCATGAACTTAGATGTACGATGTAAAACTTTCAGGAAAAATAATCATAGAAAGATCTTTAGGATCGTGGGCTAGGCAACAGGTTCTTCTTGGCCTTCATCCCAAAAGCACAATCGTAAAAGGAAAAAGTTGATACTGTATATTGGACTTCATCAAAATGAAAAACTTTTGCTCTGCCAAAAATTTAAGAGGAGGAAATTATTGAGAGAAATTACTTGCAAACCATTTATCTAGAATAAAGTCAAGAATAAAAAACAAACAATCCAATTAGAAAATGAGCGGAAGACATGAATAGACGCAGCACTAAAGAGGGTGTATGGAAGGCAAGCAAGCACAGGAAAAGATGTTGAACTTCATTAGTCATCAGGGAATGCAAATTAAAACCACAATGAATTATGACTACATACTTATCAGAATGGCTAAAGAAAAAACAGTGAAAATACCAGATGCTATTGAGCATACAAACTGGATCTCTCATACATTGCTGAACAGAATGTAAAATGGTAAGCCACTCTGAAAAAAAGAGTTTGAAAATTTCTAATAAAGTTAAACATACGTGTACTTTATTACCCAGCAATTGTTGTCCTGGACATTTATCCCAAAGAAATGAAACCTATTTTGGCACAGAAACTTCTATACAGACATTCTTGGCAGTTTCATTTGTAATAGCCCCAAACTGGAAACAACCTATATGACCTGCAGTTGAGTGTGTGGTTAAACCAACCATCCACACCATGCAATACTACTCTGCAATGAAAAGGAACAGACTTGATACACATGACTTGGATGGACCTCAAGGGTATAATGATGAATGAAAAACAGCCAGTCTTAAAAACTCACATACTGTATGACTGCATTTGTATAAATTCTTGAAATGACAAAATTATAGAAGTGAAGAACAGATTAATGGCTGACAGGGATAGGGACTGGAGGGGGTATGGGATATGGGTGACTATAAAGGGATAACACAAGGAATTCCTTTGTGCTGATGGAACAGTTCTGTATCTTGATTGTGGTGTTGATTAAATGAACCTATATCTGTGCTAAAACTACATAGACCTACACACACCCACAAATGAATGCATGTAAAATTTGGTGAAACCAAATAAGGTCTATAATCTAGTTAGCAGTATTCTACCATTGTCAATATGTTGGTTTTGAAGATGTACTATAGTTATGTGTAAGATCTTACCACTGGAGGAAACTGGGTGAAGGGCACATGGGACTCCCTGTACTATTTTTGCAACTTCCTGTTAATCTATAATTATTGCAAAATAAAAAGTTGTAAGTATTAAATAAGGAACTAGGAGGTATGGTACGTATTTTGTGAAATAAGAGTGATAAAATCTGAGGGGAATAAAATGATTTGAATATTTTTACAGGCCAACCTTCTGCACATGTCCCTTCTAAGCTATTTACATTGACAGAGTTACGGCAATTTGAAATTCTTTTTCTAACCTGATAATTCGAGTTGTAATCTGTAAAATAGGAATGTGGGGAGAGGAGGCAGGTACATGGAAGTGGCAAAGTACCTGGTGGCTGAGGAAGCAGGGCTGGGATTACTGCATGAGGGCCTTGGTGGGGGACATCTAGTGAAAGCTGTGTTGTGCAGCCAGCAATCAGGTACATTAAACAAGTAAGTCAACTGATGGAGCAAATAAGTAAATGTGTTGAGGAAAGTGGAAGCTAGGTTTGTCAGTGTCAGAGAAATGACTTATAAACATGAAAAGGGGAGGAGCTTCAAGATGGCGGAAGAGTAAGACGTGGAGATCACCTTCCTCCCCACAAATACATCAGAAATACACCTACATGTGGAACAGCCCCTGCAGAACATCTACTGAACGCTGGCAGAAGAACTCAGACCTCCCAAAAGGCAAGAAACTCCCCACGTACCTGGGTAGGGCAAAAGAAAAAAGAAAAAACAGAGACAAAAGAATAGGGATGGGACTTGCACCAGTGGGAGGGAGGTGTGAAGGAGGAAAGGTGTCCACACACTAGGAAGGCCCTTCGCGGGCAGAGACTGCGGGTGGCGGAGGGGGGAAGCTTCGGAGCCACGGAGGAGAGCGCAGCCACAGGGGTGCGGAGGGCAAAGCGGAGAGATTCCCGCACGGAGGATCGGTGCCGAGCAGCACTCACCAGCCCGAGAGGCTTGTCTGCTCACCCACCGGGGCGGGCGGGGCTGGGAGCTGAGGCTCGGGCTTCGGAGGTCGCATCGCAGGGCGAGGACTGGGCTTGGCGGCGTGAACACAGCCTGAAGGGGCTAGTGCGCCACAGCTAGCCGGGAGGGAGTCCGGGAAAAGTCTGGAGCTGCCGAAGAGACCATTGTTTCGGGGTGCGCGAAGAGAGGGGATTCAGAGCGCCGCTTAAAGGAGCTCCAGAGATGGGTGCGAGCCGCGGCTATCAGCGCGGACCCCAGAGACAGGCACGAGATGCTAAGGCGGCTGCTGCTGCCACCAAGAAGCCTGTGTGCGAGCACAGGGCACTCTCCACACCGCCCCTCCTGGGAGCCTGTGCAGCCTGCCACGGCCAGGGTCCCGTGATCCAGGGACAACTTCCCTGGGAGAACACATGGCGCGCCTCAGGCTGGTGCAACGTCACGCTGGCCTCTGCCGCCGCAGGCTCGCCCCGCATCCGTACCCCTCCCTCCCCCCGGCCTGAGTGAGCCAGAGCCCCCGAATCAGCTGCTCCTTTAACCCCGTCCTGTCTGAGCGAAGAACAGACGCCCTCAGGCGACCTACACACAGAGGTGGGGCCAAATCCAAAGCTGAACCCCAGGAGCTGTGCGAACACAGAAGAGAAAGGGAAATCTCTCCAAACAGAATCTAGCAAACAGAATCCAACAACACATTAAAAGGATCATACACCATGATCAAGTGGGATTTATCCCAGGGATGCAGGGATTCTTCAATATACGCAAATCAATGTGATACACCATATTAACAAATTGAAGAATAAAAACCATATGATCATCTCGATAGATACAAAAAAAGCTTTTGACAAAATTCAACACCCATTTATGATAAAATCTCTCCAGAAAGTGGGCATAGAGGGAACCTACCTCAACATAATAAAGGCCATATATGACAAACCCAAAGCAAACATCATTCTCAATGGTGAAAAACTGAAAGCATTTCCTCTAAGATCAGGAACGAGACAAGGATGTCCACTCTCACCACTATTATTCAACATTGTTTTGGAAGTCCTAGCCACGGCAATCAGGGAAGGAAAAGAAAGGAATACAGATTGGAAAAGAAGAAGTAAAACTGTCACTGTTTGCAGCTGACATGATACTATACATAGAGAATCCTAAAGATGCCACCAGAAAACTACTAGAGCTAATCAATGAATTTGGTAAAGTAGCAGGATACAAAATCAATGCACAGACATCTCTGGCATTCCTATACACTAATGATGAAAAATCTGAAAATGAAATTAAGAAAACACTCCCATTTACCATTGCAACAAAAAGAATAAAATACCTAGGAATAAACCTACCTAAGGAGACAAAAGACCTGTATGCAGAAAACTATAAGACACTGATGAAAGAAATTAAAGATGATACAAACAGATGAAGAGAAATACCATGTTCTTGGATTGGAAGAATCAACATTGTGAAAATGACTCTACTACCCACAGCAATCTACAGATTCAATGCAATCCCTATCAAACTACCACTGGCATTTTTTACAGAACTAGAACAAGAAATTTCACAATTTGTATGGAAACACAAAAGACCCCGAATAGCCAAGGCAATCTTGAGAACGAAAAATGGAGCTGGAGGAATCAGGCTCCCTGACTTCAGACTATACTACAAAGCTACAGTAATCAAGACAGTATGGTACTGGCACAAAAACAGAAATATAGATCAATGGAACAGGACAGAAAGCCCAGAGATAAACCCACGCACATATGGTCACCTTATCTTTGATAAAGGAGACAAGAATATACAGTGGAGAAAAGACAGCCTCTTCAATAAGTGGTGCTGGGAAAACTGGACAGGTACATGTAAAAGTATGAAATTAGAACACTCCCTAACACCATAAACAAAAATAAACTCAAAATGGATTAAAGACCTAAGGGTAAGGGCAGACACTATCAAACTCTTAGAGGAAAACCCAGGCAGAACACTCTATGGCATAAATCACAACAAGATCCTTTTTGACCCACCTCCTAGAGAAATGGAAATAAAAACAAAAATAAACAGATGGGACCTAATGAAACTTAAAAGCTTTTTCACAGCAAAGGAAACCATAAACAAGACCAAAAGACAACCCTCAGAATGGGAGAAAATATTTGCAAACGAAGCAACTGACAAAGGATTAATCTCCAAAATTTACAAGCAGCTCATGTAGCTTAATAACAAAAAACCAACAACCCAATCCAAAAATGGGCAGAAGACCTAAATAGACATTTCTCCAAAGAAGATATACAGATTGCCAACAAATACATGAAAGAATGCTCAACACCATTAATCACTAGAGAAATGCAAATGAAAACTACAATGCGGTATCATCTCCCACCGGTCAGAATGGCCCTCATCAAAAAATCTACAAACAATAAATGCTGGAGAGGGTGTGGAGAAAAGGGAACCCTCTTGCACTGTTGGTGGGAATGTAAATTGATACAGCCACTATGGAGAACAGTATGGACGTTCCTTAAAAAACTAAAAATAGAACTACCATACGACCCAGCAATCCCACTACTGGGCATATACCCTGAGAAAACCATAATTCAAAAAGAGTCATGTACCAAAATGTTCATTGCAGCTCTATTTACAATAGCTGGGACATGGCAGCAACCGAAGTGTCCATCAACAGATGAATGGATAAAGAAGGTGTGGCACATATATACAATGGAATATTACGCAGTCATAAAAAGAAATGAAATTGAGTTATTTGTAGTGAGGTGGATGGAGTTAGAGTCTGTCATACAGAGTGAAGTAAGTCAGAAAGAGAAAAACAAATACCGTATGCTAACACATATATATGGAATCTAAGGGGAAAAAAAAAAAAGGTCACGAAGAACCTAGGGGTAAGACGGGAATAAAGACACAGACCTACTAGAGAATGGACTTGAGGATATGGGGAGGGGGAAGGGTAAGCTGGGACAAAGTGAGAGAGTGGCATGGACATATATACACTACCAAACGTAAAATAGATAGCTAGTGGGAAGCAGCCGCATAGCACAGGGAGATCAGCTCGGTGGTTTGTGACCACCTAGAGGGGTGGGATAGGGAGGGTGGGAGGGAGGGAGACGCAAGAGGGAAGAGATATGGGAACATATGTATATGTATAACTGATTCACTTTGTTATAAAGCAGAAACTAACACACCATTGTAAAGCAATTATACTCCAATAAAGATGTTAAAAAAAAATACAAACATATAAATCACCCTAAAAAAAAAAAAAAAGAGGGAGTGAGAGCATGTCCTTCTACTCCGCCATCTTGAACCTATCTCAGCTGTATTTCTATATACTAATGAACTATCTGAAAAAGAAATTAAGAAAACATTCACATATACAATAGCATCAAAAAAATACTTAGGAATAAATTTAGCCAAGGAGATGAAAGATCTTGTACACTGAAAACTATAAGATATTGATGAAAGAATTTGAAGAAGACACAAATAATTGGAAACATATCCTGTATTCATGAGGAATTCCTTGGCGGTCCAGTGGACAGGACTCTGCACATTCACTGCCGAGGGCCCGGGTTCGATTTCTGATGGGGGAACTAAGATCCTGCAAGCCAAGTTGTGCGGCCAAAAAAAAAAAAGAATTATATCATATCCTGTGTTCATGGATTGGAAGAATGAATGTTGTTAAAATGATCATAATACCTAAAGTGATGTACAGATTTAATTCAATCCCCATCAAAATTCCAATGGCATTTTTCACAGAAATAGAAGAAAACAATCCTAAAAATCATATGGAACCACAAAAGACCCCAAATGGCCAAAGTAATCCTGAGCAAGAACAAAGCTGGGGGCTTCCTGATTTCAAATGATATTACAAAACTACAGTAATCAAAACACTATGGCACTGGCATAAAAACAGACACACAGACCAATGGAGTAGAATAGAGTACAGGAATAAACCCACACATACACAGTCAACTAATATTTGACAAGGGAGCCAGGAATGCACAATGGGGAAAGGATAGTCTTTTCCACAGGTGGTGTTGAGAAAACTAGATATCTACATGCAAATGAATGAAACTGGACCACTGTCTTACACCATACAGAAAAATTAACTCAAATGAATTAAATACTTAAATGTAAAACCTGAAAGCATAAAACTCCTAGAATTAAACCTAGGTGGATGCTCCTTGACATCCATCTGGGCAATGACTTTTTAGATTTGACACCAAAAGTAAAAGCAACAATAGCAAAAATAAACAAGTGGGACTACATCAAACTAAAGAGCTATACAGCAATGGAAATCATCAACAAAATGAAAAGTCAACCCACAGAATGTGAGAAGTTATTTGTAAACCATATATCTGCTAAGAGGTTAGTACCCCAAATATATAAGGAACTTATACAACAATAGCAAAAAACCCCACAAACAATCTAATTTAAGAATAGGCCTGAGACCTGAATAAACATTTTTCCAAAGAAGATATACATATGACCTACAGGCACATAAAGAGATGCTCAACATTGCGAATCATCAAGGAAATGCAAATCAAAACCACAATAAGATTATCACGTCACACCTGTCAGGATGGCTATTATCAAAAAGACAACAACAAGTGTCGGTAAGGATGTGGACAAAAGGGCACCCTTGTGCAGTGTTGATGGGAATATAAACTGGTACAGCCATTATGTAAAAACGTATGAAGTTTCTTCAAAAAATTAAAAATAGAACTACCATATGATCCAGCAATCCAACTTTTGGGTATATATCCGTAGAAATGAAGTCAGGATCTCAAAGATATATGCATTCCCATGTTTACTGCAGCAATATTCACAACAGTCAAGATATGGAAACAATCTAAATTCCATTGACAGATGAATAAAGAAAATGTGTATGTATATATATAAAATATATTTTATATATATATAAAATGCAGCCATTAAAAAGAAGGAAATTCTGCCATTTGTGACAACATGGATATACCTCAAGGATATTATGCTAACTAAGTGAAATAAGCCAAGCACAGAAGGACAAATAATGTATGATCTCACTTATATGTGAAATCTGAAAATGCTGAACTTATTTAACCAGAAAGTAGAATGATGTTTGCCGGGGGCTATGGGGTGGGGGAAATGGGGAGAAGTTGGTCAAAGGGTACATATTTTCAGTTATAAGATGAATTCATTTAAAAAAAAGATGAATGAGTTCTAGTGATCTAATATACAGCATGGTGACCACAATTAATAACACTGTATACTTGAAATTTGCTAAAATAATAGATCTCAAGTGTTCTAACCACAGAAAATATTTTAAGTATGGAGGTGATGGATGTGTTGACTGTGGTGATCATTTCACAATGTATACATATATTAAATCCTCATCTTGTACACCTTAAAAGAAAACATCATGTTGGGACTTCTCTGGTGGCGCAGTGGTTAAGAATCCACCTGCTAATGCAGGGGACACGGGCTCGAGCCCTGGTCCAGGAAGATCCCACATGCCGCGGAGCAACTAAGCCCGTGTGCCACCACTACTGAAGCCCAAGTGCCCTAGAGCCCGCTCGCTGCAACTACTGAGTCCGCATACTGCAACTACTGAAGCCCACATGCCTAAAGCCTGTGCTCCGCAATAAGAGAAGCCACTGCAATGAGAAGCCAGCACACCGCGACGAAGAGTAGCCCCCGCTCGCCACAACTAGAGAAAGCCCACGTGCAGCAACGAAGACCCAACGCAGCCAAAAATAAATAAAATTTTAAAATAATAATAATAAATTAAAATGTGTCTTTAAAAAAAACACATCATGTTGTACAACCTAAATATATACAATTTTTATTTGTTAATCATACCTCAGTAAAGCTGAAGAAAAAGATAAACTCAATTAAAAGATTAGCAAAGGATCAGAATAGACATTTCTCCAAAGTAGATACACAAATTGCCAATAAGCACATGAAAAAAATCTTCTAAGTCATTAGTCATCAGGGAAATGTAAATGAAAACCACAAAGAGATACCACTTCCAACCCACTCAGATGGCTATAATTGAACAAATGGAAAACAAATATTGGCAAGGATGTGGAGAAATTGGTACCCTCATACACTGCTGGTGGGGTTGTAAAATGGTTCAGCCACTATGGAAAATAGTTTAGCAGTTCCTTACAAAGTTCAACACAGAACTTCCACATGAACATGCAATTCCATGCTTAGGTATATACCTAAAAGAAGTGAAAACAGGTATTGAAAGAAATACTTGCATGTGAAGCAGTATTCACAATAGTTCAAAAAGGGAATCAGCCCAAGTGTTCATGAATGAACGAATAAACTGTAGTATATCCATACAATGGAATATTATTTGGCCATAAAAAGAAATGAAGTACTGATTCATGCTACAACATGAATGAAGCTGGCATATATTATGCTAAGTGAAAGAGCCCAGTCCCAAAGGTCCACATATTGACTGAGTCCTTTTATATGAAATGATCAGAATAGGAAAATCTTCAGAGACATAAAGTAGAATAGTGATTGACTAGGGATGGGAGGTTTAGGTGGAAATGAGGAGTGATGGCTAACGAGTGTGGGGTTTCTTTTTAAGGTGGTGAAAATGTTGTAAATTGATCTTGGTGCTGGTCGTACAACTCTGAATATACTAAAAACTACCAACTTGTAGACTAAATGGGTGAATGGTATGATATGTGAATTAAATACCAACACAGCTACTTGAGAAAACATGCTCTGAAAGGATAGAAGTGATATCAAAGTAATGTATGTGCCTTTCTAAACCAACTTCAACGTTCTTTAAAGTAATACATAAAAATACAGCACTCAGTGAATTAAAATTAATATTTGACATCTATACAAAATTACACAGGAAGAAGCAGAAAAATGTTACTGATACCAAAGAGAAAAAAAAGTCAATAAAAACAGAGCTAGAAGGAAATGGTTGATAAGCATATATCCTTGATAGTTATGATATCCTCAAGGGTTTAAAGGAAAATGTGGACATAATGAAGAGAGCATTGAAAGATAAAAAGAGTCAAATGGAAATTCTAGAGATGAAAAATACCTTACTGGAAATGCAAACTGTCCTAAATGGGATTAAGAGAAGATACTCTGCAAAAGAAAAAAACTAAAAATAGAACTACCATACGACCCAGCATTCCCACTACTGGGCATATACCCTGAGAAAACCGTAATTCAAAAAGAGTCATGTACCAAAATGTTCATTGCAGCTCTATTTACAATAGCCGGGACATGGAAGCAACCTAAGTGTCCATCATCGGATGAATGGATAAAGAAGATGTGGCACACATATACAATGGAATATTACTCAGCCATAAAAAGAAATGAAATGGAGGTATTTGTAGTGAGGTGGATGGAGTTAGAGTCTGTCATACAGAGTGAAGTAAGTCAGAAAGAGAAAAACAAATACAGTATGCTAACACATATATATGGAATCTAAGGGGAAAAAAAGGCCATGAAGAACCTAATGGCAAGACGGGAATAAAGACACAGACCTACCAGAGAATGGACTTGAGGACACGGGGAGGGGGAAGGGTAAGCTGGGACGAAGTGAGAGAGTGGCATGGACATACATACACCCCCAAATGTAAAACAGATAGCTAGTGGGAAGCAGCCACATAGCACAGGGAGATCAGCTCGGTGCTTTGTGACCACCTAGAGGGGTGGGATGGGGAGGGTGGGAGGGAGGGAGATGCAAGAGGGAAGAGATATGGGAACATATGTATATGTATAACTGATTCACTTTGTTATAAAGCAGAAACTAACACACCATTGTAAAGCAATTATACTCCAATAAAGATGTTTAAAAAAAAAAAAGAAAGAAAAGATCAGTGAACTTGATGACATAGCAAAAGAAAGTCTGCAACGTAAAGTGCAGGGGGGAAAAAGGCTGTTAAAATGCAAATGAACAGAGTCTCAGTCACTGGTGATACAATATCAATAACTGTAATACACATGTAATGGAACACTGCATCCAACAGTAGAAAAATATGCAGTTTTCAAGGGTGCACAGAAGATTTACCTTTTAGAGCATATATTCTGTTCTATAAAATAAATCTCAACAAAATTTAAAAGATTTAAATAATAAGAAACATGTTCTTTGACAACAACAAAAGCAGTACTTAACCCTAAAGTCCTATATTATAAAAGAAGAATCTTAAATAAGTTAGGCTAATGTCCTTAAGAAACCAGAAAGAGCAAAATAAACTGCAAGCAAGTAGAAGCAATGGAATAATATAGATACGAGCAGAAATCAATGACATAGAAAAGAGAATATAGAGAAAATCAGTGAAAGCAAAAGGTGGTTCTTTGACAGGATCAATAAAATTGATAACTGGCTAGCCAGATATACCAAGAAATAGAGAGAGAGAGAGAGAGAGAGAGAGAGAGAGAGAGGGAGAAGACATACATTAACAGTACCAGGAAAGAGAGAAGTAACGTCACTACAGATTCCAGGGATAAAAGGAATAGTATGAACAAGTCTACGGACTTCGGTATGTGATGCTGGGTGAAGGGTTGCAGGCCATGGACTCGGGCAGGATACAGTTCCCATCACACGTGACCGAAGCCTCCCTAACGAGGCCACGTCAAGGATTTCCAAAGCACTATCACAGGACTGCTTGACTTCCCAAGACCTGAAGATCTCGAGATCTTTCACCTGGAGTCCCCAACATGTCCCTCTTTCTCATGATATTCATTCAATAGTGGTTATTTTCTTACTGAGCGTCTACCACGCCAAGCGTCTGCATTAGCGCCCCGCCCCCCAGATGCTCCGTCCCACGTGGGATCCTGTCCCCTGAACCCGCTTCTCCGGCCCCGGCGCCTCGCGACATCACGTCTCACCTCATAAATATGCAGGCCCGTGTCAGGCGGCCCGGGGACAGAGTCGCCTGGTGAACGCCAGCTGCGGGGCCAGGCCTTTCTTCCATTACCTCAGGCGCCCCTTTCGTCGTCCGCGGTGCGGCTCCCGGATCAGTCCGCTGGTCCAGAAGAGGAGGGACCAGCCTTTGCAGCCATTACCCTCATAGCCGGCGGCTGGCGACGCCCGCATGGGGTCGTCCGCGTCCAAGGCTGCCCTCAGAGCGACCACCGATGAGCCCTCCGAGCCCGGGCCGAAACACCTGGCGGGTGAGTAGGCCCTGCTAGGGCGCCATCTCCGTGCCTCTAATGGCGGCGGCGCGCGCGGCCTCCCAGCCCCTTCCCCACCACGCCCCCCGCCGTGCACTGCGTGGGGGGGGGGAGGGGGGCTTTGATTGAGCCCGGAACACAACCACTGTCCTCTTTAACTCCAAACATCTAACTCTTTACGAGTTCCTCATGTACCTTAGGACATAACAGGCAGTGGAGTAGCAACCCAGGCTTCTGAGAAGGGTCTCGTTCTTAACGTTGGCTGTTGCCCGAAGATGCCCCAGCACACAGTGACTTCGCAATCTGTGCTGTTGGCAATATACACAAATCCTACTGCCTTTGAAACCTTCGTAGCCGACTCAACCTTTTGATCACCTCTTGATTTTCGTATTTGGCTTTCATTGACTTAATATGCATTTGTCTTCTAAAGTTTTATCTTCTTATCATCATGGTAATGGGCATGTATTACAGCAACTAACAGTTCACCAAGTTAAGTAGATTAATTTCCTTTATATGTATATTTAAAGCTTCCTGAGCATTATTCTCAACAGGCCCCATATTTGATTCTGGGGCGATGTATGGAATCTAACCCTGGATTGGGATGTAACATGTGCCAGAATTGACTTCTCAAGACCTGAAGGATGAGCAATAATTACCGATGTGAATGATGCATGGAAGCAAACAGGGGCACTTGAATCAGTACCAGCATAGCTGAAAGATTCAGTCCAAAGGCTGAAGTCGTGCAAAAGCAGAAATAAAAGACTTGCAGAGGAAACTTCACAGGAAGAGGAATGAAGCAGACCTAGAGATTTAAAAAATAGCAGAGAATCTCATTCTTCATAACCTTAAACATGGCACAGCAACTGGCACATGATAAGGCATTGACGCTGAGTACATACATTTGTTGAATAAGTGAAGCTGACTTGACAGGGTCAGCCTGTTGCGCTAATCCACTAGTATATTTGTTAAGCATCCTTCTCAGTACCTATCCTACATATATGCATATGAAGATGCTAAGTAATGAATAAGTGCTAGGGATGAAGTTGTTTTATAATTATAGTTTATAGATGGTTTGGGAAGCAAGGAGAATATTTCAACTGATAAACAGCAGGGAATCATTGCATATTCTTCAATAGGAAAAACGAAACAATGAAACTTAGGTTTTGAGGGGCCGTATAAAGTCAATTGATTAGTGGTTATAAACTTGAGGCAGGAAATCAGAAGCTGTTGCAATAAACCAGGTACAAGGCTATGAGGAAGTGGACTCAAGAAGAAGAAGCAATAAGGAATTCAAAGATGCAAACCAAAGGGTCAGACATTGGGAGACACCACAAGGAAAGCTCCTGACTGAATCTTCATAGAATGACACTTTTCTTGAGAGAGGCAGAATGACATGATGGTTAATACCTTGGTTTTCAGGGTCAAACAAACCTGATTTCAAATCCCAGCCCTTCCACTTAATTACCTGTATGACCTTGGGCATATTACTTACCTTCTTGAGTCTTATTCATTCATTTAAGAAGTATTTACCATAATTTGTTATGTGCCAGCTACTGTGCTGGGTCTTCGGGAGACAGTGGTGACCAAAATGGACACAATCCCAACCCTCATCAAGTATACAGAACAATAGGATAGACGGGCATTAAATATCATGTAATATGTCAGTACAAATTGTAGTACTCGTAATGAAGAAAATGTTTTGGATTATTCCCTTTGTCACTTCTCTGAGATTTGATTGCATCTGTATTTAAGTTAAAGTTACCAATTTTGGTTTTGAAAGTTATTTCTCAGTCTATATTTTAATGCTTGTCACTGTCTCTAATTTAGATCTAATCCAATACATAAATGGAACAAATAGGAGTGTTAAACATCTGGCTGATATTCTTTCTGAGAAAACTCGGAGCAGCAGCTGGGTGGTGGTGTTCAAAGCCCTGATTACTGTGCATCACCTTATGGTGCATGGAAATGAGGTGAGCATGGCATCTATTCAAAGGGTAGTCATTTCCTTACTTTTATTACAAAGGACTGTCAGTACACAGTTGCTGAATATGCTTAGTTTGTCAAGGGCTTACTACATTTTTTTAAAATGGAGAATAATGATGCTCTCTATTTTATTTTAAAGATGGTTATCGGTTTTTATCCTACCTCTTGCTTTTGCTTTCATTAGTGACAAGTGGGGGAAGTATGTAACGGTAGATATTAAAAAACAAATTTTTCCATTTTTACTTATGAATATATCTTTGCAATCAGTATTTAAAGTATATTATTTTAACCACTGGATAATAAAGTGGATAATAGAGTGGCTATTTCTCTCAATTCTTTAGATGATTTAGACCAAAAAAAGAGAAAACCCTCAAAAACGTATTGCTGCATAACTGCTTTACTTTACCAGGTAAAGTAAAGCAGAGTTACTACAGCATCACCACAAGACCTCTCCCCACACACACTCTTTGTGTTTTACAGAACAACTGAAATGTTCTACAACATTCAATTACTTATTATTTTCTACTTTAATTTATTTTATTTATTTATTTATTTATTTATTTTTGGCTGTGTTGGGTCCTCGTCTCTGTGCGAGGGCTTCCTCTAGTTGCGGCAAACGGGGGCCACTCTTCATCACGGTGCGCGGGCCTCTCACTATTGTGGCCTCTCTTGTTGCGGAGCACGGGCTGTAGAGTGCAGGCTCAGTAGTTGTGGCTCATGGGCCTAGTTGCTCCGCGGCATGTGGGATCCTCCCAGACCAGGGCTCGAACCCGTGTCCCCTGCATCGGCAGGCAGACTCTCAACCACTGCGCCACCAGGGAAGCCCTATTTCCTACTTTAAATTAACTTTTGTCTCAGTAAGCTTTGCATTAAAAAAATTAAGATTTAGAAATTGATTGCGTTTTGAAACTTATTAAGAAGCAACAGTAATTACACAGTATGGTATTGGTAAAAAATAAACTTATATATATAAAGGGAGTGTAATAGATCAGAAGTAGAACTGTACTTATATGGGAGCTTGCTGGCACTAAAAACGTGGGGGAAAGTATGCAATTTAAAATAAAGCCTTTTGGTACAAATAACATCCCTATGGAAAAAAATAGAATGAGATCTTTATATTACTCCATATAAAAAATAAATTCCACATGAATGAAATATCTATAAATGCAAAAATCTAAATTTTAAAATTGAAGAAAATGTAGGAGAATATGCTTATGACATTTGAGTAGGGAAGACACCATAAAGTTGCAGTAAGATGTTTGCAGCACATATACTACAGACAAAAGATTGATATTCGGACTACATTATCAGTAAGAAAAAAGCAGTACACTGGAATAATGAACAAAAGAAATGAACAGACAGTACATAGAAAAGGAAACCAGAGTGGCTGATAACCATCTGAAAACATACTCAGATAAGCACAATTTAAAATGTGTGACAGGGCTTCCCTAGTGGCACAGTGGTTAAGAATCCGCCTGCCAATTCAGGGGACACGGGCTCGAGCCCTGGTCCGGGAAGATCCCACATGCCGCGGAGCAACTAAGCCCGTGCGCCACAACTACTGAGCCTGCGCTCTAGAGTCCGTGTGCCACAACTGCTGAGCCCATGCACCACAACTGCTGAAGCTCGCGTGCCTAGAGCCCGTGCTCCACAACAAAGAGAAGCCACTGCAATGAGAAGCCCGCACACCGCAACAAAGAGTAGCCCCCGCTCGCCACGACTAGAGAAAGCCTGCACATAGCAACGGAGACCCAAGAGCCAAAAATAAATAAAATAAAATAAATAAATTTATAAAATAAAATAAAATGTGTGACAGTATCAAGAGCTGGGACCCTGAGGAAATGGGAACTCGCATACCCTGTGGATGCCATCCATACATTACCATATCAGGAATGAGAGAAGTAACATCACAACAGATTCCATGGATATTAAGAGGATGATAAAGGAATACTATGAACAACTCTGTGTACTTCTGTATCTGATGCTGGGTGAAGGATTGGAGAGGAGTGCCTTGAGACATGTTTAATAAAATTGAAAATGCCCAGTGACCCAGCAAATACACTTCTCATAGCATGTTTATAATAATTAAAAGTTGGAAATCACCTGAATTTCCATCAGTGGGCAACAGATAACTAAAATGAAGTGTTTATACAATGAAATACTAATAGGATGTATACCAACAAGGCTAGATCTCAAAAACAATGCTAGTAGAGTCCAATATCATTTATATAGATTTTTTAAATTCACAGTTAATATTTGTCCACGGAACAAATATATATGAAACTATAAAGAAAATAGGCTGTAAAGGTAACACATTAAAATTATGATAATGGTTACTTCCAGGTAGGAGAAGGAAATTGAACTTGGGGATGGGGCAAAGGGCACTTTTAACTTTACGTGTAAGACTTTATTCCTCTTATTTTAAAAATAGACTTGAAGTAGATATGTCCAAAAGTTAGTTGTTGTCATTTATGGGTAGTGGGGTACACAGATGTACCAGATTATTGTTTTTATTTTTCTATTAATTAAATTATTAAATAATTTAACATTAATTATTAAAATAATTCTATAATTACAGTTGACCCTTGAACATCATGGGTTTGAACTGCACGGGTCACTTGTATGTGGCTTTTTTCCATAGTAAATACTATAGCCCTACACTATCTGTGGTTGGTTGAATCGTGGACGTGGAACCATGGTTACAGAGGTACAGCATCTACAGAGAGCTGACTATAAATTATATGTGGATTTTTGACTGCACTGCATGGTGGGTTGGCGCCCCTAACCCCCGAGTTGTTCAAGGGTCAACTGTATTTCAAATTCCTCAAAATTCAAAAAGGGAGAAGTGACTAGATAGAAAGTCATGGGTGAAAAGTGTGTATTCACATTAGCTTTAATGTTTAACCCCTCGTTTATTTAGTGGGTATATAAACAGACCAGGCAGCATTGCATATCCTTCAGTTGGCTAGCACAGGGTGTGATGGTGCTCGCCTTAATCAATGCTCCTGAAATAGATAGAAGCTGTATGATAGAATTATGTTAAGTATGCATTCACAATGACAAAATCATGAGGGAACTCTCTTTGTGGACAGAAACTAATTTTAGAATTTGGCACATTTGTTTCATAGCGATTCATCCAACATCTTGCATCTAGAAACTCTTTGTTCACTTTATACAACTTCCTGGATAAAAGTGTCATAGAAGGTAAGCTGATTCTTTGATGGAAATATTTCTCTGTGGCAAGGAGGGAAATGTTCTGAAAACCATCCGTGGTTAAAAAAAAAATTGTTCTGAATTATGAACGATGTGATGTGGTGTACATTTTATGATGGAAAATAATTTCTAAATTCATTCATACAACACATATTTGAGTAGTTACTGAGAATAACACAACATGCAGGCCTTTACTCAGTGAGGCTTTCCTGGGTCAGTCTCCTTTCTCTGCCTGAGTTTTATTCTTTCCGCTTCTCAGCAACTAACCATCTCGTGTTTTTCTTTTCTTTTGTTTGTCTACGAATCACCATTGAGAGTGTAAGATCTATGAAGGCATGGATTTTTGTCTGTTTTGTTCACTACTGAACCTTCAGCATCTAGGACAGTGCCCGGATCATAGGAAGCACTGAACAATTGTTGAATGAAAAAATAAATTGAATAAATGAATTCAATGAGGAGCTGAGTTTCTATCATGGCCTGTCTCTCTCCATTTTGTCTATGAAGTAGAGTCAAGGTCATTTGTTGAGTGGAAGGAGGGTGGGGGAGGGATGGTACCAATGGGATAGGGAGTGTCAGGAAAATGCTAAGAATTTACAATAGTTTCCTTGGAAATGTGAAAGGAACTAATAAAGTTCAGTTATTTCCCCTGTTCAATAATGTCACCATCAATACTACATCATGAGGTGATATCAAGACTTTGAGGAAATAAAAAATAATCTTTAACAGAAAGTTTGAGGAATGTTGTACTAGATGATTAATAAGCCATTCTAGTCTTTGTGCTTCAAAGATGTTGTTGAGTTATATGGGTGAATGTAAAATGGTAAGTCTTTGCATTTATTCACATATATGGTAAATGGTTAACATTGGTGAAACTGGAAATAATAAAAATATTTCATTTTTAGGCTATACTATGTCAACCTTCATCAGACGATATAGCAGGTACTTGAATGAAAAGTCACTCGCCTACAGACTGATTGCATATGACATCACCAAAACCAAGAGAGGGTAGGTAAATATCATTGGTTTGTAAGCAAGAGGTACTGAAATACATATGTGCTCTGATATGTAGTTTGTCAAAAACACAGCTTTATTTCAAGATGCCAGTGTCACAGTGCTTCTCACACTCAATTATTATTGCTGTTATGAATTTTTTTCTCTCTTATAGGACGGATGGTGTGATGAGAACGATGAACACTAAGGAGCTGCTGGACACTCTTGCGGTTATTCAAACTCAGTTTGATGCTCTTCTTTATTTTAATGTAAGAGCTTTATAAATCCTTTGGAAAAATATTGGTAAACAGCATTGTTTACCTGTAGGTGGGAGAGGGAATTTTTTAAAATTGTGGTGGTAATTGATTACTCTTTTATTTAATTTCCAGGCAAATCCTGACGAAATAACTAATGGCATAATACATGCTGCTTTCATGCTCCTCTTTAAGGATCTTCTTCGCCTCTTTGCAGCCTATAATGAGGGGATCCTTAATCTGCTAGGTAAGCTAAAGAATAGGCATTACTTCAAAAAAAATAAACTGGTAAAAATAATTTATTTGTAAAAATCTTTTATCTCTACATTTAGACTCATATGTGTTTTAGATTCAAAATAGAAGATCCTTGCAGGGTCATACGTATTTTTAAATAATGAGACATCATATTCCTTTTTTTGGTTAAAAATAATTGGCTTGGGGCTTCCCTGGTGGCGCAGTGGTTGAGAGTCTGCCTGCCAATGCAGGGGACACGGGTTCGAGCCCTGGTCTGGGAAGATCCCATGTGCCGCAGAGCAACTGGGCCCGTGAGGCACAATTACTGAGCCTGTGCGTCTGGAGCTTGTGCTCCGCAACAGGAGAGGCCGCGATGGTGAGAGGCCCGCGCACCGCGATGACGAGTGGCCCCCGCTTGCCACAGCTAGAGAAAGCCCTCGCACAGAAACGAAGACCCAACACAGCCATAAATGGATAAAAAATAAAGAAAAAAAAAGAATCAGCTGGCCATGATATCCTCTATTAAAAAAAAAAATCTGTTGATTATACTTATACGAGCAGTGTTGTTGCTTGTTAAAGCAGAAAATAACTGGATTAAAACTAATTGTTTTCAACAAGTTAAAATCATATCCAGAGTCAACTTAACACAGAATCATCAGAATGGAGTGAAACTTGGAATTGCTACAATATTAGCTCCTTTGTTGTAATTTATTTTTCTATTTTTAGGCAAGTATTTTGACATGAGGAAGAACCAATGCAAGGAAAGTTTGGGTATTTACATCAGGTTCCTTGAAAGAACGACCAAATTGGCACAGTTCCTGAAAGTTGCAGAGGTACAGAAATCTATTTGTATACGAGGCTTTTGTGCTGTTTTCTGTATTAGTTTAGTATCCTGTATAACTATACCTCTACCCCACCACCATGCCACACAAACACACAGACATTGGTAGTTTAAACTATTTTGTAAACAGTACAGCTAAAAGCTAGAATTAGGTACTTCAAATGTACCTTCCAATGCGTTTGTGGTCAAAAACAATCTTAGAAGGATTTCTGTTTGTGGCCATGAGGATAACTGATACCAAGCTTACCCTCCCACCAGAAAAAAACTCTAAAACCAGGCCAAAAGATATATGACATGAGTCTTTTAAGGCAGCGGATAATAGGTAGAACAGGTCTGTGGTCAGTGAGAGAAGGAAATATACGAGGTGAGCCGCATGTTTGCCCCAGTAGCTGATTCTGACTACTTGAAAAATTAGAACACATTTGTATGATATCCAAAATGCAGCTTAGCTCTTCCCAAAACAGCAAAGATTCAACATCTGGTGAGTCCTTTCTTTTTTAATTTTATCCTAAGAACAAATATAAGTTTATGCTTAAGTGTGCAAGGTATACGTTAGCCTGATGTTTTTCTTGATCAGGGTGTGAACCAGCCCAGCAAGGCATTCATGCTCTTGGAGTATTTTCTCTTTAGCGTACAAATTGGTCTCACACTTACTTTTCTTTGTTAACACTCCTGGCTGTAATGTTTTCTTTTTTCCCCTTTTTTTGTGATTTCAGCAAGTTGGAATTGACCAGAATGACATTCCATATCTTAATCAGGTCAGTATATCTCTCATCTGTGTTTCAGTGACTTTTTAATTTTATTTATTTATTTATTTTTGGCAGCGTTGGGTCTTCGTCGCTGCGCGCGGGCTTCCTCTAGTTGTGGTGAGCAGGGGCTACTCTTCATTGCGGTGCGTGGGCTTCTCATCGCGGTGGCTTCTCTTGTTGTGGAGCACTGGCTCTAATGCGTGGGCTTCAGTAGTTGTGGCGCACGGGCTCAGTAGTTGTGGCTCACGGGCTCTAGAGCACAGGCTCAGTAGTTGTGGCGCACGGGCTTAGTTGCTCCGCGGCATGTGGGATCTTCCTGGACCAGAGCTCGAACCTGTGTCCCCTGCATTAGCAGGCAGATTGTTAACCACTGCACCACCAAGGAAGTCCCTAAGTGACTTTTTGTTTTTATGTTGTGTTTATTGTATTAATCATCATCTGAGACTCCATCATTTTCCATATACTTACATGTGTATTTTCATTTCCCCAAGAGTAACATTTATATTTATACTTATATATACATAGGCTTGTGACTTCTGAACAGGTCTGTGAGCTGTAGGTCTCATAAAAGAGAGCATTCCCCTCTGAGAGCTAAGTGGCGACTCGTAGTATAACAACTCCAGCATGCTTTTTATTTTGTTTTTATTTTTTATTATTTTTTAAATACTTTTATTGGAGTATAATTGCTTTACAATGGTGTGTTAGTTTCTGCTTTATAACAAAGTGAATCAGTTATACATATACATATATCCCCAAATCTCTTCCCTCTTGTGTCTCCCTCCCTCCCACCCTCCCTATCCCACCCCTCTAGCTGGTCACAAAGCACCGAGCTGATCTCCCTATGCTATGCGACTGCTTCCCACTAGCTATCTATTTTACATTTGGTAGTGTATGTATGTCCATATATACACTACCACTCTCTCACTTTGTCCCAGCTTACCCTTCCCACTCCCCGTGTCTTCAAGTCCATTCTCTAGTAGGTCTGTGTCGTTATTCCCGTCTTGCCCCTCGGTTCTTCATGACCAATTTTTTTATTTTATTTTTTTTAGATTCAATATATATGTGTTAGCATACGGTATTTGTTTTTCTCTTTCTGACTTACTTCACTCTGGGTCCATCCACCTCACTACAAATAACTCAATTTAGTTTCTTTTTATATTCCATTGTATATATGTGCCACATCTTCTTTATCCATTCATCTGCTGATGGACACTTAGGTTGCTTCCATGTCCCGGCTATTGTGAATAGAGCTGCAATGAACATTGTGGTACATGACTCTTTTGGAATTATGGTTTTCTCAGGGTATATGCCCAGTAGTGGGATTGCTGGGTCGTATGGTAGTTCTATTTTTAGTTTTTTAAGGAACGTCCATACTGTTCTCCATAGTGGCTGTATCAATTTACATTCCCACCAACAGTGCAAGAGGGTTCCCTTTTCTCCACACCCTCTCCAGCATTTATTGTTCGTAGATTTTTTGATGGTGGCCACTCTGACCGGTGGGAGATGATATCGCATTGTAATTTTGATTTGCATTTCTCTAATGATTAATGATGTTGAGCATCCTTTCATGTGTTTGTTGGCAATCTGTATATCTTCTTTGGAGAAATGTCTCTTTAGGTCTTCTGCCCATTTTTGGATTGGGTTGTTTGTTTTTTTTGATATTGAGCTGCATGAGCTGCTTGTAAACTTTGGAGATCAATCCTTTGTCAGTTGCTTCATTTGCAAATATTTTCTCCCATTATGAGGGTTGTCTTTTCGTCATGTTTATGGTTTCCTTTGCTGTGCAAAAGCTTTTAAGTTTCATTAGGTCCCATTTGTTTGTTTTTATTTCCATTTCTCTAGGAGGTGGGTCAGAAAGGATCTTGCTGTGATGTATGTCATAGAGTGTTCTGCCTAGGTTTTCCTCTAAGAGTTTGATAGTGTCTGGCCTTACATTTAGGTCTTTAATCCATTTTGAGTTTATTTTTGTGTATGATGTTAAGGAGTGTTCTAATTTCATTCTTTTACATGTAGCTGTCCAGTTTTCCCAGCACCACTTACTGAAGAGGCTGTCTTTTCTCCATTGTATATTCTTGCCTCCTTTATCAAAGATAAGGTGACCATATGCCAGCATGCTTTTTAAATGGACAGAACTGATTGGTGGAAACAGCAGACTATTGGGAATAACGAATTTAGGCTTGAGGCCACCTTGCCTACCTTTCAGGTGTGTAATCTCAAGCAACTCATTTCCATTCTCCGTCCCTCGTCTATGCAAATGCAGAATGGGCGTGTTACTCTTGTCTACCTCATAGCAGGGTTGTGAGAATCAAATGAACTCAGGCTTTTTCCTTCCGCAGTGGGTGTGATGTGAGGCAGAGGTGGCCATGCAGCAGGTGAGGATGAAGCGAGGGTCTGGCAGCCTGCACCCCATCCCAGGTGTATCATAAGGCTTGAGCAGCAGGGGTTGCTGGCCCAGCCTGGACCTGCTCTGGGCCCCAAACTAATATGGCAGGCCACCTTAGGTCACTTGGAAAATGGGCCAAAGCAGTCTTCCTTGGTATCCAGAATGCAAAGAGACCTACCAATAGTCATGTTTCCTTTTTTGGGATGAGATGTGCAAGATGCAACCATTTGTCTTCTGTTTTCAATGGGATTTTCTGGTAGATCCCTGGCCACTGAAACCCTAAAAATTTTACCGTTATGGAAGGCTCCTGAATGTTTGTAGGGTTTACCTCCTATCTGGAGTGCATATAACTTTCCAAGGTCTCCACTGTACTGGCACCTCCCTGTTCATCTGATCCATTTAGCATGAAGATCATGAACAGAAGTGGATCAATGCGATTTATGAGGCGTGACCAGATGGTCTAGACTTCTTCTGACCATATTCTGACATATGGGTTGAGAGAGTTAACACAGCCTGGGTCAGAGTATAAACGTATAGCATTGCCCATTCCACGTGCCTACAAACTCTTACTGATCCACACTTTAGGTGGCAATGGAAAGCAGAACATTGACCGAACTGTTAGCCACATACCATGTTCCTGAGACTACATTAACCCACCTCTACCAAAGGAACTATAGTGGCTGCAGTTGGGTTACTACTTGATTGATTATGCTGTAGGATGTCACTCTCCAGGGCCTGACTGGTTTGGGGGCCATACTGGTGAATTATATGGAGATAGGGTGGGGACCATCACCCCTGCATCCTTTTTATCTTTAAGATTGGCACTGATTGCTGCCATCTTCCTAGGAAGATCTTGTTTATTTTTACTGTTGCGACTGGATGGCAGGAAGGGGGGTGGAGTAGAGGTCTCCATATCGTCTCCAACAAGGGAGACTCAGGACTTTCACAGCCATCCCCCTGGATCTCCCCATCCCATGAGTCAGGGCTTTTACTCTTTCCCAGTGCCTGACTGTGGTGTGGCAGACCTGCCTTGGTTGGGACTGGAGGAATGGGGAGAAGTCTGTAAAGAGAGAGAGGGTGATGATGTGGGGTGAGGAAATTGAGAGGATTTGGGATCCAGAACACGGTGCATCCAGCAGTGGCCTCAGGTGAGAGGATAGAGGAGGTTGGGAGGAGAAGGTAGTTGCAGATGCAAATAAATCTTGGGTTTGGTGGCAGAGAAGGAGAGAGTTTCTGTCTGATGTCTTCTCAAAAATCTTTCAAGGACTGCATCTTTATTCCCATCTTGCCCCTAGGTTCTTCATGACCATTTTTATTTTTAGATTCCATATATATGTGTTAGCATACAGTATTTGTTTTTCTCTTTCTGACTTACTTCACTCTGTATGACAGTCTCTAGGTCCATCTACCTCACGACAAATAACTCAGTTTCGTTCCTTTTTATGGCTGAGTAATATTCCATTGTATATATGTGCCACATCTTCTTTATCCATTCATCTGTCGATGGACACTTTGGTTGCTTCCATGTCCCGGCTATTGTAAATAGTGCTGCAATGTACATTTTGGTACATGACTCTTTTTGAATTATGGTTTTCTCAGGGTATATGTCCAGTAGTGGGATTGCTGGGTCGTATGGTAGTTCTATTTTTAGTTTTTTAAGGAACGTCCATACTGTTCTCCATAGTGGCTGTATCAATTTACATTCCCACCAACAGTGCAAGAGGGTTCCCTTTTCTCCACACCCTCTCCAGCATTTATTGTTTGTAGATTTTTTGATGATGGCCATTCTGACCGGTGGGAGATGATGTCTCATTGTAGTTTTGATTTGCATTTCTCTAATGATTAATGATGTTGAGCATCCTTTCATGTGTCTGTTGGCAATCTGTATATCTTCTTTGGAGAAATGTCTCTTTAGGTCTTCTGCCCATTTTTGGATTGGGTTGTTTGTTTTTTTAATGTTGAGCTGCATGAGCTGCTTGTAAATTGCAGACCTACTAGAGAATGGACTTGAGGACATGGGGAGGGGGAAGGGTAAGCTGGGACAAAGCGAGAGAGTGGCATGGACGTATGTACACTACCAAACGTAAAATAGATAGCTAGTGGGAAGCAGCCGCATAGCACAGGGAGATCAGCTCTGTGCTTTGTGACCACCTAGAGGGGTGGGATAGGGAGGGTGGGAGGGAGGGAGATGCAAGAGGGAAGAGGTATGGGGACTTATGTATATGTATAACTGATTCACTTTGTTATAAAGCAGAAACTAACACACCATTGTAAAGCAATTATACTCCAATAAAGATGTAAAAAAAAAATCTTTCAAGGAAAGAAATGTGTCCTCACAAGCATTCCTTCATGTACAGATAGGTACGAAAGGGACCTATTTTGTGCACAGACATTGAACCCCACAGAATGGTCCACAACAGGAACCATTGTTGGATGAAATAACGCACAAATTCCTGAATGAGAATTCAGATAACCAGACGGAGAGACAATGAGAATATCTGGGTTAGTAGGGGAGAAGATGGAATTTCATTGCCCAAAGTCACCATAATTGGTGGATTTAAATCAACATTCATTCACAGACACAGGCCTGACCCCTACCAGGAAGAAGGCGCTATAATGAATGAGGTACACTCCTAGCCCCTGAGTTCCTGCAAAAGAGACCTCACTTCCTTGAGGTGGTGAAGCTGGGAAGGGTTCCTGTGCTGAGAACCACAGCTTGGCTGTCATGGGGGCCCAGAGGAGCATCAGTTGACCTGGGCTTGGCATCTTGGCCTTGGCCTCCTTCAGTGCTCAGCACCTGTGGCCAGAGCTCTAGGGGACATCTGACTGTCGGTCGGCCAGTTTCTCTCGTGCTTGCAACAGTCTTTATGTGAAGCAAGAGCTGCTAAACTGTTAGGTGCAGGCTCACCATTTTCAGGCTCTGCCAAACCCTTGTGTCTTCTGAAGGGGCGTCTCCCTCATTTCCTCGGCTGACCCTTCCTCCTCGATTTCGACACTGTCTAGGGCTCACAGAGCCTCCCTCTGCGAGTGGCTGTCTGGTGCGTCTGCCTGTGTCCATGCCTCTTCTTTCCACCGTCGCCTGCCGTTCGTGTTGAGTGCGACTCCCGGAAACTCGCTAGCAGCGTCTGCTCTGTCTGCCATTCGATGCACTTTTATTTTTCCCCAGAGCCGTTCAAACCTACGTCTCTGGGCCACACCCCTCATCAGAGCTCCAGGGGCACAAACTCGGGGACCTACCAGATGGTTCCGCCCTGCTGGGTACCAGCTTCGCCTTAGCATAGCCGCGGTTTTGGTGGGCGGAGGGCCACCGTGTGCCTCACGCAAGCGCTCTGACAGCCTCACGCCTACCCTTTCGCTGGGAAGCACCGTTTTGGGGCCTTGTAAGTTTTCGGTCGTTCTGAGCGGGGTTCTGCGAATCACGGGTGACAGCTTTGCCACAAATTTATAGCTGTCGGTGAATTATCTGAAAGCAAATCGGATGAAAAAGAATGTTGCCAACCAACGTTGTGCAAGTAGTGACAACTTCTATTTATTTATTATTTTGTTGTATATTTATTGAGTGACTGAATGAATGAACTAGAAATGCTCTGTGTTTGCCCTGGTGATGCTGGGAGTCGCCTGGTCATTTTGGGCTCCCTCCGCCCCTCTTTGCCGTCTAGTATGTTTGAACCTTTGAAGCTCACTCTGGACTCCAGACTTCCTGGTGTCCCTGCTGCTGAGGGGCCTGTGAGCTCTGGCAAGGAACAGATTCTCCAATTCCTCTGTATTCAGGGTGCCCACGTGGTTAAGAGGCGTCCCTAGGGGGATCTTCTCCTGGTCCTCATATTTGGTCCAGCAGGAAATCCCTCTGAGCAGAGTTCTGCTTGGATGCCTCAGCCCGGCAGCCCGGCCGCACTGAGCGGTATCCAGGACTCCTCTGAGTGTGTATACCTCTTGTGCCATTATTGTCATTCATAGCACTCCCTTTTCCTCTCAGAATGGTCCCTCAGCCCTGCCCACACCTCTGTGAACAGTTCCTTCATTAAACCCTTCTCCAGCTGCTAGCTCAGCAGCATCTATGTCCGTCTTTGCCACCACACCATCATCCTAGCTTCAACTCGGATCCTTTCGCTTCCCCATATATCTGCCCCCTGCTGTTTCTTTTACGCAATGCAACCAGAATGCTGATCTGAGAACTTCCAAAATACAGATCACTCCTCACTTCGAAGTCATCCGGTATTCTCAAGTTAAAGTCCAAACTCCACAACATTGCGTTGATTTTAAGGTCTTGCATCGTCGAATCCCTCCCAGCTTCAACTCCTCCACGCTCCCCTTGGCAACATGGTTCACCTTTATTCGTGGTCTGTGCCATATGCCCTCCTGCCATGCTCATTCCTCTCCTAGTATCCTACTTTTCTCCTGGATATCCTTCAGCTCTCAGCTCAGTTGTTACTTTGTTCAGGAGTGCTTGCTTCTCTGACATCCCTGCCTTGGTCAGATTCACTTACTTAAACACTACCTATCATGCACCTCTCTTTCACAGTACTTTTCACAACTTTCATTTTACATTTATTTGTTTGATTGTTTGATACCTCTCCTCCGCCAGACCTGTAGACTGGAGCCACAAGCAAAAACAACCTAGTTGCAGGCTTCATGACCTGGGAAGCTCCAGTCTACAGTGAACAAAACAGACCAAATCTCTGTCTTCATGGAGTTTTATATTTTATTGCAAGGAGACGGATAATAAACATACACGGAAAGAAACCTATAACCTCAGGGAAGATAATTGCCATGAAGAAAAAGAAAACTTAGTGAGGGTAAAGAGACTGTTGGTAGGTACTGTTTTATCTAGGATGGCCAAGGAAATCCCAGTTGAGGAGGTGACATTTCAGGAGAGACCAGAGACGGTGAGTGAGATTCTCTCTCCCTCTTCCCCAGTAGGCTTAATGTTTTACTTAAATTTATTCAGTAATCTAGTGACTCATGAAGGAACCATAAGTAATGAATAATTTCAAGCCCAATGTCTCCTCCAAAGGAAATACATATTTTAGCAGCCCATTGATCATTTTAAGATGCTTTTTTATTGTTTTTTAAGCAATGTATGTAACAGTATAGTTTGAGGCTATATAGTAATGTGATTTGATACCAAGATAGTTCTTAGCAAATTCATACTCTCCTATATCATAAAAAGATTTTGAATAACATTAAGATGCCTGTATAGCAAATGATTAAAGCTAAATAATTGCTAGAAGTAAATTCATTATTAGTAGTAGCATCTTGCTACTTTTAATAATGAATTTACTTCTAGCAATTATTTAGCTTTAATCATTTGCTATACAGGCATCTTAATTTTATTCAAAATCTTTTTATGATATAGGAGAGTATGAATTTGCTAAGAACTATCTATCAAAAAACAACTTTTTTCCTAATAACTTTATTTTTAGGTACCCTGCAATTTACTTGAAGGACTAACACAGCATTTAGCTTCTTTGGAAGAGAAAAATGACATTTTACCTCCTTATAGGTAAGTTGATAAATGTCTTAATATAGGTTAATTTTGTTTTCATCTAAATAATTTCTCTCATTTTAGCAACATCACAGTGACTAAATAAATTACAGGCTTTGAATATGGTGAAATGCTATACAGCCATTTTAAATGATAATATGGGATAGAGTATTTCAGTCTTTTGTGGGATTCCATACGCTTCACAAAGGAACATCTTTTGTTATACTGAGTGATTCTCAGAGTCAGAAGTTGGCACTTGAATAACCCCTCTTTGAAGAATTTGATTTCTTCCCTTGGGGACTCCCCTAGTGAGAATAACTGTTGTGCATAGTAACATTCAAGATGAATGTGTGTGTACGCATGCATATACACAAACCCACATACACGTGCTCCTCTATATGTGCACACATACACAAATTGAATAATATAAACTTTGAGGTATATCACTTCAGAAATGTTCACGTTAGCTATTTCTGACTGGAAAAATTATGGTTGATTTCAGTTTTCTGTTTGTACTTTTCAGTATTGTGAAAATTTCAAAAATTTTATTTTTGGCTGTGTTGGGTCTTCGTTGCGGTGCACGGGCTTCTCATTGTGGTGGCTTCTCTTGTTGGGCTGCGTGGGCTCTAGGCACGTGGGCTTCAGTAGTTGTGGCACGTGGGCTCAGTAGTTGTGGCACATGGGCTTCAGTAGTTGTGGCTCACGGGCTTAGTTGCTCTGCGGCATGTGGGATCTTCCCAGACCAGGGCTCGAACCCGTGTCCTCTGCATTGGCAGGTGGATTCTTAACCACTGTGCCACCAGGGAAGCCCTGTTGACTATTTCTTAATTATCTCTTTATCATAGATGGATGTATAGTTAGTGTATAGTTGGATGGATAGATTGATACATGGATGGATAGATGAGTGAATGAAAGAAGTGCAGGCTCAGCTGGGTAGGATATATGTGACTCTATTCATCTTTCTTGTGATCTCTTCAGTGTGCAGCGTGCATTGATTCCCTCCATCCCAAATTGTCCAGTTGTGAAAGCTTCAGCAAGCAGAGCTTGGCTTGAAGGTAATATAACGCTATTGTATGATTATGATGTCAGTGATAATTGAGGGCAGGATTAGAACCTTTAATTCTTACATTTCCTAACCACCTACTATGTCTGCTGCCTCTTCCTAAAGCAGTCTTTGACCCAGCAACTGCATTTCTAGGAATTTATCCCGTATATATATTCATAGTTGTGAAATGACATATGAACAAGGATATCCATTACAACATTGTAATAACAAAATGACTCTTCATAAGGGTCTTGTTTTAATGTACCGGAATGGAATGGTCTCCAACGTGTATTGTTAGATAGAAAATGAGCAAGGCGGGAAACAGTGCATAGTATGCTACCACTTTTTCTTTTCCAAAACAGAAAGAAAGAATATATATGTTTATTTCATTTCTTAAAGAATACTTCTGGAAGGATATCTGAGAAATGAATAAAATGTGCAAATAATTACTACTTAAAAGATAAATTTTACCAAAAAAAATAAGACATACATAAATCCGGAGTGATGTCTGTGTACAGACCTTGTCGTGCTTACCAGGTAAGTCCTTGGTAAGCTCCTAAGGTTAGTTTGCCTCATAGTCAGGAAATTTGAAAGCTGGTTGATGACACATTGGCAACTTGAAATTGGCTATGATGGAAGTATGTATACCACAAAAATGGACAAACACTATAAAACAGGCCTTTTCCTGGAGAGCTGGCTGTTATACGTTTCCTGGCGTGCAACCGCTCAAAATCAGCCATATTCTGTTTTTTAATGGCTGAGTTTGATTCAGTGATGTTACTTGACCCTCTATGCTAGACGAAAATCCCTGTAATAATGAGCTATACTATCATAGGGTTTATATGTCTTAGAATTTGTTTGCTCTTAATTCAACTTGAAGATTTAAACTGCATCTATTTTAACTGTTGTTTTCTTTTGTGCATATTTCCTCAATGGACACGCTTTCTGCATTTTCAACGGGTGAGTTTGACCAAAACCATGATGAACATAAGTCCTTTGAGTAAAACCGTATGTATAGCAAAAACTGTACATTTGCTTCATTTCCAAAAGAAGGACTGTTTTTCTGAGGCCCTATGGTTTGGGAGTCATTATAAGGTTAAATGTAGTGGTTGACAAGCTGTGGATTCAGTCTGATGTGAATGTGAATCCCAAGTAGGGTAGAGGGGGAGGAGGGGAAGTACGATTATGGTGTTATAAAGGCCTCTGGGCCTGGTTCCCAACAGCCCAAAACTGGCTTCTGGTGATATCTGCGCATGCTGTCCTGAGGACTTAGCCTAGGCTGCCTAACAGTCATTGCTTGAGCCAGTTGTGTTGAAAAAGCCTGTGGCCAGCTGAAACCACTTTTTCTCTTCAGTCACTGTGATTTAAAAATACTGGCCATGGAACCAGAGTACTTGACTTTAATTTTCACTCTACCATTCATGGACTGTGTGACTTTGGGTAGATCACCTAACCTCTCTGTGCCTCAGCCTCCTTATCCTCAGAAGGTTGCTGTCAGGGTAAATGAGTCAATAGAAATGTAGAGTGCTTAGAACAGGACCTGACCCATGTATTGCTTACAAGTGTATTTTTAAAGTTTCATGTATATGGGGGCCTTCTAATTATCTTTTTCTTTTGTTATTGAATTTTGTTGTTGACATAGTGCTTACTTGCACTGTGTCAGAGAACCTCTGTGTTTCAGTCCTTTGGAATTTGTTGATACTTGCTTCATGGCCTAGCATATAACCTTTTTCTTTTTGGTGGAAGTTTCATGTGCCATTGAAAACTGTATCCTGTTGAGGTTTTTAATTCTGTTGCTCAAATCCTCTATGTCTTCATTGATTATTTCCTATGCTTGTTCTTACAGTTTCTAAGAAAGGTGTGCTAACATTTCCCCTGTCTGCTCTAGTCAAAGTCACCAGTGACCTCTAGGTTGCAAATCCAATGATAATTTCATCAGTCTTCAACGTGTCCAAAACTGGACATAGTGCATCACTCCTTTTCTTCTTATCTAACTCTTGGCTACTTTTTAGACTGTTTTCCACTAATTCGTCCTCATTTCTCTTCTTTATCTATATGCACGCATTTCCTAGATGACCTCATCCAAGCTCATGGCCTTAAATACCATTTACATGATAAGAACTCCCAAATTATTATCTCCAGCTCCAGCCATACCTCCTGAACTCCAGGGTTGTATATCCAAGTGTCTATTCCGTGGTAGCACTTGAATGTCTAGTAGGACTCCAAAACTCAACGTGTCCAAAACTAAGCTTTTGATACTTGACCCCAGACCTGCTTTATCCATGGTTTTCCCCACCTCAGTTAATGGCAAATAGCAGTTCATTTTTGCTAAGAAGAATGTGACTAGGACCAATGTGAAGGAATGAGGAAGGTGGGTGGGACAGAGGACTGAGCTAGAGGACGGGTGCCAGGAGAGGGGAGTACTAGAGAAAAGGCTGGAGCTGGAAGAGTAAAACAGTTGGGCGGACCAAGGTCTTTACAATTCCTTACGAACCCCTCCATGGCCTCCTCCCTGTTCTTCAAGCACACCAAGCACACTCTTTGCTCAGGACCTTTGTGCATGCTGTTCCTTCTGCTGGATCCGCCCAGTTCACTCTTTTACATGCTTCAGCTCTTTACTTAAAAGTCCCCTTCTCAGTGAGCCTTTCCTGTCTAGCATTTAAGTGCCCACTCTCCCACCAGCATATCATAATCCTTTCCCTGATATGTTTTCCTTAGCACTTATCACGATCTAACATATTATGTACTTTATTTGTCTTGCTTATTTTCTGTCTCCAATAGAAGGTAAGCTAAATGAAGGCAGAGATTTTTATCTTCTTTATTCACAACTGTATCTTTAGCACCTAGTACAGTGTCTAGCACACAAGTGCTCAATTAAAATTTATTTAATTAATCATTTTAAACGACCTTATTTATACCAATTAACCTAATAAATTGAAGTCCTGTTGCTTTGTAATGGGAAGGTACATATATATATATAATTACTGTATGGATAGAAATTTGGTTTAGCGTTTCATCTGATTCTGTCTCTTATTTTCAGATTGTTTTCTCTACGTGATATATTACAACTGACATTGCCTTCACAAGTCCACAAATGTATTGCAGCCAGACAGCAAAGTGGAAGAGTTGTAGCAAACAACCTGGATGGCTCACTGGTTAGCCCTGTAAGAAGTAAGCATCTATTTTTAATTTAATACTTGAGATATATATTTTTAAATGCATTTTTAAAAAAAGTATTTATACAAAAATAATGTAAAATTTGTGTTTGTTTTGCAAAACAGATCTTAACTTTGGAGAAAACCCAGTCAACAGGTAAGTTTTTTATTATTTAAAAAAGACAGCCAATAAATACATGTTAGAGGAAGGACGGATGAGACTCATACCTGAAAAGAGTTATTTTTAACGTAGATTTAACCCTTCATGGTTCATCGGAAGGATGGTTTTCTAAGCACATCTTAAATGTTGGCATTCCTCATAGTTCTTTGTATTCTTGGTTCTTTTCTTACTTTATGATATAAACTGTATTAAATGAGTAATAATTTTTTATTTTATTAAACAAAGACAATGAAACTACCAGTTGGAGTGCCTCAGCATCGTAAGGTAATCAATGTTACTTCAGTGAGTGCTTCCCTACATTTTCAGCCAAAAAAAAACCCCAAAACAAACAAACAAAAAAACCAGGCAAATGGAAACCAAAGGAAGGACGAAGTGATATTAACAACAAATAATGTAGAATGTAAGGTCAAAAGCAGTGAACAGAACAAGACACTATTTAGGGAGATACAACAATCTTAACAGTTTATGCACAAAGGTGAATACATAAAGCAAAAACTATTATGCATGGAGAACTTGAGAAAAGTATAGTTAAAATGGGCAGTTTCGAACCACCTCTTTCATCGTTGGACAAATTTAGTAGACAAAACAAGAAAGGACACAGAGGAATTTAAATAATACATAATAAATAAATAATAAACCTAAGTGTACACACACACACAGAATGTTCATTTTCTTCAAAGCAATCACAAAGAAAACCTTTAAAAACTCCTAAACAATTTTATGGACTACATTCTCTCATCCAATAGAATTATAACTACTTAATGAAAAGTTGGCCATGAAAATCTTAACTACTTATAAATTCAAAAATATAATCCTTTTGCCAAAGAGGAAATCAAAAGGAAAGTTAACTATCTAAAGGTAATGAAAAAGAGAACTTCATACCAAAGCTAATGGGGCACCGTGAAAGCTGAACAGAAAAAGATTTCATCACTGTTAAAAAAGATAAATGAACAAGAATTTAGTTTTCTCTTAAGAAGATAGATAATAAAACTATATTAGGAAGATAAAATTTATAAAGATAAAAGCTTAAATTAATAAAATTGCAAAGAAAAGTAAATCTGAAACTTATTTCTTTAAAGTCCAATAAAATGAGGTCCTCTGATTCAACCGAAAAGAGAGTGTAAAAGTGTACAACATGAGGAATAAGAGAGCTGATGTAACCACAGACGTAGGAGAGATTAAGGTAACTATAAGTGAATACTTTGTGCAACTGTTTGGTAACAACATATTTGAAAATCTAAAGGAAATTGATGATTTCCAAGCAAAATATAATGACAAAATTCATCCAAGAAGAAACAGAGACATGCATAGACCAATTGCCACATAGAGTAGAGCTTTATCTATCCTTAAAGAATAGGAAATTTCAGTTCCAGGCTATAGAAAAAAGGGAAGAGCTCCAATTCAGTGTATGAAGTGACATGACCTTAATATGAAAGCCCAGTAAAGATAGAAGAAAGTGCTGACTAAGCTCATATATTCATTATAGATGTCAGAATTCTAAATAAAATATTCACAAATAAAATCCAGGAATATATTAAAAAATTCCACTACCTGTACAGAGTGCCCCTTTTCTTTTTGAGTGTGCCATATGAAACACCCTGTCTGGCATGGTAGTAGTAGAGGTTAGGTATAATGGAAAGTGGATGCACCTGGCACATGTTCTGGGGTAGAGGTGATAGCAGTTGCTGTCAGAGGTGAGGAGAAAAGCGGGACCAAGGGATGGTGCTTAGGTTTTTGGCCTGAGCTACTACATGGATGGAATTCTGTACTGAGACAAGCTCTCGAGGAAATACAAGGGATAGCCGTTTCCAGACACCCAAAATCTTAAAAAAAAAACTACCTACCATGCACCTTTGCTTAGGAAGATCCTACAGGGTGTGCTCCAACAAAACAGAGAAGTAAACTAAGAAAGAGGAACACATGGGCTTCAGGGAAACAGAGTACCCTACTTAAGTGAGAGGTGGAGGGAATTTACCATATAAAAACAATGGAAGTTATATTTACTTGTACAGCAGCCAGTTTAGAATGGAACCGAAGGATGTAGAGCTCCAGGGGAGATGTCTCCTGGAAAAAATCAAAATGACGTATTATTTGGTGCTAACATTTATTGTTTACTCTGAGACAGATACTGTTCATTCTAAGTACTTTACACATAATAACTCAATCTTTCTACTTGAGAAAGTTATTATTTCCACTAGATCACAAGCTCCATGAAAGCAAATAGTTTCATCTGTTTTATATATTCCAAGCACCAAGGATGGTGCCTGGCATCTAGTAGATATTGAATGGATATTTGTTGAATGAATGCAATGAATCCACATTTCACATATGTGACAACTGAGATACAGAGATTCTTTAGGATTATGGAATCAAATACCATAAGGAAAAGTGTGGCTACTTTTGCGAAGGGGAAGCGGTGACTGGTATTTTTGGTTTTAGATCTTTTAGCACTGGTTGACTTTTTAAACTCTGCATCACGTGGATAAAAACTAAATTTCAATAAGTCAAATGAATACAGAATAAATATGAGCTTTTAGATACAAGAACCATTTCTTAGAATTAAAACTAAAGTGTATGTGGAATAGATTATTACATAATTTGGTAGAGGAGTTGAAATAGATGTAGAAAACAGGGATAATAATCTTAACCACTGGCATAGAATATAGACTCCTAGTCCTGCCATTAATTAACTGTAAGACCTTGAGCAAGATATTTCCCTTCTCTGAGTCTGTTTCCTCATCCATAAAATGAGAATTTATAATACCTACTTCACATAGTTGTTATGAAAGTTAAATGATATTTAAGATTGTGAAAACGCCTAACACAGAGCCTAGTAAGAATAAATGTTCAGTGAGAGTTTGTTTCCTTTTGTTTCTATTTATTCTCTTATTTATACAAAATATTACACATCTTGTATTATTTATTCTCTTAATAACTCTAATTCTATGAAGCATAGTTTATCCCAGTCTTACAAATGAGGAAAGAGGTTAAGTTATTTAGTCAAGGTTACACAGCTAGTTAATAACCTGGTGAAGCTCAGAATGCAATACTTCTGCTTCTTACTCTAGTGCCCTTTTGACCCACCACCATGGGGAATACTAGGTTTTTTTCCTTCTATATAAACTATTAAAATAGTTTAGAATTAAATGTATTCGTTCAAGTCACTTTTTTAAATGGGCAACTGGTACTATTGAATTCCTTCTATGAACTCTCAAACTTTGTTAGTGGGAGATTTAAATTCGGCATTATTTATAAAAAGTAAGCTGAAATATTTAGTTTTGTAATGATACCTTAACTTAATATAGAAAATAGCCAGTGGTCTTTTTTTTAATCTTTTCTTGTGATTCCTTCCTATTGTATTTTACCTATTGATGGCCATAAACATTGTCTCAGAGGCTATATCCTGACGAGATGTTTAAATGGTAGATTTGTCATTTCCCCAAATGGGCTGATTTATAAATCTCATTTTAGATCAAACGTGAAGGGGTGTCAATCCTCAGAGATGGAAGTGACTGGTGGAATGAACTGGCAGTTGAATAGCTGCACCTGCATATCAACCATCTGGAACCCAATTTCTATTCCTCCGGTTTCCCACATGGTAACATTTGTGATGTATTATTACGTTTTTTCCTTTTTGATATATACATATAACATATACATTTGTATTAGAGAAGTAGGTAGACCAAGAAATGTTCTCTTTTTAATCACTCTTAATGTATTGTGCTAACATTTGTCGTAAACATGTTAAGCTAACTAACTGTTCCTCTATTTTTGGAAGGGTCGATCCTGTGGTGGGGAGAGAACTATAGAGTTCCACCATTTTGCTCCACATTTATTGAACACCTATTAGGTATTTAGGCACTGGGCTGACAGATCAACGGTAGACAGACATGTCATCAAATAGAGGAATTGAATATTCCAAGTGGAATGAATACTTTAGAGGGTGTGTTGGTTACTTTTATAAAGAAGCTGAACATGAGGTAAAAGGAGATGAGGTGAATTGACAGGAACTGGTTGGCAAATGGAAACTTGGTGGGTTATTCAGGGAACTCGAAGTAGTTTAACATGGCTATCGTGTAATGTATGATGGGTGCAACAAGAGAGAAATCTCGAGCTTAAAGAGAGATCAGATCTTGTAGGAACTTGTATAGGAGTTTCGGCTTTGTCTTATAAGCAGCGGGGAGCCAAAGCTGTAACACGATTACTTTTACATTTTTGAAAGATTAGTCCGGGAGGAGTGTGGAAGATGGTTAGGTTAGTAAGGAAATAAGACACAAATTGGGGAAGTCAACTAGAAGTCTCTTCAAGTCATCCAGGCAAGAGATCTAGACTGCTCTGGTCTAGAATGCTAGAATGTTGGCAGTAGATCTAAAGCAAGAGTTTCGATAGATCTGCAGATAGAGTTGATAGGAGTTGCTGACAGGTTGAAAGTTGAAATATGGGTCCCCAATAAATTATCTGCAAATATAAAATTCAAAAAGCTCTGGAAAGCAAGTTTTTTTGTTAAGTTTGCAACAAACTCTTTTGGCCGCAGAACTTTACTTGAACTATAATGAGGCTATGGTCATTATTTATCCTACTAAGTGTAACTATTCATACACGAATGTTGCATTTGCATTTTGCTGCAGAAATATTAGTGTGTTTCATTACAGGGTGCTATTTCAGTCCCCCTGGGGTGTTACTAGTATCTTCTATGTGTAAATTCTAAATTAGCTTTCTAAAATACAAATCATTCTGAATTCCAAAGCACATCTGGCCCCAAGGACTTAAACGATGTGCACCTCTGCTATGTTTTGTATGATTTTGCTTTAAAACTTCATTGGTCCAATGATATAACAAACTGCACATTAACTCTTGAGTACATAGTGACTCTGTTTTCCTGATATGCAGCAGAGGCGCATTTAGGAATGAGAATTTTGGTAGGATTTGGGAAGAAATATTTTTGAAATGTACTGAGGAAACATGCGGCTGTGCTGCTGCAGTCGATTTGAGGACACAGATGACTAAGAACCTAGAAAGGGTTTGGAGGGATGTCTTAGTCTACCGTAAGGTTCACTGGATCTTTCCTTTGTCATCTCCCTTCTGATATTGAGTCATCCCGTTGGGTGTTTTTATTCCAGTTATTACATTTTTCAGTTCTGAAGTTTCTGTTTGGCTTTGCTCTGTATCTTCTATTTCTTGGCTGATGCTTTCTGTTTTAACTCTTGTTTCAAGAGTGTTCGTGATGACTCATTCAAGCATCTGTCTAATAGCCACTTTAAAGTCTTTGTCAGATAATTCCAACATCTGTGTCATCTCATCATTGGTGTCTGTTGATGGCTTTTTTCCATGGAAGTTGAGATTTTCGTGGTTCTTCATGTGCCATTTGGACATTTTGACCGTTAATTTAAAAGACGCTAGGTCTTGTTAACTTATGGAGCATGTTGATATCTGTGCTGTAGCAGACACTTGACCTGGTTAAGTTGAAGCTACAGCTTCAAGCCCGCTCCTCTGGCCCGTGGTCCCAGTATCAGCTCAGTTTCTACAGTCTTTGCTCTGCTGTTTGGGTCTGTCCTGCGTGTGCTCCACTTAGTGGTCATCATGGGACCTGGGCTGTGGTCTCTCCAGGGGCTTAGTAATCAAAGTCTTTGGTATGCTCATTAAGATCCCATCTACCCATGTACAGGTGTGGGGAGGAGGCGGATGAACCCAGAGGTTCATAACCAGCTTCCCCGAGCCTCTCTATCTCTGCTCTCTCTCCAGTATTTTCCAGTTTCTTGGGGCTCCCATTCTCTTCCATCTGGCCAAAAACCCCATACATTTCTGTGACTGAAACAAGTCAAGCTTCCAAGTAGTGGCAGGACAGAGAGAATTAAAAAACATTTTTTGTCCCTCCCTTCATAAAGCCACAGCTCCACCTAATGGAGAAGAAAGTTCCTCTCCCTCATATATTTGGCTCTTGCAGTTTTCCCTTGCTGCCACCGTAGCCACTGCTGCAGGAAAAGGAGAAAAAGAGAAAAACAATGCGGGCTTTTTCTGACTTTGTCTGAGCTTCAGGAGTTCTCTTTATAGCTACTCAAGCCAGAACTAGAGAACTTCTGGAGTTTTTTTCTCATCTGCACAACAGTGATCTCTTCCAGGTTTCAGGCTGATTTGAGTCCAGTGTGGATGATGCTGGAAGGGAAAAATTACAGATTCACTGGTACTTTGAATTCTGGTGTTCTTTCCTGATCTACCTGCTGATACTTACTTTTCATAGTTTTCGGATTGCTGACCGTACATCCTATCCAGGTTTTAGAGTTAGGTGTTCAGTGAGAGAGGAAGATTTTCTGTGCTTACTCAGTTTTAACTGGAAGTAGAATCCAATCCTTGTCTTTTAACCTGAGTTTAGTTAATGTGTTTTTATGTGATTATGGATATATTTGGATGTTTCTAATATAGGCTGTTTTTTCTCTTATTTTTCTTTTTTCTCTCTTATTTTTTGCCTTCTTTTGCCATGATTAAATTCTTTTTTTTTCTCCTTTCATTTTTTCCCTTTTCCCTTTGAAGTTATACTCTAGAGACTACAACATACATAGTTAAATTACCAAGGTCTAAAGTTAATCAATATTTTCCTCTGAAACAACAAAAGGACTTCAGAAGACTTTAACCCTGAGCATACTCCCTGCTGATTTCATATGCTATTGTGGTAAAATATTCATAACAGAAAAGTTATCATTCTAACTATTTGAAGTGTACAATTCAGTGACATTAAATACATTCAAAATGTTGTGTATCCATCACCATTGTGTAGTTCCAGAGCTTTTTCATCATCTCAAACAGAAACTCTACCCGTTAAAAAATAACTTTCCATTCATCCCACCCTGGTTACCACTTTTCTATTTTCTGTCTCTATGAATTTGCCTATTCTGGGTACCTCATACAAGTGGAATCATATATGATCTGTCCTTTTGTTTCTAGCTTATTTCACTTAGCATAGTGTCTTCAAGATTCATCCATGTTGTAGCATTTATCAGAATATCATTCAGCCTTTTTAAGGCTGAATGATATTCCATCATACATATTTACCACGTTTTGTTTATCCATTCATCCACTGATGGACATTTGGATTGTTTCCAACTTTTGGCTATTGTGAATAATGCTTCTATGAACATTGGAGTACAAATATCTGTTTGAGTCTCCTCTGCTTTCAATTCTTTGGGCATATACCTAGAGGTAGAATTGCTGCATCATGTGGTAATTCTATATTTAGTTTTTTGAGGAATCACAATACTGTTTACCACAGTGGCTAAACCACTTTATATTCCCACCAGAAATGCATGAGGGTTCCAACTTCCCAACAACCTCACCAACACTTATTATTTTCTGGATTTCTTTTTTACTTATAATAGCCATCCTGATGGGTATGAAGTAGAGTCTTATTGTGGTTTGATTTTAATTTCTCTAATGATTAGTGATGTTGAGCATCTTTTCATGTGCTTATTTGCATTTGTATATCATCTTTGGAGAAATGTCTATTCAAAACCTTTGGCCATTTTTGAATTGGGTTGTTTGTTTTGTTGTTGAGTTGTACAAGCTCTTTATATGTTTTGGATATTAATCCCTTATCAGATACATGCTTAGCAAATATTTTCTCCCATTCTCTGGGTTGTCTTTTTACTCCATTGATAGTGTCCTTTGATGCACAAAATTTTAAAAATTTCGATGAAGTCCAATATATCTATTTTTTTCTTTTTTGTCCATACTTTTGGTATCATATCCAAGAATTCATTACCAAATGCAATGTCATGAAGATTTTCCCCTATGTTTTCTTCTATTTTTACAGTTTTAGCTCTTGAGTTTAGGTCTTTGATCAATTTTGACTGAATTTTTGTATATATTGTGAGGTAAGGGTTCAACTTCATACTTTTGCATGTGGATATCCAGTTGTCCCAGCATCATTAATATCCAGCATCATTTGAAAAGACTATTCTTTCCCCATTGAATGATCTTGGCACCCTTGTAAAAAATCAATTGACTGTATATGTGAAGGTTTTTTTCTGGGCTCTCTCTTCTATTTCATTGATCTATATGTCTGTCCTTATGCCAGTACCACACTGTTTTGATTACTGTAGCTTTGTAATAACTTTTGAATTCAGGAAGTATGAGTCTTCCAACTTTGTTCTTATTTTTCAAGATTATTTTGGCTAGTTAGGGTCCCTTGAGATTCTGTATGAATTTTAGGATGGGTTTTTCTATTTCTAAAAAAAAATTCATTGGGATTTTGATATGATTGAATCTGTAGATCACTTTGGGTAGTATGGTCAAATTAACAATACTAAGTCTTCCAATCCATGGACATGGGATATCTCTCCACTTGCTTAGGTCTTCTTCTTTAATTTATTTTCAGCAATATTTTGTAGTTGTCAGTGTATAATGTCTTTTGCCTCCTTGGCTAAATTTATTCCAAGTATTTTATTCCTTTTGTTGCTATTGTAAGTGGAATTGTTTTCTTAATTTCTCTTTGGATTGTTCATTGCTGGTGTATAGAAATGTGACTGATTTTTTGTGTGTTGATATTGTATCCTGTAACTTTGCTGAATTCATTCATGAGTGCTAACAGTTTTTTTGTGGAATCTTTAGGGTTTCTAAATATAAGATCATGTCATCTGCAAAAATAGATAATTTAACTTATTCCTTTCCAATTTGATGCCTTTGATTTCTTTTTTTAGCTCTAGCTATACTTTGAATAGAATTGGTGGAAGTGGGCATTCTTGTTATGTTCCTGATCTTCGGGGGAAAGCTTTCAGGCTTTCACCCTTGAGCATGATGTTAGCTGTGGTCTTTTCATATATAATCTTTATTATGTTGAGGAAGTTCCCTTCTATTCCTAGTTTATTGAGTGCTTTTATCATGGAAGGGTGTTGAGTTTTATTAAATGCTTTTCTGCATCAATTGATATTATCTTATTTTTTTCCCTTCGTTCTATTTATGGTGCGTATTATTGACACACTGATTTTCATGTGTTGAACTATCCTAGCATTCCAGGAATAAATCCCACTTGTTCATGGTATATAATCCTTTTCATGTGCTGCTGAATTTGTTTTGCTAGTATTTTGTTGAGGATTTTTGCCTCAGTATTCATAAGGAATATTGGTCTATAGTTTTATTTTTTTGTATTGTCTTTGGCTTTGGTATCAGGGTAATGCTGGCCTCATAGAATGAGTTAGGTAATGTTCCCTCCTCTTCAAATTTTGGAAGAGTTTGAGAAGAATTGGTGTTAATTCTTCTTTTAGTGTTCAGTAGAATTCACCAGTGAAGGCATCTGGTCTGAGGCTTTTCTTTGTTGGCAGGTTTTTGATTAGTGATTCAATCTCCTTACTAGTTATAGATGTATTATTCAGATTTTCTATTTCTTCATGAGTCAGTGTCTTGTTTTTTTAATTACCACAAAATAATCAGAAGTATCACTGTTTTACAGAGTCAGTGTTTGTTTAGATTTAACTACATTATTTGCCACTTTCTTTCTCATAATTTCTTATTACATGTTAGACCTTCTGTAGGCGACCACCTGAAGTACATCTTTAACATTTCCCTTAATAAGACTGAATTGGTGGCCAACTCAGTTTTGTTTGTCTGGGTATCCCCTTCTAGTTTGACAGTTATTTTCTTTTAGTATTCTAAAGATATCACTCTACTTTCTTCTGGCTTCTACCACCACCACTGACAAGTCAGCTTTCAGTCTAATTATTTTACTGTACCTTTGTAGGTATGGTAGACAGAATAATGTCCCCCCCAAAGATTTCCATATCCTAATCCATGGAACCTGTGATTATGTTTGGTTACATGGCAAAGGGGAATTAAGTTTTTAGTTGGAACTAATGTTGTTAATCAGATTACCTTAAAAGTGGGAGATTAGTGTGAATTATCCAAGTGGACCCAATATAATCACAAGGGTTCATAAAAGTAGAAAATGGAGGCAAAAGAGTCAGGGAAAGACGTGATGATGGAAGCAAGGTCAGAGCAATGCCATGTTGCTGCCTTTAAAGATAGGGTGAGGGGGTCAGAAGTCAAGGAAAGTGCAATTAAACTGATTTTCTCCTGGAGCCTCCAGAAGGAATGCAGCCCTGCTGACACCTCAGTAGAAAACTAAAAGAGCAATTAATCTGAATTGTTTTATTACATTTAAAATTTTGTCTTTTTCTAACTACTTCTACCTTGATGTTTCTAGGTCTGTCTCTTAACAGCTCTCTCACAGTTCCCATCTCCTTATCTCTATGTGCTTCATTCTGGGTACTTTCTCCAAATTTATATTCTAATTTACAGATTCTCTCCATCTCTGTTTAATTTGCCATTTATCCCATCCATTGAGAGTGTGTGGTGTTTTTGTTTGTTTGTTTGCTTGTTTCTACTTTGGTAAATTTTATTGAAATTTCATGAAGTGAACACATGCAAGTGAACATATCAAGCAACTACTCCTATTATTCAACCCTTCGGTTAAACATTTTATTTAATGAGCTATACTTTTAATTTCTAAGAATACATTCTCATTATCTGCTTTTTTTGTAATTTCCTGTCCATTTTCATAAATACAGTATTGTTTTATATCACTCTGAGACTAATAATTAGATATTTAATGTTCTCTTCTGTTCACTGAGATTTCTCTTTTTGCTTATTTCTGTTCACTTTTATATAGTCACCTCAGTCCTCTTTTGTGTTGTTGGCTTTTCCAATTTTGAACTTTATAAATGGAATCATACTGTACATATTCTTTTGTGACCTGCTTCTTTCAATCAGTATTATGTTGGTAAGATTGATTTGTGTTAGTGTGTGCAGGTATAATTCATTCATCCTTACCATTGTATAATATTTCATTGTATGGTCGTTTATGCTGGACATGTACATGTATGTTGTTTCAAGGTGTTTGCTATTATTAACAAGGTTGCTATGTATATTCTTTTGACTATCTCTTGGTACATATGTGCAAGAGTTTCTCCAGGGGATCTGCCTAGGAGTGTAACTGCTTGGCCATAGGGTTTAGGTTTACTGGGTAATTTTAAACTGTTTTCAAAAATGGCTGTAACAGTGTATATGCCCACCAGTGGAATAAGAGTGTTATCAATGTCATCAACACTTGACATTATTTTATTAATTTAAATGATTTATTATTAATATAAAATAATAGTAATGTATATTTTCCATTAATATATACATATGAATACCTACCTAAAATTAAAATATAAATAGTATAATGTAAAATGTGCCATTCTTGCTGGTGTTTAATGGTATCATGGTATGTTTTCTTTTTGGTATCTGTCTAATTCATAATCTGGTTGAGTATCTTTTGATATATTTATTAATCATTAAGTTTTCTTTTTTTGTGAAATATCTGTTCAAGCTTTCACCTATTTTTGGTTTGGTTATTTGTCTTTTTCATATGGATTTATGAGGTAAACTGCTTAGAATACTGCCTAGGTCACAGTAAGTGCTCAATAAATATTAGTTAGAAATATGATGATGGTGATGATGATAATGATAATGATGCCAGTGATTTTGTGTCACAGTACTCCCACCCACTAGTATGTGAAACATAGACCATTAAATTAAATCCCCTCAGTGCTCAGAGAAGGATATAAAAATAGGAAGGCAAGGAGAATAAGCATCCCCCCTAACAACAATGAAGATGCGCTGGGGGAATTGTGAACATGCTGGGCATACTTCTCTCTTGACTGAACTTTTTAAACCCTTGCTACACTTTCTTATTCTTGAGCTTTAACCTGCATATGACTCACCTTGGAGTGCTGTTAAAATGAAACAAGTCTGGGATGGAGATTGAGATTTTGCATTTCTGGGAAGCTCCCAGCTGATGTTGATAATTCTGGTCCAAGGATTAGACTTTGAATATCAAGGCTTAATGGTAAGTGCCTGGTAATAGGGCACAGCCATCAAGAATAGAAATTATTCATGAGATAGTTATCAATTTTGGCTCAAATGATATATATCAAGAATGAAGAATTTTTAAATAGCAGAATTGGGAGCTAGGATATAAGAAAACTTTGGAAAATATCAGAAACATTGATATTAAAGATGTATTTCTGCCTCTTTTTTTCAAGTCCTTCTGGCCAGTCACTAAACACTCTGGGATCAAATGTCTAAAGTCAAAGGCCACTTGTCTCTCATGTTATATTACCTAGTAGCAAATAAAGAGACCAAGACAAGGATTAAAGTTCTGACTTGTATAGGCAAAGAGACTAAGTCAGGGTTGAGAGCCAGGCATAATTTGGTGTTACACCTATAGCACTAAATATATTACTCTGCTGTTCATCTATTGCGATGAAAGCCAAATTATCTTCATTTTTCACATTATCCCACACATGTGAAAAATATCATAACCAAAGACTGGAAATGAAAATTGAAAAATTAAAGTTTTATTTGTTGGAGGTAGTGAGATTGTGGTTGAAATTTTTCTTTCTTTCATTTTGTCTGTTAATGTTATTATTTTATTTATGTAGCATAAAAACAAAGTCATAACTCTTTCTTCCTTAGCTAAGTTCATATTTCTCTTCGGTTGGAAGTCCTGAAACCTCCTATATCTGTCATGTTCAAGGAAAGATCGTTGTCCCAGCTGTAAATGGTTCACTATATTAATTCTCAATATTAAATATATAGCAGAAAGTATCCTGTATCTTATAACGTTTCTTATTAAATAGTAGTAGAAAATGTACTATATAGTAATTGACACTTTTCTTCAAGGTTCCACACCCGTGGCCTATCCAGTGACTTCACAGCAAGTGCCTATGTATAGAATGGCAACAAAAAAACAGTTTTAAGATCTCAAGAGTGGGAGATATACATAAAACTCCCCATGGTTTGCACTAGCAGAATAAAACATGATAGGGATAATTTAAAATGGAAGGTAATCCATCCACATCCTTTTCTTGCATTGGAAAAAGAAACAGTAGTCCTCTGAGAAATAATATAGCGAAGGCTTTGTGAGGAATAGAGAAAGGAACCCTAGAAATGGGGAGGAGAAGGGATTGTGAAAGTGGAATAGTTAAGGGAAAGCTGTTCCAGAATTAATAGATGATCCAAAATAGGAATAATCAATATACACATAATAGAGATTCAATGATAATTTAGTTTAGTTTACGTTATTGGTTTATTCCAAGAGTTAGGAGCTACTGTTTGCTGCTGGTTTTCCTCCCTTTCTGCAAGGATTTTGTTGTTTCATTTTGTTTTGTTTTGTTTGCCATTTTGCTGTTTGGAATCACTTCCACTCTGCTTTAAGGATGTAAAAAAATAAGTGAACTTTCATAAGGCTGAATTTGTTCTGATTGTTCAAGGCTTCCAATGGGAGGAAATTTTAATACAGGTAGAATACTCTCTGGAATTTTTCTGGCTTTTTATCCAACCTTTTTCTAACTCATTTTAGTTTAGTCTGTCATTTCTGTTCTGCCTATTTGTCAATGTTTTCATGATTTATAAATTTTCTTTACTTAGTTAAAAATTGTTTGCAATCACCAGTTCTCGTTTTTACAGCCTCAGTGCATCGCATAAATTTTACGTGATGTAATATGAGTAATGGAAACTCTGAAGTCCCTTACCCTCACCACCAATTCCCTCATGCTTTTGCTGTTGGTGTCAATTTGGAAGAACGTTTAAAATATGGGAAAGTATAGAGGATAACAGACGTCCTTGCTTCAACATTCTGAATTACTAAATGTTAACATTTTGTCATAATTTTTCCAGATCATTTTTTAATGAAATTTTACAAATAAGACCAAAGTCTCCTTGGGTCATCCCTAGTCCCAGTCACCCTCTGCCACTCCAGAGACAATGACTGTGAATTTTATGTATGGCCTTCCAGAACATTTTCATACTTTTACTAAGGAAAAATATGTAGTACTCTTCTAAATGATTTTTAAAAATTAATTATAATTGGTATTATTTTATATTTATGTTTTTGAGATCTGTCTAGATTGGTACATAATTAATACATTAATTATAATGGCTCAGTGGTATTTCACATATGAATATACTACCATTTAGTAGTATATTTTATCCCTTTCCTGAAAAATTCCTTAGAATAGTTCTCTATAGGCTGTGTAACTACTTCTTTTCCTCTCATTCCCTGTTTTTTTTTTTTTTGAAGTTTAAAAATTTTTTTTTTACTAGAGTATAGTTGATTTATAATGTTGTGTTAGTTTCAGGTGTACAGCAAAGTGAATCAGTCATACATATACATATAACCGCTCTTTTTTAGATTCTTTTCCTGTATAGGCCATTATGGAGTATTGAGTAGAGTTGCCTGTGCTATACAGTAGGTCCTTATTAGTTATCTATTTTATATATAGTAGTGTGTATATGTCAATCCCAGTCTCCCAATTTATCCTTCCTCCTGGCCTTTACCCTTCGGTAACTATAAGTTTGTTTTCGATGTCTGTGAGTCTATTTCTGTTTTGTAGGTAACTTCATTTGTATCATTTTTTAAGATTCCACATATAAGCGATATCATATGATATTTGTCTTTGAATGATTTTTGAAGTTTTTTTTAAAATTGAAGTACAGTTGATGTACAATATTATACAAGTTAACAGGTGTACAATATAGTGAGTTACAATTTTTAAAGGCTATACTCTATTTAAACTTATTATAAAATATTGGATATTCTGTGAATATGCTGTGAATACACAGCATATTCCCTGTGCTGTACAATATATCCCTGTAGCTAATTTATTTTATACATAGTAGTTTGTATCTCTTATTCCCCTCCCCCTATCTTGCCCCTCCCCCTTCCCTCTCCCCACTGGTAACCACTAGTTTGTTCTCTATATCTGTGAGTTTGCTTCTTTTTTGTTATATTCACTAGTTTGTTGTATTTTTTCCTCTCATTCTCTCTTGAAACTATTCCAGTAAGGATTCTGCCTGCCCACTGTTGTTCTTATCTCAATCACGAGTAACCCCCATATTACCATATCCCTTCCGCTTCATATGGCTCTGGGTCATCTTTTTTGTTTTCTTCTTTGGAGGTTTTTCAGCAGCTTCTTCAGTGCAAGTTGCTGTTACTTCTTCAGAAACTGCAAAGCACTTGGTTTGTAAACTAGTGATATTTCATTTTGACTGAACACAGAATATTCCAGCAGCATCTGAGTGAAATATCGATACTTCAGATTCTAGTTTGTCATTCACGTTTATCTCCAGAGTCTGCCACTACTCAGCTGGCATCTTCTCAGTTGACATTCTTTAAATGTAATATTTGCTCTAGAGTGGTTACTTGTCCTCTTGGTACTATTGTTTTAGGGGAGCAATAAAATACTAATTAAGTTTTTTTTTTTGTTTTCTTTTGCATTTGAATTCATAGGTTCCAACTCCAATGGGAACTCCTTCCCTAATGGCACCTCAACCCATGATTTATACCCAACCAGGCTTAAGGACCAGCAAGCCTTCCGCTCCATCCACAAGAAATAACGTATGTTTGATCTGTTGTTACTTAGGTCCTTGGTAGGGATGTGCAGTCACATGTTAGAACAGAGTTGTATAATCTTTTGTGCATTGTTGGTGTCTCATAGAAGAAAAACGAATTCTAACCTTTTCAGCATTGTAAAGAGACACAGAACTGTATAAAGCCAATCCTCTACAAACTTGTGTTGTTAAACATCAACTGGGTTCTGATACCTAGTCAGCAAGCCTTTTATTCATTCATTCAACAAACGCAACTGAGATCAGTGCTGGAGAGGTGGGTAGCTCAGTCTGGAGGTTTCAGGCACAGCTTTCCTAAGGAAGTGATACCTAAGTTGAATGCTATATTTTAAAATGGATAGCCAGTCAATGGAGAGGGGAAACAATATTGCAGACAAGCATATAAACAGATAGGAAAGCCAAAGCACTATGGGAGGTCAAAGGAGGGAACAATTAATTCAGGGATAAAAGGTTTCAGGGCATTGTGTACCAAATGATAAGGAGAATTTCAACTAGTGGGTGTATAGATGATAGAAGTTTGACATTAGAGGCAGAGGAAACAGCTTGAGCACAGAAGTGGAAGCAAGCAGTGGTAACATGGATGAGGTGCAGCTGAAGCATATGGGGAAGTGTCACGATGCAGGTGTTCATTGCCTCAGAGTGTTGTTTTCTAGAAGAGTCTTTACAAGGTTTCTGCCTTCAGTCCATGCACTTGGGGCCACCTGGTTCCTGAATGTTTGTTTTAGGAGGCCTGACAAAGCTTCGAGTATTAGATAAATGAGAAGACTAACCAGAGTTTTGTGTAAAACTATTTGTAATTTATTTTATAACCACAAGGAAAAATATGTGGAAATAATGAAAGATATACACATGTGTCTTTCTTTCACAGAGACAGAATCCATGAAGAAGTACCAAAGCAAAAAGATTCCAAATCAGAGGTGAAAACAAATGATGATCTCTCTACAGGCTGATTGAATCATCCACATCTTCCAAGTAAAATAAACATCCATTTGGACATTCAATACTCTTGAGATTCTTCATTCAGTGTTTTTGAGGTGATGCACTCTTTCTCTTGTTTTAATAGTTAGCCTTGAAACTTTATCCTGCAAAATGATCAAAAACTAAACTTAATACCTTAATCTCCTGCTCAACATCACTAATCATTAGAGAAATGCAAATCAAAACTACAATGAGGTATCACCTCACACCGGTCAGAATGGCCATCATCAAGAAGCCTACAAACAATAAATGCTGGAGAGGGTGTGGAGAAAAGGGAACCTTCTTGCACTGTTGGTGGGAATGTAAATTGATACAGCCACTATGGAGAACAGTACGGAGGTTCCTTAAAAAACTAAAAATAGAACTACCATATGACCCAGTAATCCCACTAGTGGGCACATACCCTGAGAAAACCATAATTCAAAAAGAGACACGCACCACAATGTTCATTGCAGCACTATTTACAATAGCCAGGACATGGAAGCAACCTGAGTGTCCATCGACAGATGAAGGGATAAAGAAGATGTGGCACATATACACAATGGAATATTACTGAGCCATGAAAAGAAATGAAATTGAGTTATTTGTAGAGAGGTGGATGGACCTAGAGTCTGTCATACAGAGTGACGTTAAGTCAGAAAGAGAAAAACAAATACCATTTGCTAACACATATATATAGAATCTAAAAAAAAAAAATTGGCTCTGATGAACCTAGGGGCAGGACGGGAATAAAGACACAGACGTAGAGAATGGACTTGAGGACACGGGGAGGGGGAAGGGTAAGTTGGGATGAAGTGAGAGAGTGGCGTGGACATACACACACTACCAAATGTAAAATAGGTAGCTAGTGGGAAGCAGCCGCATAGCACAGGGAGATCAGCTCGGTGCTTTGTGACCACCTAGAGGGGTGGGATAGGGAGGGTGGGAGGGAGACGCAAGAGGGAGGGGATATGGGGATATATGTATATGTATAGCTGATTCACTTTGTTATACAGCAGAAACTAACACACCATTGTAAAGCAATTATACTCCAATAAAGATGTTAAAAAATATATCATCTTAATCTCCTCTCTCAAATAACACAAGGACCTCAGAACACTTCTAAACTACAAGGGTATTCCCTCCCAACTTATGGACTATAGTGACCCAATATTTTAGTCCTGTCCCATTTTGTTAGCCCCCCAAATTAAAAGTGTTAGAGAGAAACGTTTTTGCTTACACTTAGCAATGTGTTCACAGATTCTTTGTTCACCATTTCTTCTTGCATTGGAATCATTTCCCTCTTCTTCAGGTACATCTTTTAGAAGTTTATTTAATGTAGTTATGCTGGTGATAAACTCAGTTTTTATCTGAAGATATATTTCTTCATACTCATTATTTTTAAACTAAAACTTAAATTTATATACACATGCAAACTCTATAAACATTCTTTTTTTAATTTTTAAATTCATTTTATTTATATTACTCCTAACTTTGATTTTATTTTATTTTTTTAATTCAATTTTTATTTTTAAAAAAATTTTTATTGGAATATAGTTGATTTACAATCTAACTTTGATTTTATTTTTTAAAATTTTTATTGGAGTGTAGTTGCTTTATAATATTGTGTTAGTTTCTACTGTACAGCAAATAAACATTCTTGTTTTAATCTTTCTGTGGATAAATGTGGATCTATCTCTTGGGTAAATACCTAGGAGTAGAATGGCTGGGTCACAGAGTAGGTGTTTATCTAAAATTAAGACTGCCAAAAGTTGTCCAAAAATTACTGTACCACTTTATTCCACGAGCCGTGTATGAGAATTCTACTGCTCCAAATTCTTGCCCCAAATCCGTATTTTACATTTTGGCCATTCTAGTGGGTTTGTAAGTAATATGACATAGTGGTTTAATTTACCTTTCCCTGATGACTAAGCAACTTTTCATACACTTATTGGCCATTCCAACATCTCTTTTAGTGTGTGAAGCGTCCAACTGTTTTGCCCATTTTAATGTTTTTCTTTGGTTTTGAGATATATATATTTTTTGGCCACGCCACGTGGCATGTGGGATCTTAGTTGTCCCACCAGGGATTGAACCCGTGCCCCATACATTTTTGTGTTTGGTGACAGGTAGGGGTAGAGGTTTACTTTTTCTATATAGTTATCCAGTTGTTCTTGCAACGTTTGGGAAAAACAAATTCCTTTCCCCTTGGATTGTCTTGGTACTTTTCTCAAAAACCAACTGACAGCATATTTATGGGTCTATCTTTTCTTTTTTGTTCTGTTGATCCAAAGGTCTATCCTTAGTCCAATAACACACTGTCTTGATTATCATGGTTTTCGGTAGGTCTCAAAATCAGGTAGTATTAGTCTTCCATGTTTATTCATATTTTTCAAGATTGTTTCAGGTATTCACATTTTCTTTGAATTACATAAAATATTACAGTCAACCGATCAATTTCTATGCTGATTAGGACTACATCGAATCTATAGTTAAATTTGGAGAAAATAGACGTAAGACATCCTAACAAAATCAGTAATTCCAAATCATGAACACAGTATAACAATTAATTTCTTCAGGCATTCTTTAATTTCTCTCTATCGATTTGGGATTTTTAACAGTATCTAGCACTTTTCATTATATAACTACCAACAGTTTCATGTTTTTTAATTCTAACATAATGGTATTGTTTAATTTCATATTCGAAGTTTCTGTTACTACTATATAGAGTCTCCCCCTGTCATCCACCGCGTGTATTCCAAGGCCTCAGCCCTGGCACCCTCTAGTCCTACTGACAGTTCTACAGCTCCCAACCCCCGCTTCCTCTAGTCCAGCCCTCTTTCCAGTCCTCTAAACCCTCCGTGGGAGCCAGTCCGTCACCACTCAGTCCAGTTCAAAGCCCCGCCCACATTCCTCTGCCCCGCCCCTCTCCCCAGTCCTTCAACCCCCTACCTTCTCTCTAGTCCCCGGGTCCTCACATCTCTCCAGTTCTACAGGTCCGCCCAACTGTTTCACTCTTCCAGCTCCAGCCTCTTCTCTAGTACTCCCCTCTCCTGGCACCCGTCCTCTAGCTCGGTCCTCTGTCCCACCCACCTTCCTCATTCCTTCAGCCCCTCCTCATTACCCAACCTCTGGCCCCACCTCCCTCCTCATTCCTCAGGCCCTGTCATCTCCCAAGTTTTCCAGACCCTCCGGCTCCCCAGTCCTTTTGCCCCACCCCTCTCCCCCACTTTTGCAGTTTCATCCGCTCCCTCTTCGCACTTCTTCAGCCTCGCCTAGTTTCCTCATTGCTTTAGCCCTACTGTGTGGCAAGTACTTATTAGGTATTCTACATACATAATCTCATTTAATCTTTACAACAGCCTTGTTGGTACGTGTTGTAATTCTCATTTTAAAATGACTTACGTGGTGTCTTCACCTGTGCTCCTTTCCTACCCCGTAGGTCACGGTTATAACATTGATTCTATTATCTTACCAATCGTTCATTTTAAGTCCCTTTACTTGTCTGCAAACTAGGGGTGATATGAGGGACACTGAGCTGTGGGGTTTAAAGAACATGACTCAGTGATTTGCACATAGTTCGTTTTTATTAAATGTTAATCACTATTATTATATATGTGTCCCCACTAAGTAAGGAAACTGACATTTATCCTTTATTCAGACAGGGCCTGTCTCATGGTAGGCTTTGTGTGAGTGGATGAAGCACCGGTGTACTGTGAAGCACTACAGTGCAGGCAAACGCAGGAACAAACACGGTGGTTAGATGTCAGAAAACAGATAGAAGAATAATTACTTGCTTTCAAAGGGCTGCAGTGGTGGATGATCTTGGGGAATGCGTTGGGCCTAGAAGCATCGGAAGAGTTCTTAGGATTTTCTATGCACACTGTGAAGTTTTGAAAACGTTTGAGCTGGGGTGCTGAGAGTCTGATCAAAGGTGGCTTTCGGTAAATTGTGACAAAATGGGCGGAGTGTTTATTAGGATGAAGCCACTGGGTCCACCCGGAAGCAGGCACAAAACAAGTCCCCTTCAAGGGCCAGGAAGCTCGTGAATGTGGTGGGCCCAGAAAGACACCGAGACCCAGGCCCTGTGGTGGCGTCTAGATCCCGATTTGCTTGAATCCGAGAAGGGATCGGGTCGCTTCGAAGGCTATTCTGGAGAGTGCCGCGTGTTCTGGGGTGGTAGTGGGCTCCGTTCCGGCTTGGTCCCCGATTGTCAGGGTCCTCCAGCCAGCCCACCCACAAAACCCCCGGAGTCCCTTTTCCCAGGACTAGGTATTGGCCCTCCCAGCAGAGCCAGCTTCGCCTCGGCAGTCCTTCCACGCTTGTCAATCACCTGCGCGCAACCAATTAGAACCCAGAGGTTGGGGGACTCGCCCGACGGGTAAGGGGCGGCTACTTTCTGTGAGCCAATGAATGCGCAGTCTCACAAGCGAGGGGCGGGCCTGCCGTTGTGAGCGAGCCAGTCACAGGCCCCCGGCTACAGGCAGCTCGACAGGCCGTTAGTCGCGCGCTTGCTTCCCCAAGATGGCGGCCAGTAAGGATGATTGTGGTTTGGGAGAAGTGGCCGGAGGGAACGGGCGGCGGCTCCACCTGGGGATTCCTGAGGCCGTTTTCGTGGTAAGAGACACGCTGGTGCTCGGTATCTTGACGCTACGCTGTGGGCTACCCCTTCCTTCTTGGCCCCCAGCCCGGCCTCGGTTGTTGGGGGAAGGAATTGAGCTAAAGGACCGCGGAGAGAGCGCTCCGTCCGCTCTCCCCCTCCGTGCCAGGACCGACTGAGCTGTGTCAGGACCCGCCGGGGGGCGCGCGGTCCGAGAAGGCCCCAGAAGATGGGGGGGGGGGCGCGGGGCGAAGGACTCAGGAGCAGGAGCGGGAGCGGGGCCGCTCTCAGGGACCGTCTCCCCCCACCACCAGCCTATCCCCGACGCGGGATTTCGACCCTACTTCCCGGAAAAACGGAGGCGGTGAGAAGCTTGAGAGTCAGCCTAGATGCCGGGGAGGCCGATGCGCAGATGGTGACGGGGTACAGTGAGCAGGCAGAGGAGCTCAGGTGTGAACATAGGAAATGGCACCTAGTGTGTTGAAGGGCTGCGGTGGCCAGTTGCCTCGGAAGAAGGCGGAGGGGAACGTCGGACCGGGGAGACCTTGCAGGCCTTGTGTGGCCCGCTGGGCCCCTGCGGCTTTAGCCAGTCGGCCACGGGCGGTCACCAGGAGGTGTCTAAGTGAAGCCGCTGTGTAAGCACATTTGCTTTTAGCTAAACGGTCTTAACGACTTAGAGAACAAATCGTGTGCAGTTGAGAGAGGAAGCAGGGAATGCGATGTTGGAGGCTTCACAGAGCAGGGAGACCAACCCAAGGCCAAACAGAGGGAAACAAGTAGTGCTTTCAATCCTGTCCCCCCGTAAGGCTGTTCTCGAAATAGTATTTGGATATTATTTGAATAATGAGAGAAAACCTGAGTGGCCTTCCAGGCCAGTATCGCCCATCTTTCTCCACTCAGTTCTGCCTGAACTACTATAAAATCTTAATGGAAATTTCTCAACCTTTTGGTTTGTACCTATATTGCCTTGTCTCTACCTTTTTGTTCACGGTATCTTCCAGCCTTCAAAAGACCCATTTCTTTTATTTATTCTTTTATTTACACCACTTTTATATACATTCTGTGCATATTTGCATTTGCTGATTCGGTTTTGTACTATTTTCTTCAGTTATTTTGTTTTTTCTCCCTGAGCCGTGCCATTTATTTCTTTCCACTCATCTCCCAGGTAACTGTCAACAAGAGAGAAAATTTGTTGAATACCGGGCACTTTCCTAATGCTTTTACAAAACTGTAAGAGGCAGATACTGTTATTCTCATTTTGTACATGTTGAAACAGAGGCACAGAGCCCTTGAGTAACTTGCTCCAAGTCACCCAGGGTGTAAGTGAGTTCCCCAGGCTTTGAACTTGGGCAGTCTGTGGGGCTGCAGAGCTCTACTTCTATGCCATGCTCTGCCACTGGGAGGGAAGTTAGGTCATTATCTTGCCCCCTGTCATTTCTCCTGCCGCTAGCACAGTACCTGACACAGTATAAGCTCATAACTAAGTGTTGACTGAATTTCCATAGTGCCTTAAAATACCACACCCATGGTGCTCAGCCAGAGATGGCTTCAGAAATCTAATTCAGGAGGATAAACTTTATCAAAGGGCTTTATAAGCTGTTATCTTAAAATGTATTTTCCCTAAAATGTCACAAGTTATCTTTTCTAGACCTTAACATTTCTATCAATATGATATAATAAATAATCCAAATTTACATAAATATTTGTATGTTCCTAAACTAATCAGAATAGCATGGTATTATAGAAAGAACAGTGGTTTCTAAATAGAACAAGGTTTGAATCATGCCTCTACTTCCCAGTTGCTGCTTAATCTTGAGCATATTATTTTACAATCTGAGCCTCCGTTTCTTTAACTGAAATAGGAGTAACGGTAGTTAGAGTTGCCCCGAGAAACAGAGACTGTGCTTTCAGTATTGCAAGTAGATGCTTAATATATATTAGTTTCTGTGATGATAGTGGTTAAAAGTCACACCTTGCCTTTTCCCCATTCCCGTTGATGCAGTAATTTGTTTTCTTTCTCTTCTTTAATTGTCCCTTTCCCGCCTTGTCCATTTGTTGACCTCTCCATCTCTCAACATCTAGTTCAGATATGACCTCCCTGTAGTTTTTCCTGACCACCACCCCAAGATGGAATTCTTGGCACCTTTATCTGTTCACTTATACATAATCTAATGTTGAACACTTACTAGCTGTTGTGTACTCTTGTAAGTACTTTACACGTGCTAACTCATTTAATCCCCTGTGAGGAAAAGGTCCTTTTTTTCTTTTTACAGATGAGGAAATTGAGCCAAAGAGAAAGGTTAGATAACTTCCCCAAGGTCATCTAGTATGTGATGAAGCCAGCATTCAAACCAGGCAGCCCCTGTCTCTTAACCACAAACCTATGCTGCTGTAGTTAATTCTCCTCGCTAGAGTCTAAGCTTCTAATAACATGTGCTAAAAACTTTGACATTTCTCATCCTACAGTGAGCGTTCTAGGAAGATGCTATCTCCATTTTATCTCCAAAATGCATTTATCTGCATTTTAACTGCATGCATTTCATCTCCATGCAGAACTCAGCCATTGCCTCAGCCTCACCTTTTCAATTTCTTTCACAGTCTCTAGCTTGATTGCTTCATAGTTCACTCCTTTGCTGTGTTTCTCTTCTTTTTTCTTCTTGCCTTGCTTCTGCTGAAATACTCCCTTATAGCTAGTAAGCATGGATAAGAATAATGATGTAGAGATCCCAGAAACTGTGAGATCATTGAATTTAACTTAAATTGCAATGAAGGACTAAAGTTCTTTAAACTACTAGAAGGCTGTTACAGAATCTCCTTAAAGTTTCCATATAGTTTCACTTAGTTCCTGATCCTTAACTAATTAACTAGCTTTTCTTCAAGGACCAGCATGTGCAGTATACATTAAAAAAAATGCAGTTCAGTTTTATTGCTTTTCTTTTGCTTATTTATTCCTGTTACAAAAGATTGTTCAGTTTGCCTTTTAGGCTTACTTTATTTCAACCACTTGATACTCAAGGAAGCAGTTGTGACTTGTTTTGGGATCCTAATGAGCATATTTAGCATGATATCTGTGGCAGAACTTGTTGAGTTAAAAATTTCAGTAATAAAACCTATGATTTTGGCATACAGCCTGTTGAATCATTTTGTGGCTAGGGCACATGAGTAGGCAATGTGCTTGACTGTTGGTAATTTTCATATTTATTGCTAGTGCTGCATGGCGGATGTATAAAGCAGACAAGGTCATCTTTCTTTCCCTATATGTAAATAAAAAGAGGAAGGTGGAAGAATAATAAATTAGCTACATAATGTATGTGCACTGTCTGAAATGGTCTCTAACTTTTTATAACTACTTTTTTAGTTAAAAACAAGCCTTTGGAGAAAAAGAAACACAAGCTCTTTTTATGTTTAAAAATAAAGCTAAAGCAGTCAAAAATCAGAGGTATGGATTCTAAAATTTGTAATGTATTCTTTTTGATATTAAAGGAAGATGTAGATTCCTTCATGAAACAGCCTGGGAATGAGACTGCAGATACAGTACTGAAGAAGCTGGATGAACAGTACCAGAAGTATAAGTTTATGGAGCTCAACCTTGCTCAAAAGAAAAGGAGGTAAGTGCAAAATTTCTAAGTTTTTAAAATTAATATTGTATAGCTTAAACTTTTAGAAGATCGAGACATAATTTGCATACACATAAAATGTCTATGCGTTGAATGTTCAGTTTGATAAGTTTTGATAAATGTATCCACTTCTGTAACCATTGCCCAGATCAATATATGGAACATTTCTGTTACCTCAGGAAGTTTCCTCCTGCCCCTTTCCGCCCAACCCTGCGCACTCCCAGAGACAACCACTGTTCTGATTATTTTCACCATAAATTAGTTTTGTCTCTTCTTGAACTTCATATAAATGGAAGCATATAGTAACTACTGTTTTACGTCAGGCTTATTACACTTAGTATAATGCTTTTTGAGAGTCATCCATGGTGTTGTGTGTATCAGTAAATTAGTTTCTTTTTAGTGCTGAGTCATTTTCCATTGTATGTGGATGTACCACAGTTTTTGTCTGTTTTTATCTATTTGCTTGTCGATGGACATATGGTTTGTTTCCCCATTTGGTTTTAGGTCTTTGGGTGGACATATGTTTTCATTTCTCCTGGGTAATTATCCAAGGGGTAGAATTGCTGACTTGTATGGTAAGTGTATGTTTAATTTTATAAGAAACTGCCAAAAGTCCTCCTAGGTGGCTTTAGCATATTACACTGCCACCAGCAATGTATGGGAGTTCCAGTTGTTCTTCATTCTCACCATCACTTTGGTATTGTCAGTCTAAAGATGCTTTTGAAAACGTAATAGAATGAATATTGAAGTCCTTATTCCAAAGCATCTAGGATCGTAACATCTTAAATGTCTAGTTCATTCTTTTCATTTTGCCGATGAGATGAGAAACCCACAGAAGTTGTGACTTTGCCAAGACTTCATAAGTGATAGGGAAGGAGTATTCTTGCTCTCGATCCTTTATTCCCCTGTATGTTCATAGTAGCTTACGAAATCAATTCACAGTAATGAATACCTATAGATACCTGCTATACACATGTGACAGCATTCTTCTGTCAGTTGAATGTTTATGGAATTCCTAATAGGTGCCAGATACTGTTTTGGGTGAAATAAGGTCCAGTATCTGCTTTCAACAGGGTTATGGTCTAGGGGCATGATAGATATTTAAATAAGTACACAGAGTATAGCAGTCAAGGTGTTATGGTGCACAGTAATGAGTTAGCATAGGGGAACGGGTGATCTGAAGGGGGACAGAGGGATTCAGGGGAAACTTCCAAGAGAAGCAGATGGCCATGTAGAATTTTGAAGCCTGGTTATGAGTTTGGAGGCAGGCTCCAGTGAGGAAGGGTAGTCTGGGCGTGAGGGTACCACTTACGCAAAAATACAAAAGTTTGTTTTTAGATGAGAATTCCCTGGTGGTCCCGTGGTTAGGACTCCGCGCTTTCACTGCCGAGGGTGCGGGTTCAATCCCTGGTCAGGGAACTGAGATCCCACAAGCCACGTGGCGCAACCAAAAAAAAAGAAAACAACAAAAAACAAACCAAAAGTTTGTTTTTAGATATATTTTCTCATTTGATTTTGGTGACAGCTGAGGAAATTTGAATAGGGCTAGGCGTTAGATGATATGAAAAGTCATCCACATGGACAGATGAGGGGTGTTAATAGGAAAAAGGATAGAAAACACTATGAACATTATCTCTTCTTATTTGGGGAAAAAATGTGTGTGTGCACAGAAATACCTGGAAGAATTGACACTAATGTTATATTAACAGTGGTAATCTTTGGGTGGTGGGAAATGGCATTTTTCTTATTTTGCTTACCTGTATTCTTACTTTTCTACAATGTACATTTACTGCTTTTATAATAAAAGTTTATTTTAATTTCAAAAAGAAGCATAAAGCCATTGGCTTTGAGGTCATTTGCACGGAAGTTACAGATAGAGAAGAAAATGGACCTCAGGACCAAGCCTTGGGGAAGCGGAGGGAATCCGTGTGTCAAAGTTACCTTGGTAACTCTAGTACTGTGGAGGCATGTGGGATGGCTCCCAGGTCTGAGCAACTGGAAGGGAGAGTTACCACCATCTGAGAAGACTGTGGGTGGAGCAGGTTTGGGGGAAGATCAGGAGGAATTCAATTCTGGACACATTTGAGATGCCTTTTGGACATCCAGGTGGAGGTGTTAGGTAGACAGTTAAATATATAAATGTGACTTTTGGGAGCGATCTGGGCTGGAGATAAAAATTTGGGAGTCATTTAAAGCCAGGGGACTGAATGAGGTCCATCACCAAGAGAGTGCATCAAGTGAAGAGAAGATCAAAGATCTGGACATTGCAACAGTAAGAAGTTAGGGAGAAGAGGGAACATCAGCAAAAAAGACTGAAAAGAAGCTTTAAGTGAGGTCAGAAAAACTGGGAGATCATGGGGTTCTGGAAGCCTAGCTAAGAAAATGTATCATGGAGGAGGGAATGATCACCTGTGTCAAATGCTGCGGATGGCTCACCCAAGTGCGATAAGGACTGAGAATGGACTTGGACTTAGCAAAGTGGAAGTCATTGGTGTTCTGGATGGGAACAGTGTTGGCCCAGTGGTTCAAAGAAGAATGATGGCGACAGCAAATGTGGAAAACTTTTTTGAAGAGTTTTATTCATTTAACAATGGGTTGGTTGTCATTTTTTATTTGTAGGAATTCTTTATATATTGGATACTAGTCCTTTTAGGTTATATGTGAGAAATTTTTCTTGCTTTTGTAATTTGTCTTTTTTTTCCCCTTATGATTTCTTTTGATGAGTAGTTCTTAATTTAAATGTTTTAAGTCAAAAGTTCTCTTAGTAGTTAGTGCTTTTTGTGTATTGTTTAAGAAATCCTATTTTGTATTCCATGTTCAAAAAGACATACTCCTAAGTGTTCTTCTAAAAGTCTTAAAATTTTTCATTTTCATATCTAACTTCTTAATCCATCAGAAGTTTATTTTTATGTGTGGTATATGGTAGGCTTCCGATTTCTTTTTTTAAATGGAAGCACTGTGGATACACTGTTTGAGTCATCACCCTTTATTTTTAATGTAGTTTGATTTATTTAAGAATTTTTCCTTAATGGTTAGTGCTTTTTGTGTCCTATTTAAGAAATATCCCAAGTTCATGAAGATATTCTCTTAATGTTTTATTCTCAAAGCTTTATTGTTTTATCTTTCACATTTAGATTCATAATCTATGGGTTATTCAGAAGTATGTTGCTAAATTTCAAAGCAATTGTGGGATTTTCAAGCATGTTTCTTTGCCCTTTCTATTTATTATAAGTTGATAGTTGTATATGCAGTCTTGTTCATAGTCAGGTTTTTCTTCTCTTTCGTTTCTTTGTTTTTTTTTTCTCTTTTGGCAACATTGTTTCATAGGTTTGTGTATTGTTTCTCCATTAAGAGGCAGATAGTATCTAGTTGTTTCTTAGAATGATACTGAATTCCTAGATCTATTAATTATGAGTTGCAAAAAGATGATGTTCTAATTGTTATTTATTTTTTTATTTATTAATAAGCTGGCATATTTCCATAAAGAGAAATGTCCCTTCATGTACTCTTTGGTAAAAAGTGGCTGCAGGAAATCAGCTCACCTGTCACTTTGTTCCCTTGCAGGAATAGCCCTGTAGCTCCTATCACCTCAGCAGCTCTCTGCTACCTGAACAGTTAGAGGTGCAAATGCTAGCCTGCTGCCAGCTTAACCTGAAACAATTTCTATCCTTTTTTTTTTTTAAAGCTTTTTAGTCTATTCTATTAGGTGCATGCAATTTGAGAATTACAAAGTCTTCTTGGTGAATTTAACCCTATGTAAAATAATGCTTATTGTTTTAGTCAGTTTTGTTGGACACTTAGATACTCTGGCTTTCTTTTGGCTAATATTTTAAAAAAAAAAATTTATTAGAGTATAGTCGATTTACAATGTGCTAGTTTCAGGTGTACAGTAAAGTGAGTCAGTTATACACATACATATATCCATTCTTTTTTAGATTCTTTTCCCATATAGGTCATTACAGAGTATTGAGTAGAGTTCCCTGTGCTATACAGTAGGTTCTTATTAGTTATCTATTTTATATATAGTAGTGTGTATATGTCAATCCCAATCTCCCAATTTATCCCTCCCCCCTTCCCCCTCTGGTAACCATAAGTTTGTTTTCTACATCTGTGACTCTATTTCTGTTTTCTAAATAAGTTCATTTGTACCATTTTTTTTAGATTCCACATATAAGCAATATCATATGATATTTGTCTTTCTCTGAGTTACTTCGCTCAGTATGACAATCTCTAGGTCCATCCATGTTGCTGCAAATGGCATTATTTCATTCTTTTTTATGGCTAATATTCCATTGTATACATGTAACACGTCTTCTTTATCGATTCATCTGTTGATGGACATTTAGGTTGCTTCCATGTCTTGGCTATTGTAAATAGTGCTACAATGAACAGTGGGGTGCATGTATCTTTTCGAATTATAGTTTTTTCCAGATATATACCCAGGAGTGGTGGCTAACATTTTCCTGGTGTCTCTTTTCCAATCCCTTTTGTTTCAACTTATTTATTATTTATATTTAAGGGTGTTCCATGTAAACAACATATGGTTATTATTTTAAATCTTTTTAGATAAACTAATTTTTCTTTTTGGATACTTTCAAGGTTGTCATCTCTTTTGTTTTATCTGACTGTAATTTGTCTTTGTGAGGATATCTTTCTTAAATTCTTCCTTAACTAACTATATGTCAGCTTCCTGTAACCATGGATACCTGTGTGGATTGCTTTTATCTATAGAGGATTTTGCTTTTGCAGGAGCTGTGGGTCTTCATCAGCCTTGGACTGCTTGAGCCCTGTTCCAAGTTCTTGCACTTAATATATGAGCTCCCCCATTGAGCTGAGCGTCAGGGGCCCAGGCTCAGATCTACAGCTGGTATTGTCACCTGCCTTGAGATGCCTGCTTTTCTCTAGTCCTCACTGCTCAACTCAAAGCCTTTTCCAGTTTTATTCCCTTTTATTTTTTCTGAAAGTTCCCTCACCTCTGTGATACCAGCTGTGCAACAAAAACTGTTTCTGTGCTTGACTGAGTTGTTTTGCAGCAGATGGCTGTGTAGTTTGGATACTAACCTTTTCTTTACAGGTGTTGTAAATCTTTTGTTGCAGCCTGTCGTTTAACTTTACCTTCAGCTGTATAAGAAGCAGCAGCATAGCACAGGGAAATCGGCTTGGTGCTTGGCCATGACCTAGAGGGGTGGGATAGGGAGCGTGGGAGCGAGGCTCAAGAGGGACGGGATATGGGGACATGTGTATGCATATGGCTGATTCACTTTGTTATACAGCAGAAACTGACACGGTATTGTGAAGCAATTATACTCCAATAAAGATCTATTTAAAAAATACGTAAAGTAATTATTGATAGGTATATAAAAAAAGTTATTTAGTATTTCATTCTCTTGTGGTGAACTCTTTAACGCATGGATTATATGCGCTTTATCTTTCTCTAACTGGAAATTTTGTGATTATCATTTTTTCATTTTTTCTGTCATCTGTTAATTTTTCCCCTTCTCTCCTTCTGGGATTCCTGTTAATATGGATGTTGACTCTTCTAATTCTGCCTTCCCTGTCTCTTTATTATTTCCTCTCTTCTGCTATTTCGGTAATTTGTCTTTTGGCAATTAAATGGATATCTGTGAGTTCCTTATTTCAACCATTACACTTTTTATACCTAGTATTTTTGGTTGGTTCTTCTTACAGCTACTTGTTTCTTCTTCATGTTACCAATATCCTGTCTTTTCTCTTTGAAGTATTTTAAAATACTCACTGTATAATCTTGTAGAATTTGATTTTGTTTCATCTGGTACAGGTTGTCGAGTTTATTGTCTTTATTTTATTTTGTAGTTGAGTTTATCAGATTACCATTTTTTTCCCCATCAGCTCATATTCCCTCAGGGTTATCAGTTCCTTTGGCCATTAATGTGTGTGGGAACAGGAGTAATTCAAGCCCCTCCTGGTGGGCGGGGTTTACACTCTGCGGCACGGCCATTGGACAGATGCTGTTTCTCCCCAACCAGGTGCCTCGGCCTCTGGGACATTCTTTCCTCTGGGACATTCTTTCCGTGCCTCTGTCTTTGGCTGTTTTCACTGGCATCTCCCCTGGGAGGGGGAGTGGGCAAGGGGAACTGCTGGGGGCCAGCACCTGTGTTCTCAGCTCCTCAGCCTGACCTTCTCCCTGCCTTTGGCCAATTCTACTGTTTTTCTGCCCTGTAGCAGTGATGGGGTAGGTAATGTGATTCACCCACAGCAATTTAGAGGGAGGAAAAACACCTAAAAAGTTAACCCTTTAGCCTTAAATTCCCCCTTTGAAGACTTGATCCACTTCCCTTCTAAGCTGCTGTCTTGCCTCTCACTTCCCTACCCACTCCCAGGACCTAGAGATTTCCATTGTTCATAGAATAACAAAGATCTAGAACTGATCCAAGTGTCTGTTGATAGGAAGTGGATAAACAAGTTGTGTTATATTTGTAAATGGGTATTACACAGCAGTGAAAATGAATGAACAAATCTTAGGAACTTAATTGAGTTATAAAGCAAAACCCCAGAAAAATGCATACAACATGAGACTATTTGTATTAAGCTAAGAAACTAGCAAAGAATATATTGTTCAGGGTTACACATAAATGTGATGAAACTATTTGAAAAAGTAGAAAGACTGTAAACACACAGTTCAGGAGAGCTGCTGTCTTTTGGGACAGAGCAGGGTGGGGAGGGTGTATTGCTCAGACTTGCACAGTGGCCTGCGCTCTAGAGCCCGCGAGCCACAGCTACAGAGCCCGCGCGCCTAGAGCCCGTGCTCCGCAGCAAGAGAAGCCACCGCAATGAGAAGCCCGTGCACCGCAATGAGAAGCCCGTGCACCGCAATGAAGAGTAGCCCCCGCTCGCCGCAACTAGAGGAAGCCCGCGCGCAGCTATGAAGACCCAACTCAGCTATAAATCAATCTGTCAGTCAATCATAGAAATCATTTACATGACCAAAAAACTTGATCTGAACATACTAATGTTATATGTGTATCAGATATTTTATAAATGATTGCATGTAGATCTTTCTAGCATTTACCTGTATCAGCATATACAAAAATAAGCAAAATTGAGAGATCTACGACATCCATGCTGAATTGTAAAGCGTTCACAGAACATTAGCCTCCAAACTACGCTTTAAAAAAAATCAGTGCTAAGGGTGTGTTTCTCAATTCTTCACTGGGCTGTACTACCAGATAGTGATACTATTTTTTAAGCAGCAGGCTTATCTGACATATTTGCCGGGTCAGTAGCACACGCTGTAATAAAGTTTGCCGTGCTAACCTTCTTCACACATGATGTGACTTCCTTTATATAATTCAGGAAGTACATTTTCATTATCATATTTAAATTTTGTTTACATGCTGATCTCTAATAATATTTTGTTAAATGTATTTTGAAAGAGCCACAGCTTTGTTTTTGTATCCTTAGTCTGTTTTCTTACAGATTACATTGTGATTTGACAGGACTCCCAGAACTGTTTTGCACGTTTTTCCATGCAAAACACTTTAAAGCCTTGGGCAGCTTTAATCCAAAAAAAGAGCTAAAAATGTTTCATTCTTTCTTGTCTAAGTTTGACTTTGAGTGTTTTCAGCGTATTTTTATCTCTTATTTTCTTGTCAGTGAGATTGATTTCATTTGGGAATTAGTTGCTAGTAGTTTTTAAAAATTATTTTTAATACACTTTATTTTTCAGGCCAGTTTTAGTTTCATAGCAAACTTGAGCAGAAGATGCAGAGATTTCCTGTATAGCCCCTGCCCCGCCCCCACACACATAGCCTCCCCATTATCAGCACCCTTCACCGGAGTGGAACATTTGTTACAATTGATGAGCCAAGATTGCTATGTTATTATTAACTAAAGTCCAGAGTTTACATTAGCGTTCACCCTCGTGTTGTACGTTCTGTGGGTTTGGACACATGCACGATGGTCGTGTATCCACCATTACAGCATCATCAGGGTAGTTTCACTGCCCTAAGAATGCTCTGTGCTCAGCATGTTCATGCCTCCCTCGCCCTCCTAAACCCCTGGCAACCACGGATCCTTTTACTGTCTCCATAGTTTTGTCTTTTCCAGAGTGTCTTATAGGTGGAATCATACAGTCTGCAGCCTTTTCAGGTTGGCGTCCTTCGCTTAGTCATATGCATTCAGGGTTCCTCCATGGCTTTTCGTGGCTTGATAGATCATTTCTCGTTCGCAGTGAACACTATTCCATTGTCTGGATGGACCACAGTTTATTTCTCCATTTGCCTGCCAAGGTCATCTTGGTTGCTTCCAAGTTTTGGCAATTATGAATAAAGCTTCCATAAGCATTAGTGTGCAGTTTTTGTGTGGACCTAAGTTTTCAGCTCCTTTGGGGAAATACCAAGGAGCATGATTGCTGTATCATATGGTGAGAGTATTTTTACTTTGTAAGAACCTGACAAACTGTCTTCCAAAGTGGCTGTTGCTCCACATCCTCACCAACATCCGGACTTGTCAGTATTCTGCATTTTGGCCATTGTAGTAGGTGTGTAGCGGTATCTCGTTTTAATTTAATTTAATTAATTAATTAAATCTTTTCGTATGCTTATTTGCCATGGGTATGTCTTTGGTAGGGTATCTGTTAAAGGCTTTGGTCCATTTTTTTAATCCAATTGTTCATTTTCTTATTGTTGAGTTTCGAGAGTTCTTTGGGTATTTTGCATACCAGTCCGTTATCAAACGTGTCTTTTGCAAATAAATATTTTCCCACAGTCTGTGGCTTGTCTTTTTGTTCTCTTGACAGGGTCTTGTGCAGAGTGGAAGTTGTTAATTTTAATAAAGTCCAGCATATCAATTATTTCTTTCATGGATTGTGCCTTTGGTGTTGTATCTAAAAAGTCATCACCATACCCAGGGTCATTTAGGTTTTCTCCTGTGTTATCTTCTAGGAGCTTTATAGTTTTGCATTGTACCTTTAGGTATGTGATTCATGTGGACTTAAGTTCTGTGAAATGTGTAGCGTCTGTGTCTAGATTCATGTGTTTTATGTGTGGATGTCCAGTTTTTCCGGGCTAGTTGGGTTTCTAGTAGCTATGATAGAACTTACCTGTTGAGTCTGATCAGTCTCATCATGTCCATTGTTTTCTTAAGTTTCTTGTGTTCAAACAGTGATCCATTTATAATTTTAAGAACAGTTGTTACCTAACTTGAAAAGAAAGTATTTTTCAACATAAAAGTTAAAGAAGAATTACCCAAAGCTTAAAAGAATCGCCAGGTTGTGCTGGATCTTACTGTGGTGTGTGAGGCATTCAAGCGCTTTCACAGTGTGGGAAGCGCAGGCCTGTGACTGAGGGAGTTGGTGGTTTTCAATTTAGAATATAGTAGCTGAATGCATGTTATTTTAAAAATGAGTATTTAAAATGCAATTCTAATTAAATGTAGAACCTCTGAATCACCTCTGTGGAATATGATGTTCTCTAGAAATGTTGACTAATGATGGGGGGTTTGACGTATAGAACAGGACTCTGTGCACAGTAGTCATTCCGTAAATATTTGCTATTATATCTAAGTATTTTAATATGTCTGAAACATCTTAAATATTTTAAGAAACAAAATTTATTAAATATCTTACAGATAAAGTATCTTAAATAGTTCATATTTATAAATTGTCCTCAAAACATATCAGTAGAAAATGCAAAGCTAGCAAGACTGCGTCCTGGTGCCAAATACTAAGTTAACCTTTTTCTTATTCACAGGCTAAAAGGTCAGATTCCTGAAATTAAGCAGACTTTAGAAATTCTAAAGTACATGCAGAAGAAAAAAGTAAGTGCATTTTTCTTTGTAAACATGAGCAAACCAGGATACTTCAGCAGAGACATGTGTTCCTTGACTCCTTGGTCACTGGTATTTGAACCAGTCCTGAGCACGTGTACTGACGTCACAGACAGACATGTGGCTTTCCGCCAAAAGTCAGGTTTAATTCTAGGACCCACACTTCTTGGGGTATTTTACTTATATGTAGTATCTGCAGAACTTAAATGCAATTTGAAATTATTTTAAGTACAAAAAGGAAACGTCATTTTGAGGTAGCAGCATCTAACAGTTTTTGTTGTTGTTATTGTTATTGTTCTCTCTGCGAATAAGGAGTGAGTCCAGTACTTATAGAGCTGGACAGAATTTTAGAAATGACGTTTCAGGTTCTCATGTCACAGCTGAGGCAACATTTGCGAAGAGGTTACACCTGACCACTGTTACATAGCTAGTTACTGGCAGAACTGGATTTGGGACTCTTCCAAGTCCTCATCCAATATTTGTTACATGAGCAGGCTGTAAAAGTTGAATGTCATAAGTATATTGTATTAAAAATATTATGTGTATGTGTATGTATATATGATTTATTACTTGACTGGTAGAATAACTACATTTCTAGTATGTTTTTTATGTCATGAACTTAATAAGAGGCTTCAGAAAACTGGTTGTTGAGCATGAAGCACTGATGAAGTAATAATAGGTAGCGCTTGTCTAGTGCTTACTCTTGTGCCAGGCACTGGGGTGTGTGTGTGGGGGGGTGTGAGTGTGTGAGAACTCTGCTTGCCACAGCCTTCAGAGCTGAGCCAGAACGCACAGGCCTCCCTGCGCATCCGTCTGGCTCCAGCATTCCTTTCTTTACCACTCTACTTAGTCTGCGTGATAGGACTGTTTTAAATGGCTTAGGTTCAGCTCTGTGATCTCTTCCTTATAACCTTGGTGTGAAAATGGACTGTTTACAGTACTGTCATTGTTTTTGAAGGAGTCCACCAATCCACTGGAGACCAGGTTCTTACTGGCAGATAACCTGTATTGCAAAGCTTCAGTTCCTCCTACTGATAAAGTGTGTCTGTGGTTGGGGGTAAGTAAATGTAATAGCCACAGCTTCCTTGGCTGACGTTTGTAGAGCGTTATTGTTGAAGCTGTGGAAGGAACGAAGGGGTGGCATTCAGGGGGATCGGGGTGTGAGGAAGATTGCCGCGGAAACACGCTCGAGTCCCTCCCAATCAAAACAAGACGGACCAGAGCCCTGCTTCCCCTCCAGCTAATGCTTTAGCTCTTAAATGTAACAGAAGGTGCTGTTGAACCGTAGAGAGATGTTTCTTCATCATCAGAGTTTGTTAGTTCTAGAAAGATCTCTAAATTTGAGGGGGCAAGGATTATTACAAAAACCTTGAGGTCAGAACCCGTTTTTAAGAATCATATATTTCAATTTTGATGATTTCACAGACCTTCTCTGTGATTTTTTCGTATTTTACTCCTCTCAGTCCCATGATCGACCAGCCAAGCCATTCCTGACTGTCCAGCTAGCTATCCCTAGGTCTTGTTACCTCAGGCAAGTTCCCATACAAAGCAGCCAGTCACGACTGCTCTCAGCTCTCCCAACTGGGAGGATTTCCGCTTGCTATCCTGTAGAGTCATCCCTGAGAGGCAGTCTCGTGCCATGAAAGATAGGCAGATTCGTACATGGAAACTCACTTCTCTGTCCCTTAGTTCCTCCTCCTGATTTCTGTTAGCTGTAATCTTTTCAGAGTTTGCACATTTACTTCTACAAGCATAACTCCCGTACTTGTTTAGTTTTAGTTCTGTAAATGGAACAGCTACCCACCCAGTAGCCCAGATCCTAGGGGTTGTTGTCCTTTGTTTCTCTTTCCCTTGGCGCACATTTAATCAGCAAGTGGCGATAAGATGATTTCATAAACTAGACTGGGACAACAGGGAGCGAGAGAGACAGAGAGAGATAGAGAGAGAGAGAGAGAATTACGGCTGGAGCCCACCTTACACGAGGGTGAATTCCAAGTGGATCACATGTGAAATGTGTGATGAAATACTGACACCATCAAAATTGTAGGCCAAGTCACAGATAACTTATTTGGAGCCCTGAAATAAGGATGGTTTTTCAGGCCTCAAAACTCAGAAACCATGAGCAAAGTCAAAAGACAATCAACAGGAAAAATATTTGTAACTCATATCGCAGGCAAAGGACTAACAGGTTTGCAGGGTGACTTGGAGTTGTGTTTTGGGCATGTCAGTCTTGAGGTGACTATTAGACCGTCAAATAGAGAGGCTGATCAGGCAGTATTTAGGGGTGAATCAACTAAGGAGATATACTTGGCACAGGGTACTTCCTGAATGAATGATTGATGTTTTTTGACATGAATGAAGTGTTTTTAAATGTATTCGATTTTCTCTTGTTAAAAGTAAGCAAAGTATAGAAATTTTCTGGAAAAGAAAAAGTAATAAGAAGCATCAGTCATTGAGAAATGAGATTGTGGGTCTGGGTTTAGAGAGGGATTTACTCTGCACTGAATATTTTTAGTCCAATCTGAATTTTTATACAGTTTTCTAATTATCATGGATTGGCATATTCAGTCAATAAGAATGTAGCACCTACTTTGCGCTAAGCACTTTCATGTTGTCTCATTTAATTCTTCCAACAATCCTTTGAGTAATTTTTAAATTCCATTTGTCAGATAAGGAAAGTGGTTCAGGAAATGCCCGGTGTTAAGTCAGGTGCTAGGAGTATGGTTCCCCCTGTGTCAGCATTTACTCTGGAGGTAGGAAGGGGGCAGTAAAAGCCAGCTGTTTCTCTCAATGGATCAAATGTAGATAATACATATGTTTTTGAAAACTTTTGGTATCTTAAGCTCAGAAACAACTATTTCAGTTGATCTGAATGTAATACTATTTGGTGTCACAATAGAGCTAGTAGAAAGATAGGATTTGGTAACTAAAGGTACTGGTTCTTTTTTTTTTTTTTTTTTTTTTTAAGGTACTGGTTCTTACGGTAATTCTTCCATTTATGTAGTATCCCCGAAAGCGTAGGTAACCTGACCTCTTGGCGCCTCTGTTTTCTTAACTGTAGAGAAGGTAACTTGCCTCACCACGGTTGTTATGACGAGTAAATGATAAAATGTATGTGAATATATTCTCTAAACCAGGGGTCAGTAAATGTTCTGTTAAAGGCCAGACAGTAAATATTTTTGGTTCTGCAGACCACACGGTCTCTGTCACAAGTAGTACTTAGCTTTGCCACTGTAGCATGCACGTCTAAGTGAATAAAGAAATGGCTGGGTTTCAATAAAACTTAGGACAAAAGGCGGCCGGCCGGATTTGGCCCAAGGGCTGTAGTTTGCCAACCCCTGCTCTAACCTGTAAAGCACTGGGTCAGTGTTCGGACATTGTCATGCTTTTCTGTCTTCAGGCGAATGTAATGCTTGAATATGATATTGATGAAGCTCAGGCGTTGTTGGAAAAGAATTTATCGACTGCCACAAAGAATCTTGATTCTCTTGAGGAAGACCTCGACTTTCTTCGAGATCAATTTACTACCACAGAAGTCAGTATCCTTTCCTAAAAAAAGGCAAAGGGTGGGGGGGAAAGGAGAAAGATGCTTTCAACGTTCTTACATGCATTGCTTTAATGAAAAGAATGTCCTTATTCTTAGACTGATGTTAAGTTGCAGATTTTATGGGAGTAGTAAATGACATACTTGGAACTAATATTTAATAACTTTATAGATAGACTAATCTGAATTTGAAGTGTGAAAGTGTGGAAACAGCAAAGTCGATTTAGCAAATGAGTATTTTTCTTTCAAATATTTTCTCAAGACATCTTCATAGCTAGTCAAGTAGTGTATTTATTAAGGGTCTCCTGTGTTCCTGCAACTGTACTCAGCTGTATGGGGCATGGGCTGGTGAGAGGATCAGTGCAAAACAAGAAGAGTGGCGAAGTCTTGCTCTGTTACAACTGCACGTGTGAACCTGCTGAATGATCGTCTCACAGCAAAATATAAGTAAATTCACTTCATGTACTCAACACCAAGGCAGTTTAAAGTTAGGGAAAGATAGGTGTGGGCTGGAATTAGTTCAGAGCAGGCTTTGAGAAGATAGGACTGAGACGGTATTTAAGGCAGAGAGAACAGGCAGCGGCAGGTATTCTGCTCGAGGGGGAGGGCTCGCATGTTGACCCAGCCGCTCGCACCTGTCGCCTAGTCGTCGGCCCCGCACAGTCACCCAGCACAGAAACGTGGGAGTCGACCTTCGCTCCTCTCTCTTTCATCACCAGAAGCCGACTAATCAGCAGATTCTTGTCAGCTTTCCCTTGTAAACCTCTCTGTCCACTGCTGTTACTCTCATTTTGGCCTTCTAGAAGCTAGACTCAGTAGTTTTCTAGTCTGGTTTCCTCACATCTGTCCTTTACACTGTCTCCACCACGAATTCACTGAGTCACACTTGTTTTTATTCCTCTGGTTATAATGCTTCAGTGCTCTTTGTCACATGCAAGGTGCGCACGTGGGCGCCCTCTCCCAGTGTACCCAAGTTCCAAATAACCCCGATCGGTTTCTCTCGGCCCCCAAATGTGCTGTGTCCTTTGTCCACACTTGGTTCCTCCTGTCTACACTGATTTCCCCCTGTTTACCTGGGTTCCTCTGTTTTATCTTTCACATGTCGGCTCAAGCAGCAGAACATTTCTGGACATTTTCCTCTGTGCTCCCGGTGCACGTTGCACGTAGTGCTTTATTCTTTTTCATGCCAGACTGGGAGCTCTTCAAGTGTAGGAGCTCCACTTTCTCTCTCTCCTCCACAGCACGTAGCACATGACAGGTGTTGAGGGGTTGGTGAGGGAAGGCAGGCCTGTTTGAGGCCTAGAGCAGGAGTTGGCACGTGACTGGTAATGTGGAGACTTCATTCAGACAAAATAAAAAAACTATAACATTCCCAGAAGATAACATTGGAGAAAATCTAGATGACCTTTAGTACAATGGTGGCATTTTGGATGCACCCCCAAAGGCATGATCCATGAAACAAATAATCGATATGTGAAGGCCTACGCAGGGTGGTGTTTGTGGAAAGGAAAAGATGTAGATGCTTAATAAATTGGGTGAATGTCCTGTTAGCCAAACAGAGGGTAAGAGATAAAATGATTGATAATTGTAATAATTTAAACATTACATGTCAGTGTATGCTTTGAACTACCTTTGAAATATCATGGATGAGGGGCTCTCTATAAAACTGTTGACAGTGTCAAGCACATATTTGTTAAATATAATACCATAGTTGACTAGATATGCTAAACAATTATTGATTTGAGGCCTTGACTTGATTTTGGTGTAATTTTGTTCCCTTTTTTGGCAGATGATACTACACCTTGCTGTAGTCACTAGTATTTTGTGTGTGTGATTTCTGTCTTTGATTCAGTGTGTGAATGAATACTTAGTCGTTGAATGTTATCTTTAGAATTGCATTTGCATTTTCTTTGACAAATCTTGCAGATATGGCCAGGGTTTATAATTGGGATGTAAAAAGAAGAAACAAAGATGATCCTACCAAGAACAAAGCATAATGCTGGCAATTAAAAATGTGGTTCAATTTTCCAAACATGTTATTTTAAATACCCCAAAGTTTATCCTTAAAAGTTGACATAACTTTAAATAATTTTTAACAGCAAGAATGACTAAAATTTTAAAAAAAGATAAACACCACTTTATTTATTTATAAAAACAAAATTAGTTTCAAATATTTTATGAAATTTGCAGTATTTTTATTTTTATTTTTTGCATTTCCAACAAAGTAAATGCTGCTTTCATCATTTTGTTTGTTTGTTTGTTTGTTATAAGAAAAGTCTTAGCTGAAATGGCTGAAAACTGTGAGATATGCTATAGAAGCTGAATTTTTGGACAGTTGAGCACATTTTACTTTTTCTTTATTGGCTGGTGTTACTCTCACTTGTGATGTGGTTAAACCAGTTTAGAGGTAGGAAAAACAGTTGGAATATTTGAAAAATTGTTTTTCTTTAGCACACGTGGGGCTTTATGGTCCTCTGTTGCTGTTATTTGTCCTATGTAAATGCAGTTTCATGAATTACTGCTTAGCCAATAACTATGATAATATTCTGTACTTTTCAGGAAGTGGTAATTTGCATTCCTAAACAGTAAGAGGGCTATTGAGACAACGCTTTCTAACCCGATATAAGTGCACAGAGCCTTTGCAACGCTAACATAAAGGAGATCTTGGCCAACATGAAATAACAAAATTACGCACTGAAAACTCTTGCCTGAGGCGATTTTGTACTTCTTAACAGTTCCCCAAAGCAGCTGAACAGGAATATTAAGATAAATATAAATCTGTGATGGTTTAAAGGAGTTGTGAGCTTTTTAATTCATGATAATACTTCGTTAGAGTGTTAGAAGATCCCTATGGAAAGCCACTGGTACAGTGGCTAGTACTGGGTGATACAGATTCTGGTAAAAACACAAATGTATTATTCCATCTCCATGTCGTAAAGAGTATACTTGTACAATGTTTTGTACTTGTATTTCATGATATTAAAACAGTGAAGTTAAAACTGTGGCACAGTACCTTTTTTTATGTTATACTTTCTAAAATTAACATGGGTCTTTTCACATACTCGTGAAGTTTATTTACTTACACCATAACTAGCGGTGTCCCAAGAACCTCTTATGTTTGTAGAAACAACGTAAGATCCCTTTGGAAGGAATATAGATAAACAATTGAGAAGTTAAATCTGAAAGATAGCAAAGTTCCTTGTCAATTTTTCTTTCATAATTTTAAATTCCCATATTTTAGAATTTGAGGTTTGTAAGCGTCTTGATATATTTTAAGTGCTACTTCTTCCCAAACTTTATTATGGTAAGTATATTGGTATAAGATGTCCCTGTTAATATTAGGATAGGAATGATTTGCTCAGAAGATCTTAATTTTGTCTTACTTTAAGTCCGTGAAAATCTAAATACGAATTTTTAGGTATTCCAGGCAATATGAGGAAACAGCTCTTTTTTTAGAGATGTGAATTACAGAGCAGAAATTAAGTTAATTATTCAACAAATATACATAAGCGCCCAGTATGTGTCAGAAACAGTATTAGGCTCTGTTAATTAAATAAAAGATATTTAAATCTTGCCTTTGCTAGAAAGTTTCTCTTATAACAGTCTACATTTTCAGAATAACATAACCATCCTGATTTGACATGATATTTTCAAGCTTGATATTAGGATAGTAAACCCGAAAAGATAATGAGCACAAGATTGACTACAGAAAGTGATACTGAGTAACAAACGTGTTGGAAATGCGACTGAAATGTAACTATTTTTCCACTGTAAACATGTTCATTTGAGAAAGTTTAGAGAATAGGAAAAAAAAGACATTTAAGTTCCACTTGCAGTCCGCCCTAATGATTCTGTGGCTTCCATTTCTTTTTCTATGCATAGGTTTTTTAAAAACATAGTTGAAATAATTTTGTCTGTATAATTTTTATCCTACTTTCTTTACTTATTATGGAATTTGCTTATTATATACTGCTTTTAAATTAACATTATTTTACTGGTTTCATAGTATTCTAATAGGTAAACTCTAGTAAACTGTGATTCACAGACAATTGGTTGTTTTAAAATTTTTTTCTGTAAGTAGGAAATAACTCAGCAGTTTGCATTTTTACAGAAGGATTTTTCTTTTATTTAGGATTTTTCCTGGGATTAGATTACCAAAAATGGAATTATGGAGTCAAAGATTATAGCATTTTATTTTCTGGGGTTAACTGAGAGTGGTTTGGTCAGTAGCAACAGCAGGGGATGATGGGAGGCACAGTTGATCATCCTTGCTGCCCCTATAGACGCTGACCGCCACAGCTGCGTAGCCAGAGTGAAACCCAGATCTGGTTCCTGGGTGAATTTCCTTCCCTCTGTACCATGGTGCCTTGCTCTTATTTAGAAACACCTAATAATTCATTAAGTTCAATCCCTTAATGAATGCATACTCTCCTTTCTTTGTGTGTTTGCTATTCTCTGCCCTAAACCTCATGATACCTTTAAGGGTGTTGAACCGTTTCTGAAAGGTTGTTCTTGGTTGGTTCTGAAGACTCTGCTGAGAGCGTGTGCAGCACTCACCACAGCTGGTGTTGAGTTCGACTGCACGTTAAACTCACAAGACCCGGATAGGCCACGTCTGACACCAGTTTGCTCTGAAGGACACAGGACAGGCAAGACACCGTGGGCACCATGCCAGGGGGCAGCTTTAGGCACAATTCTGATGTCCCCACAGGTGGCCACAGGAGCCGCCCTGGCTTAGAAGCCATCAGAGAGCACTCTGCCTTGTAACAGCCAGGGTCAGGGCCCAGGAACGATAGGCCCACTGCACTCAGGGACCCTGAGCTGTGACTCCCAGCAGGTGTTGATGTGCAGTCGCAGCCCTCCCAGACCAGGCGCAGGGTACCTCCCGGGACACCTGCCGGAAGCAGGCCCGCCCATCCCACAGCTGGCCATCCACCTTCATCAGGTTTCCAGGGCAACCAAACTAGAAAGTGAATCCGAGGTCAGTGCCTCGCCTCGAGGGAGAAAGGGGTTTTGAACACCTCACTCAGCCTGTTGGGTTTTGCATGGTCATGGCCAGTTTTTGACAATGGCTTACTTCCTTTTCCAGTTCCTTTCATAAGGCCGCTTAGCTAATATCTGCCTCTGCAGAAAAGGTAATAATAGTTCAGATATTTTAAAGAGCCAGATGGAAGCATCAGGTGGGAGGTTTGAAGTTTTACGATTGCATGATGGATTGGAGAGCTTTTTTCTCCTTGCCCCAAGTGACGCCATAAATTTATTGAAGCTTTATGCACTCATCACAGAGTGACTTTTTAGTCTTGTGGCCAAAACTCATTGATAAACTTTTACATTTTTTATTTTGAAATTTTATAACTACAACCAGTATCATAGAATAGACAGGCCTGCTGTAATGCACCATGTTTTCTCTATATTAATACTCTTCTGTATACAGGGAGTACTGTTTACACAACCAGTTCTGAAAGGCACCAGTGTTGGAGGAGTTGGTTAGTGTATTATGTGCGCAGAACTGCTTTTCTTTGAGTTGTTAGCAGGACATGGCCCAGGGTTCTAGCTGAAAACTCAGGTGTGGATGGTGCTTCAGAGTTCAGCTGAAGAATTTACTTTTGTTTGTATCCCTTTCTTGTGTGCTCAGTATATTTGAGCAGTTTGTGTATAAATGATCATGTCTCCTGGCCGTGGTTTATGTTCAGTTGATTGTGTAACAACTCTATTTTGCCTTTAGGGGATTCTTTATTCAGAGGTAGGCCATGAGTTTTTTTCTGGATCTTTTAGCTCCCCAAATAAACCCATCTTAGACTCAGTCAGCTTATTTTCCCCAGATCAGACCTGTGGATTCTAGAGAGTAAAATATACAAAAATTTAAAAAGCAAAAGGTCAGGGGATAACAATCTCTTCCTTTTCCTCAATACTTAACATCTTTGGCTACTAAGTCCCTGTTCGGAGTGGATTGGGCAATAGTTTATTCTCAGTCAGGTGGTCCAGAGGCAGCTTAAGAGTTAAATTTTAACTGACCCTAGACATTTAATTTTCAACTTTACTGTCACTGTTGGTTGCAATACCAGCGCAAAGTGACAATGTTAGCTTTTCGGTATCGACTTGGCGTCACACTGTGACAGCGGTGTTCAGTTAAAAGTGGGCTGTGGTCGCGCCTGTCTACTCCATTGGTCCGCGGCTGCCTGAGAGATGACCAAGGTCTAGGACTGACCTTGGCTTTCTGGATAGAGTCTGTGCAGGTCAGATGAAAAAGAAGGTGCTGGAGAAAAAAGTTTTATCCCAGAGAAGGATTGGTCCGAGACAAAGATGATCCTGGAAGACGAAGGGCAGGAAGACCAAGGGAATTTGGCCCTGGGCAATACAGAGGTGGGCAAGTTGGGAAGTAAGCCTGGACCCCCCCTTCCCTTCCTCCCGGCTCCCTATCATACCCTGTACTTGACCCTCCCCCTATCCCATAGGTATTCAGTTGGTTATACCAGAAACTTGTGAAAGCAGATCGGGCCCAACATGGTTCTGGGAGAAATCCAGATAACCAGTAACTGGAGGGAAAACTGTTCACCCATAGTAAAGACCAAGGAAAGGGACATTTTAAAAGCAGATAATAAGAACAAAGCTTGGAAGGGTTTTTGAAAGGGAAGGAGTATGGTCAGAGCGCCTTTGTACAGCTCAGACTTTTCATGTATGAGTCCGCATATGTCATAAGACAAAATTATTCAGATTGCTGAAAAATGGCAAATAGATACCAATATTTAATATGAAGCTTAGAAGCGGCGGGGTATACTGAACACTGGTTATGGAATTGCCATTAATACAAGTTTTCAGAGTAACATAGTTTTAAAAAATGTTTTGAACACTTCAAATGAGACAGCAGTGGGATGTTTTGGAGAATCAATTTTTTGGGCTTCCTGTAGAATTTAATGCAGTGAGAACACTTAGGAACAGAGGATTCAGATGAAAATATGAACTCAAAAGAATAAAAATAAATGTCCAGCACACTAACTTTTGTTGCCTCCATCTGTCCCTTAAGGTAATACGGCTCCTCCTGCTTGACCGTCTCCCCTCTGGTGGTCTTGACCTTCTCCCCATCCCTCGGCCACAGTCACACCTGGGACCTTGTCATTACCAGTCACCGCAGCCCCTTCCTAATCTCAACCTCAAGCCACTGAGGTTTACACTGCCCGCAACATCTTGACTTCTTTCATGGTCTGTCTTGCTCTCTTCCTTGTGCATACCACTAATGCTCTTGCCCCCTGCCGCTTCGCTGTCCTGGCCTGGCTAAGCCAGTGTCTTGTTCAGTCTGACTCTGCCGGTTCCCAGCACTTTAGAGTGGTGGCTGCAAGCCTTACGAGGGTGGCGGTGCTGCGCGGTCATCGTTCACGCTGGTGGTGGGAGGGATCGGTGCGTGGCCCCCCCGCCCCCCACACGTGTCTACCCACCATCTGCCAATATTTATAAGCCTGTGCTGTCACTTCACTCACTAAAAAACAAAAACAAAAGTTAAGGAAAAACCAAACGACAAAAGAAGCTTTTGTATGGGAGGCCCCTTCCTGAGTGCAGCCCCAGCCTGTGGCGCTCTGCCACCCCTCTGAAGGCGCTGGGGCGGGATCCCTCCAGTTTTCACGTGGCATTCTCCCTGTGTGCATGTCTGTGTCTAAACGTCCCCCTTTTATAAGGACACCGGTCATATTGGATCAGGGGCCCATCCTATTCCAGGATGACCTCAACTAATTACATCTGCCAACTCTATCTCCAAATAAGGTCAAATTCACAGGTACTGAGTGTTAACCTCAACATATCTTTCTGGGGGGACATGATTCAACCCATAACTGTTGATGTGCAGCTTTGCACAACGTTGAAGTGTCGGGAGTGCGTGCATTGCACTGTGGTCCACAGCAGGACAGCTGTCCTTGCTCCACTTCCCCTCCCCCAATTCCCCTCTCTCCTGCATCCTCGGTCTTCCCCGCTGAAGCTTTCTCATCTTAAAAAAAATTCTCTCTTGGCCTGACTTCCCCCACGCTGTCATCCTCATTTCTCTTCCCTTCGCAGAAAGTGTTGTCTCAGAAGTGTTGTCTGTACTCACAGTCTCCGTTGTTTCTCTCCTGTTCTCTGTCAGGTGCATTTGACACAGATTACTCTCGCCTCCGAGCATTCCCTCCTCGGTTTCTATGATCGCTGCCTGGTTTTCCTCCCCTCTCTGCCTGCTGCTTCTCAGTTTCATGTGCTGGTGCTTCTGCCTCCTAGACTTCATTCAACCCTGTGCTGGAAAATACTGCCTCTGCGCTGGCGATGCTCAGATTTTTATCTCCAACGTGGACCAAGTCAGCAACATCTGCATCACTGCCACAGCCTCCGGGGTGGGCTGTCTGCTCCCACCCTTGCCTCTCTTCAGGGCACAGCCAGCATCCTGACAGTGGTCTCAATTCACTGACGTGAGATTAGCTTCCACTTTTCTCTTCATTTGCCTCCTACCCTTCCCCTTGTGCCTTCTGCTGTAGCACACCTGTCTCTTTCCTGTTCCTGGAACGGACTCATTTTGTTCCTACTTCAGGACTTTTCCGCTTGTTGTTCTCTCCTCCTGAAAAGTGCTTCCCCAGGAATCTACAGATATCTACATGGCTTACCCCTCCACTCAAATATAACTTCATAAATAAGCTTCATGTGGCCACCATATACACATTTGAAATGAGTAGCCCCCACAAAACACACGGAAAAGTGTGTCCTTATCCCTCTTCCTTGCTATTTTCCCATTAGTACTTAACGCCAGTATGTATGCCATGGCTTACTAGGGACAGCCCTGGTTTATACCTATTGTAGGGCAGTCAGTTAACACCCTGTTTTTAGCTCCCCCTTCTACTTTCAATACTGTCTCAGCTTGGTTGCGATTTCTGACTGGAGCACAGAGAAGGGAAGGCCCAGGGAACTGGATTGTACTGGAGTGAGACACATAGGGAGGAGCTTAGGAAAGCGAACCTGTGAGTTCCCTAGGTTTTCCTAATCAACACACCAAAGACTTCAAAAGCTGAGCAAAAGGATAGTCCACTGCCCAGTTTCTGGACGGCCCGCTGAGTGCTGCACGAACACAGGAAAGATCTCAGTGGCTCAGCAAAAGTTTTGAGAACAACTGGCATTGGAAAAACAGCCCACAGAGACCAGTTTGGAATGTGAGACCTTAACCCATCCAGATAAATTGTCTGCTAAAACAAAAATATCTGTGTTCGCCATAGAATTTAAACAAGACCCAGAGTCACATAACATTCAAGAACCAGAGAAGTATCCACTCACTCAAAAAAAACAAAAAGTATAAATTTATGTAGATAACGTAGAAATTAATACATTACAATGCAGAAAAGGTCAAATTGATAAAACCAAGAACAGAACTGGTTCTTTGAAAATACTGATAAAAACAGACAAACCTCTAATAACTCCTCTGAATAATAAAACACAGAAACATATAACATTATAAATGAAAGGTTTCTAACCACCAATACAGATATTTTATAGTAGATTCTTTTTTTTTTTTTAATTAATTAATTTATTTATTTATTTTTGGCTGCGTTGGGTCTTCGTCTCTGTGCGAGGGCTTTCTCTAGTTGCGGCGAGCGGGGGCCACTCTTCATCGCGGTGCGCGGGCCTCTCACTATCGCGGCCTCTCTTGTTGCGGAGCACAGGCTCCAGACGCGCAGGCTCAGCAGTTGTGGCTCACGGGCCTAGTTGCTCCGCGGCATGTGGGATCCCCCCAGACCAGGGCTCGAACCCGTGTGCCCTGCACTGGCAGGCAGACTCTCAACCACTGCGCCACCAGGGAAGCCCCAGATATTTTAAAATTATACCAAGCACAACTGTATGCCAGTGCATTTGAAAATCTAGAAAGAAAATATAACTTTCAAGGAAAATATAAATTACCGACATTTACCCACAAGGATGCATGTGTTAATCTGGACAGGCTGTGTGATGCTACGTTAGTCAATCCCAATCCCTGTGGCCACTTCAGTCTGGAATCCAGGCTGACGGATTAAACTATTCTAAGGTATATAAAAAGACAGATTCCCAACCATTTCATGAATTCATAAGGCCAGAATAACCATGATGCCACACCGGACAGAAAGCACCAAAGAGCAACATTTTCCAATGTGTTTCTCACTGAATAGTAATTCTTTAAAATCCTTGAGAAAGTGAATTTTTTTGTCATATGGGTTGAGGAGAGCCCCTATATGTAATAGTGTAGTCCTACAGAATACTATTTTGCTTTGTTTAATCCACAATTTTCCAAATTTATTTTGACTGTATGTTCCTCCCCCCACCCCAACCCAATTCCTCTTAATCCCTGCGGAGTACTTTTTTGGAAATACTCTTATGAACCAACCTCAAACATGAATATAGATGCAAAGATGCTAATAAAATATTAGTAAATTAAATCAAGCAGTGTTTAAAAACTACACCATGAACAAGTAGAGTTTATGCTAAGAATGTTAAGCAATATTGTTAAACATTAACAGATTTACTAATACAATTAATTATATTAATAGGCTAAGGGAAGAAAACCATTTGATTATTTCAATGGGTACAAGAAAGACATTTGAAAAACTCAACATACACTCTTTCTCAAAGCTCTTAGTAAAATAGGAATGCAGTGAAAAGTTCTATAACCTAATAAAGATAATTTAAAGTTAAAATTCTTCTAGCAGGAGCAAGACAAAGATGCCCACCATCATTGTTGTTATTCATCATTTTACTCCAGGCTCTGGCCAGTGTAAGAAGACCAAAATGATAATAATAATAGTAAATATTAGAAAGGAAGAGAGAAAATTATCATTATTTGTAGACTATGATGTCGACCTAGAAAACAGAAGAGATCAATTGAAAAACTAAAGTAATGAGAGTTTAGTAATGTGTCTGTTTACAAGATGTAATCATACACAAATCCACAGATTTCCTACACAGTAGAAATAACCAACTAGAACAGGTAATGAGAAAAAAACCTATTTATGATATATAAATATTAAATTAAACTAAGGATTAAATTAATGGAATGACATATTCTATCAGTGTCAGTAAATTAATGCAATCAAAATCCTAACCCTACCTGAGGGGAGTCATGACACATTTATACTTATTTTATTTTTAAAATAAAATTGTATACATTTAAGGTGTACAACGTGATGATTTGATATACACATGCATAGTGAAATGATTACTACAGTCAAGCTAATTAACACATCCATCTCCTCACATAGTTACTGTTTTTTTGTGTGTGTGGTGAGAGCACCTGAGACCTAGTCTCTTAGCAAATTTCCAGTGTTCAGTACAGTAGATGTCCAGAACCTATTCATCTTACATAACTACAACTTTGTACCCTTTTACCAGCATCTCCCCATTTCCCCCGCCCCCCTGTGCCTGCTTCTATGTATTTGAGGCTTTCAGATTCCACATACAAGTGAGATCATGTAGTTGTTTTCTTTCTGTGTCTGGCTTTTTCAACATATGAATAGATAAAGAAACTGACACATTTATTCTTAAGTTCTAATATACTGCATGAGAATATCAAAGAAAATTTTGAAGGGAAAAGAGATCATAAATACATATTATGGAATTATCATAACTAAAACAATGTAGTATTAGGACAGGAATAGGCAGATTAATGAACTATAATACAGGAGTCCAAAAACAGACCCCCCCCTCATATATATATATATATATATATATATATATATATATATTTGATATTCAAATTTAATGTTTGAAAGGGGTAAAATATAGAATGGAGTATTCTGTGGATAGTATGGGTTAAAAAACTAGGCATTTGGGAAAAATAGTTGTTATCATCCCTACCTCCACATTCTGTACATAGGTCAATTCCTAAAGGAACCCTAAATCCATTATAGGAAATCATAGGAAAATGGTTTTCTAGTATTTGGGTGGAGAAGGTCTATCTAAATCTACCATTACTGCCAGAAAGCATTAACAAAACAGGCCGTATAAGAAAAATAACAAGGTACATGGTACAGAAATCACAACTGCCCCCCAGCCACTCAGTTCCCCAACTCTGAGACAGCTGTTTCCAGTTTCTTGGAGACAACATATTAAATAATTATTAAATAATAAATACTAAATATTATTTAGTATTAAATTATTTAGTAATAATAAGTAATATTATTTATTATTAAATATTAAAGACTTCTGTATTACCAAACACCATAAGTAAAAAGTCAGAAAAACATGAAAAAGTATTGTAACATATGTGATGGATAAAGAATTGTTTTCCAGGACTTCCCTGGTGGCGCAGTGGTTAAGAATCCGCCTGCCAATGCAGGGAACACGGGTTTGAGCCCCGGTCTGGGAAGATCCCACATGCCGCGGAGCAACTAAGCCCATGTGCCACAACTACTGAGCTTGCGCTCTAGAGCCCGTGCGCCACAACTACTGAAGCCCGCACACCTAGAGCCTGTGCTCTGCAACGAGAAGCCACTGCAATGAGAAGCCCACGCACCGCAACGGAGAGTAGCCCCCGCTCGCCACGACTAGAGAAAGCCCGTGCACAGCAGCAAAAACCCAATGCAGCCAAAAATAAATAAATAAATTTATATAAAAAAATAAAAACCTCTAAAAGAAAAGAATTGTTTTCCATATATAAGATCTTACTAATTAATAAGATAAAAGCCAGCACCTTTTTTATTAGTTAGGACTATTTTCAGCAGCAAGGAACAGAAAACCAATAACCAAAGGTATGCAAATTTAAAAATATTTATATATTATTCACCTCTCAGATTTGCAAAGAGTTAAAAGATTCACAATAATACTCAGTATAGGCATTATTATACACTGTTCATGGGCATTCAGTTTAACCTTTCTGGAGAGCAATCTGGTTAATTATATCAAAATTTTAAATGTGTATATTATTTGATTCATAAATTGGTCACATTTATGCCTTTGACTTGAGGACATAATTGGTCAGATGCACAAAGATATGTATGTATTGAGGAATCGGTTTATAATAGCAAAACATTGTACGTAACCTAATGTTCACCAAAGAGAATTGATTGAGTAGCTTATTGTATGTACATACGTATAATAGAATTCTGTTGTATTAGTTAGGAGTCTTTCAGCTACAAGTGGGAAAAAATGGCATAAACTAAAAGGGGATTTACTGTCTCTTGTAATAAGACGTCTTAATATAGAGTGGCTTCAGGATAGTTAAATCTGTAGCTCAGTGGCGTCATGAAGGACCCAGCTTTCTTCTATGTCTGCTTCGTCATCTTCAATATGTCAACTAATTCCTTCTGATCACATTCAACAAATATGGGGAATTCCCTGGCGGTCCAGTGGTTAGGACTCGGTGCTTTCACTGCCACGTGCCCGGGTTCAATCCCTGGTCGGGGAACTAAGATCCCACAAGCCGCACAGCACAGCCAAAAAAAAAAAAAAAATGTACTAGGCACTGATTGACTGTAGAGATATTATCATATGAGCAAAAATAGCTACTGCCATCATGCATTCACAGAAAATATACTGTATGTGAAAAAGGTAACAGCACAGTATGTGTTGCATGATACCATTTTTGAAAAAGATTCATTTAGGTGCAAACATAATACATAAACTGAGTATGTTTACTATGTGACGTTCAGCAAGTGCCAGGGCTTTTGCTAAGTATTTTATGTAGATCATCTCATTTCATCCTCACAACAACCTTATAGATTATATAGTATTATTATCCCATTTAATATATGTGAAAACCGAGACTTGTCGAGTCAGAATTTGAACCCATGTTTGTCTTACTCCAAAATCCACACTTTTAACCACTCTGTTAAATAACCTTTTGAGAAGTAAAATGAAAAAATCTAGAAGGGAATGGATCAAACTTTTAACAACCATTTTCTTTAGGAACTGATGACTTGAATGCAGTTGACCAGAAAAGCCAGGAGACAGAGGGAGAGAAACAAAGTCAAGGGGTACCTTGATTGATAGACTGGCAATGGGCAGTGACTGATTGCCTGAAGGTTCTAAAGACGTTTAAAACAGGATTCAAGGGATAGAGTGGACAACCAGAGCTTGTAATCGGAGAGGAATTTCAGAGGTTGTATAAAATTTTGTAATGCTTTAGGATGGGGCCATGTGTGTATTTTATGGAAGTGAAGTAACAGTCAAGGTCATTGGATTGAAGTAGGGCAAGAGAAAAATCATTCATTCAAATATTTATTGATGATTCAAGCCTATATCTATGGTACAGGTTGTGGAAATACTGGTGAACAAGATGAATAAGGTTCTTACTTTCATGGACCTTATAATTAGAGTAGGCAGAGGCCAGATCATGCAAGACCTTGTAGCCATGTTAAGAAATGTAAGGTTTGTTTGGATTTTGTTCTAAATGTGATGAGAAACCACTGGTGGGTTTTAAGCAGGTGAATGACTTGATCTGATTTGCATTTTGAAAAGATCATTCTGGCTGTTATGTTGAGAATGTGTCATGGGAATAAGAGCAGAAGTAGGGAGACCACTTAGGAAGATATTAAGTAGTTCAGCAAAGAGTTGATAGTGGCTTAGACAAACGTGATAGCAATGGAGATGGAGAAAATGGCAGACCTGGATATATTTTGAAGATAGAGCTGATAGGGCTTGATGATTAATTTGATATGGGAGGTGAGGGGAAGTGAGGAATTAAGAATAACTCTTTAAGTTTCTGTGTTGAACAAGGGGGTAGATGGTGGTGTCATTTATAGAGATAAGAAAGACTGGGGTTGAAGGAGCACATTCTGATAAATGTTGATCTCATACTGGACAGGTGAAGTTTGAGGAATTTGTGGATGTGTTTAGTAGGCAAGTTGGTTGTATTGGTACAATGCTCAGTGGGCTGAAGTCCTTCATTTGGGAGTCTTCAACGCAAAGACAATAACTGAAGTCATGAGAGTAGGTAAGATTGTCTAGGGAGAAGAGAGGATGGAGAACGAGGAAAGAATTGGGCCTCCCACAGAACTAAGAACACTGACTTCCTGAGAGGCTTGGTGCAGGCAGAAATCATTCCACCAGCACTATGCCGGCAAAGGTCGTGCATGACTTCCTTAAATGCTATGGATATATTTTAGTCCTTGTCTTTCTGAACCCACTGCTGCATGGTGATACTATTGTCCACTCCTTTCTGTGAAACTGTGCTCTCCAGGTTTTCCATTCTCTCCTTCTAAGTTCCCTCTCCCTAAAGTTTGTTGTTCCCCAGGGAATAATCATCTACTCGTAATTCCCCAGTGGTTATCCGTTTTAGTCAGCTGAAAACCCAAAGTCCTTCCAATGGCCTTCAGAAGAACCCTTAAAAGTGAAGTCCATCCCCATCCCATCACCCGTGCAACCTTGTTTCTTACTGCTGACCCCTTGATCATTCTACTCCAGCTACACAGTTTTCTTTCCTGTTCATCAAACGCACCCAGCACATTCACACCTCAGGGCCTTTGTACTTGCCCTTCACTCAATCTGGAATTCTCTATCTTGAGATGTCTGCATGGATTTCTCCCTCACCTCCATCAAGTTCTGAAACCAACGGCTTCCCAAATCTGCAAGCAGCTTCCTGATCCTAGAGAAGATGAGGCTGCAGAAGTTGTTCCTGACAGCTCAGCATAGAGTCTGACTCTTTAGTCCTCTTCTGTGTGGAGAATAGAGTGTGGGGGCAAAGAGTGGAAGCAGTGAAATCAGCTCTCACAGTAACTCAGGCAACAAATGACGGTGTGACACGTTCCATTTCTGATCCTAATAGACTCTCAAATGGAGATATTGGCTACACAGTTGCTTCTAAAGGTCCAGAGTCCATGGGAAAGATACGAGCTGGAGATAGAAATTCAGGACTCGTTGGTAGTTACAGCCATGGAACTGAATGTGGTCACCAAGGGACTTAACATAACTGAAGAAAAGATAATCAAGCCCTGAGGAGTGATAAACTATGTTAAACGCTGTTGCATTGTTGGTCCTTCCTTCCTTCCCTCCCTCTCTTTTTCCCACCCTCCCTCCCTCACTCCCTCCCTCATTCACTCATGATTATAAAAGTGATAAAGCTGCACAGAACTCAGCGTACCTATGCCCAGACTCAGAATCAAACATCTTCCCCCTTTTTTTTTACCCTCCCCAAAATATGTACTCTAAACCCCAGGCAATGTTTGTATGCTCCAAGTGATCCTGACGCAAAGAGCACACCTTAGTAGGACTTGAAAAGACTGGGGCAATTTAGCCTGGAGAAAAGAAGACTTGCCAGGGAAGACAACAATTGTAATAAGCTACCTGGCCTCTATCTGAAGAAAACAAAAACTCTAATTCAAAAATATACATGCACCCAATGTTCACAGCAGCACTATTTACAATGGTCAAACATGGAAGCAACCTAAATGTCCATCAACAGATGAATGGATAAAGAAGATGTGGTGTGTGTGTGTGTGTGTGTGTGTATATATATATATATATATAATGGGGTGTGTGTGTATATATATATATATATATATATATATATATATGTATAAAATGTGGTGTATATATATATAATGGAATATTACTCGGCCGTATAGAAAAGAATGAAATATTTTCATTTGCAGGAACATGGATGGACCTAGAGATTATCATACTAAGTGAAGTAAGTCAGACAGAGAAAGACAAATATTACATCACCTATATATGGAATCTAAGAAATACAATAAACTGCTGAATATAACAAAACAGAAGCAGACTCACAGATATGGAGAACAAACCAGTGGTTAGCAGTGAGGACAGGGAAGGGGGAGGGGCAAGATAGGGGTAGAAGATTAAGAGGTACAAACTACTATGTATAAAATAAGGTAGCTACAAGAATATATTGTACAGCACAGGGAATATAGCCAATATTTTGGAATAACTTTAAATGGAGTATAATTTATAAGAACACTGAATCACTATTTTGTACATCTGAAATGAATATATTGTAAATTAACTATACTTCAATTAAAAAACAAAAAAATTTTAGGAGCTATTTAATAAAAATGGTTAAGGGCTTCCCTGGTGGCACAGTGGTTAAGAATCTGCCTGCCAGTGCAGGGGACACAGGTTCGAGCCCTGGTCCAGGAAGATCCCACATGCCGTGGAGCAACTAAGCCCGTGAGCCACAACTACTGAGCCTGTGCTCTAGAGCCACGAGCCACAACTACTGAGCCCATGTGCCACAACTACTGAGCCCACGAGCCACAACTACTGAAGCCCACGTGCCTAGAGCCCGTGCTCCGCAACAAGAGAAGCCACCGCAGTGAGAAGCCCACGCACTGCAACGAAGAGTAGCCCCTGCTCACCGCAACTAGAGAAAGCCTGCGCGCAGCAACAAAGACCCAAGGCAGCCAAAAATTTAAAAAAAAATAATAATAATAAATAAATAAATTTAATTTTAAAAATGGTTAAAATTTAAATAAAAAGATCCTTGACTAATAATTGCATTGATTCAGATTTAGACTTGACAGAACTGATGTTTCCAAAGGTGGTATGGGATTTCCAGGCATTAGTGAGGTCTCTGTGACTTTCAACATGATGATCATATAACTTTCTGGCTTTAAGATACTGTTGTGCATAGCATATGTCACAGCTAACTGATGTTCTTTGTAGTGGTTGCTACACTGTAGTGACAGACTCCTCTGGAAACAGCTACAACACACACTTGGAATCTCACAGTCACATAATCAACCATTTTACTAAATACAAGCATATTTCCATTCACATACAGCTAAAGAAAACATCTTTTTCACATTTCATTACAGTGCACAACAAAGTGAGGAAAAGTATACAGTACATTTTATTCTGGAATATGAGACAATCTAATCCAACATGCAGTTGTGGTCTTTGTTACAAGTTAGTTTACCTTGTCTTCACCTATGTAATAAAATAGCTTCTAAAGCTTTATCCTTAATAGTGTATTAACACCTGATTTTTTTCACACATTTTCTAAAACCCAGTTATTGCAGTGACAACAGCACTGAATTCTACTAAAATGAGTTTGAAAGTTCTAGAACTTGTTTAAGCAATTAAGCTCAGCCACTTCTGCTGGATCTATGCTGAGAATTTTTAAACCTGCCTAAAAAATGCAAGGAATGGGAAAAGTATACATATGATGTATTTAAGTCAAGAAAACGGTAGAGAGTTTTGTTTCTATCCTTTTTTTTTGAACTGACAGAATCCAGTCAACTCTCATCTATCCACTGGATAATCTTGCTTTCAGAATCTTCTAAACATAATTAAGTATAGTAGTTGATGAAACTTTGTGTTAACCCAATTTACTATCTTTTGTTTGTCTTCTACAACCACAAAGCTGGCAACTTAATTACTCCACCCAAGCCAGGTCATGCTAAACGAAGGAAGAGACGATGACTGGGTCACTTGGGGTTGATGCTGCACGTAGGTCCAAGGTGGTTTGTTTCCATAATTTTCATGATCTGACTTCTTTATTCCGGCTGAAGTAAATCCCCCAAATTTCAGATTTGGTTACATCCATCCTGAAGTTCAGTACCATATTTCAAAGCAATTTACCATCCTCAGGCTTTCCTATCACAATGGATATGAGAAAGCTGACTCTAATCAGAATTATTTTCTTACTGTGAAAAGTATGGCTTTTGCCTAGCTGAACTGGCTACAATTCAAAAAAATCATTTAAAGCATCACGTCTCTTCAAGAAGATAATGGAACCTCAAGCCAACCATTCCAAGTTTCTGATGCAGTTAGCTGCCTGTTCACCTGAGAATTGAGAGCTGACTTTCTAGGGTAGACAGGAACCCAGGGTGGGCATAAGGCAAACAAGTGGCCATGGTCATTGTGAGGTGAGTATTTTAACCCCATCCCACTCCCCATTGCCGTATTTGGTTCCTTTCAATAATATATCCACTGTGTTTCAGTGATAAGAACATTTATAGCCCGAACAGTTCCAACGTGTTTTCACTGTGCAGTTATTCACTTGTGTAAAATCCTCTTGTCAATAATACCTGAATGGGCTTTACCTTTGACTCATGCCCGGGTTCCCTCAGGATTATAGCTGAGTTGTAATCAATAAGGAAACATATCCTAACATGTAGAGAATATTTATTTACAGTCATATCGCTTCCAAAGTAAACAAATTAATAACAGTTTATTCATCTGACAGCAGGATGATGCGGTGAAACAAGAACCAGGGGTCAAGTGACTCTCCTGCCCCTCAGTTAATTTTTTCGTAAACTGGGGAAGAAACCCTAACGGCTTGCTACGATGATCAAATAGGTAAGCCAATGAACTGTAATGTGTCTGTAAGGCTTACCGCACCTCCTGTTGAGCAGGTGTTTACCTTCAGATTGCAGTCGCCAATGCAGTGAAACCCCAGGCGTGGTCAGAGGGGAAGGAGGGCATGGGAGTTACAGTGTTTCTCTCTTCTACTTACACGGTAATTTGCCTGGGACAATTTCTTACACACAGCTGGTTATTCTTTCACAAGGCTGTACATTTTTTCAAGTGTGACAATAACAGTGTGTAAAGAGCCTCCCTTTTCCACATTCACACCGTTTTCACTAGAACACCAGGCCTTGAAAGGGTCTTAGCAAAAGGCTGGTCCACACCCCTCATTTTACACATGAGTTGTTTAGAAGCTAATTGGTACCTTTTAACCAAACCCAGCACATATGTTTAGTGCAGGATATTCTCACTGATTAAGCTGATCTCATACTCTTTTTTAGGTTGGCTAATTGTTCCCAATGTGATACTTTTCTCCCCTTTACATATTTCTTTATGATCGTGACCTATGAATGAGCTGAAATACCAAGAAATAGTTGTCCTGACCGTGGGTGTACTTTTCTGGGGCCTAGCTCCCCAGACCTCAGTTCCTTGACATGCGGTCCACAGAGGGCACACAGAGCGGCCACTGCCCAGCATGGGCCACAAAACAGTGCCAGTTCCAGCACCCAGGCTCCCCCACCCACCCACCCACCCGCCCATCACCTGTCCAAGGGCCCCTTGGGGAGCTGGCTCACTTGGTATCCAATATGGAGGTTGAGTTCTCTTCAGTCGCACGATGATTCTATTCATTTTGGTCACTTTTAAGTTCAGGTGGGAGAGCATGTTTTGGAGATAAAAGGGCTGACTAGCACAGACACCTTCTCTCTGATTTGACAACCTCTTCTGAAGAGTGAACCACGTTTGGTACAAATCCACTCTTCACCCCTTCCCAGCCCTCCTGGATGGTAATATCCCCCCTTTTAACCAGCTCGTATATGTCTCTTGTCAGGTCTGTGAAGGCTTTCTCCACATTAATGGCATCTCGGGCTGACGTTTCAATGTACTTCATGCCGTATGCAGCAGCCAGTTTCTCTGCCTCGTGGCGAGTCACTTGCCTCTGTGTATCCAGGTCACACTTGTGACCCACGAGAACAAATACAATTTGGTAGGGCTGAACGTGTACTTTGGTCTCTTCTAACCACTCATGGACATTCTGGAAGGACCTGCGGTTGGTAATGTCAAATAAGAGCAGACCACCTACTGAGTTCCTGTAGTAGGCACGAGTGATGGATCTACAACACAAGAAAGAAGTAAAGAATGAAGGCCATGCCCAAACTCCTGCACTTCAATGAACTCAGTGTATTCTGTTGTCTCTGGTTAGTGACATAGTCCTTTGGTGAAAATTGTTTTCTTTTTTTAACAAAGGAATACAAATGTCATTCCATAATAATAATGATATATGAATTCTCAATTGAGCAAAACTTCGAGATGGAATCTTCTAGAAACGAATGCTCATGGACATACAGGCGTTTTCCCTCGATTTAGGCAAGTGCCACAGTTAACTCTCCATGCCCACATCTGAATAGCTGAATGAGAGACTTCCTCTTCTGTTCAGTGGGATACCTAAGTAACAGGTTATCATGAGGCAAATGAAATAATGGATGTTAAAGTATTCTGTGACCTGGAGAACTCGTTACAAATTATAGTAGTTGGAAAAGGATTTTCTAAAAAATAAGAATGAATTTACGATAGTTGACAGAAAATGCTTATAAGTATATAGGTGTATTACAATATACTCCATTTCTTCCCATTTATCATTACCACGTTTGTCTATTATTATATTTTTATTTTAGTCTAACAGGGGTCCCCAGTCTCTTCTGCGAGGAGGAACATAATTTTGTTATTTATTTTCCAGGCCATGTGGGAATAGGAAAAAGAGGGATGGTCTGCAAAGGCCTTGAGCCAAGTGTCTGCTGGCCCCACTTCCTGACACATTTCGAAGAGGCTGGCTTGGGAGCCACAGGCTGGGAAAAACTGCCCAAATAGCCAAAGCTTCCCCTTAAAATGCTATGATTTATTTAAAGCATTGTAGAATGCTTTAGAATGTTTCTAAAACCTATTATACATTTTCTGTGCTTCTTAAGCAGAAGAAACCTCGTGCATTTTCGCTCCTTGGTTTGAGGAGCTTCATTTTCAATACGCATTATGGTACTTTTCTCAGAGCATATTAGACATTGTAGAACTTCTTGCTTGTACAATCACTTGCTTTAGACTACTGTGCTTTTTGATCTATGTTTATTTTTAGTCCTTCTGTCTCCTTGGATGAAGATCAACAACGAGGGACTCAACAGCTTAAGGCTTAGGGCAAATGGCCCAGTGGTAACAGAATAAACAATGTCCGGGGAATTAAAGTCCAAGCTAGATGACGGTAAGGACAAACCTTACAAATTGAGTTTGTCTCCAGAACCAGGCAAATCGGCCGTAAGGACTGAAAGCATTTCTAATTCCCTTATGGTTGAAGATTCATGGAGAATGGTAGGTGTACCAGAAAATTCAACATGAACGAAGATTGTGATTCATGAACAGCTTGGTTCAAGAAATCAATAGGCAAGCTGTAGTCAAAACTCTAAAATACATGATTACATTAATGGTTTGTGACTATTTAGAAAGTAGCAAAGCCCTTTCTTTATAAATACAACACAAGGCTACATAAAAATTAAAACCTCCCATACATCAAAAAATTTTCTTAAAGTTAAAAGACAAATGAAAAACTGGGAAAATAGTTTACAATATCCATGACAGAAAAGGATTAATGTTCTTAATATATAAAGAGCTGTTAGAAATCACTATCACCCAATAAATAATAATCAGTGGGTAGGAAAAGGCTGTTCATACAGAAAGAAATTCCAATAGGCATAAAAGATACCTTTCTTCAATTATAATATGAGAAATGCAATCACAAGTTCAAAAAGTGAACCTGAACAAGGATATTTGAAATTTTTTCTCCCCACCCCTCTTCAACCACCTAAGCAGCATCTTCTACGCTTGATTAGCGTTCGATAGCTAAATGAAGAAACGATCCTAAACATGAGCTATTGAGCCCTCTTGATCTAGTTCCTGCTGCTTGGCATGACTGTAGCTCAAAGTTTTCTGTGTACACTGCTCTCCCTCACTTCTGTCTTCACACATGCTGCTTCCTTGCCCTGGGCTTTTCCTGTTTTGCTTGGGTATCACACTCATCAGGCCTCATCTTCTCCACTTAGCCTTCCCTCATCTGTGTTCATACGTATAATTACAAATGATACATACTACAAGGGCCACCAAAGGGTTGTAAGAGAAAATTAAACCTGTTCATTGAGTACTCAATATGTGCTAAGTGTTCTGGTAGGCCGTGGGCATACAAATATGAACAAGGCACTCTTTTGTGTAATTGCTGGTCTATTTTGCCCCCAGTATGCTAGCACAGACATTCTAAGAGGGAAATGCCTATGTCTGTTTTGTTTACATGGCATCCCCTTGCAGGAGTTTCCTCAGGCTGTTTTCCCAGAAACAGTGCAGTGTCTGGCATATAGTGGATGATCATTCAATGTCTGCTGGTTGCAAGAAGGCATCAATCGTCAGTGTCTATTTCATATATATATCTATAGTTCTATATAGTATCTATGTTTATATCTATATATATCTATATCTAGCTATCTATATCTCTATCTCTACATCATCTATCTATATCTGTCAGTCACATTAGGATGACCTGGGGACATTTTCGAGATGTAGTATAGGGACTGAAATTGATGAATTACAGTGATCAACTCCAGCTCGTTTGTTAGCCACCAAGGGGCAGGTTGGTGCACTTGTGGTGCCAGCAGTATGTATTATTGACTGGCCTTCCCTGCCAGGGTGCATCTTTCCCTGCACTGAACTCCCAGCTACCTGAAGGTGGGCTTGAGCAGAAACTCTCAGACCCTCGGTATCTTCCCTAAGGGCGGCGACCAGGGCCAGGAAGTCCTCTTTCCCCAGGGACGGTGCAAGCCCCGAAGACCCTCCCACTGCTCGCGGGCCCGGGCTGCGCTCCCACCTGAACCTCTCTTGACCCGCGGTATCCCAGATCTGGAGCTTGATGCGTTTTCCTGGCTCGATCTCCACCAGACGGGAGAAAAAATCCACCCCCACCGTGGGGTCCGAAACCTGGGCAAAGCGGCCCTCGGTGAAGCGGCGGATCAGACAGGACTTGCCCACCGTGGAATCCCCGATGACAATGAGCCGGAACTGGTACAGCCAGATGGCCTCCATGGCCGGGGCTCGGCAGGTCTCCTCGGCCCGGGCCGTGGGCGGCGAGATGGGGGCGCCCGGCCGAGGCCTCAGAGAGCGCGCCTCGGTCCTGATCTAGATCGGCCACGAGCGCATCGTTGGCCTGGGAGCCTGAGGCGAGGTAGGCCCAGGCGCAGGGAGAGCGGAGGGACGGATGCTGCGCTCGCAGAGGTGATGAAATGGCAGCAGCATCAGCACCGCGCACTCTGACTCATCACCGACTACAGGGTTACTGTAATCCTCCACGTAGAGGCGACGCTCAGGACCGCACTGTCTGTAAGAGGAGCGCACACAGAAATGGCCGGGAAAACAGCTCGTTCCCTTCCTTTCTCATTCCTCTTCTTAATTAAAAAGTTTCTCTATCTTTCAAATTGCAAAAGTAACAACACCTCTTCATTAAAACGAACGAAACAATACAAAAATATACAAAAAAGGAAAGTCTATTATTATCTGCCCCCTACCTCCCCAAGATATTAACAGTTTGTTATATATTCTTCCACGTGTATTTCTATGAAAATGTATATACATATACACATTTATTGCTGTTTGATTTTTACAAAAATATGATCGAACTGGACCATTACTCTGACACTTGCTTTTTGCAATTAATAAAGAATCATTGGCATCTCTCCATTTCCAACTATTTTCCTTTTGCCATAACAATGCTGCAATATTCTCTTAAGTATAGTCACACATACGTTATTTCTATGAAACAGAGTCTTAATAAGAAAGACCAGGAAGTCAAAGAGTATGAATATTTTAAATGTTATATATATATGGGCATTATACTTTGCAAACACACTGAGCAATTTAAATTCTAGTCAGCAAGATGTGAAAAGACCATTTTTTTGGCATTACTTCAAGCATCATATATGATATTCTTTCTTAATTCTTGCCAATCTGATGTCATTAAAAATAAATGGGATCATAGAATATGTAGACTTTTGTAACTGGCTTCTTTCACTTACCATGATGTTTTAGAGTTCATCCACATTGTAACATGTATCAGGACTTCATTCCTTCATATAACTGAATACTATTCCATTGGGTGACATAACACATTTTGTTTATCCATTTATCTGTTGATGGACATTTGGGTTGTTTCCGTCTTTTGGCTATTATGAATAATGCTGCTATGAACATTTGTGTACAAGTTTTTGTTTGAACACGTACTTCGAACTCTTTTGGGTTTAAACCTAGGAGTAGAATTCCTGTGACCTATGGTAACTATATGTTACATCCTTTGAAGAAATTCCAGACTGTTTTCCACAGTGGCTGCACCATTTTACATTCCTACCAGCAGTGTATGAGGGTTCTGATTTCTCCATAGCTTTTCCAACACTTGTTATTTTCTGACTTTTTGATTCCAAACATCCTAGTGGGTATGAAGTGGTATCTCATTGTGGTTTTGATTTGCATTTCCCTGATGACTGATGACAATGTGCATATTTTCACATTCTTATTGGCCATTTGCATATCCTCCTTGGAGAAAGGTAGGCTCAGGTCCTTGGCCTTTTTTTTTTTTTGGCCGCCGAGTGGCTTTTGGGATCTTAGTTCCCCAACCAGGGATTGATTGAACCTGGGCCCCTGGCAGTGAGGGCTCAGAGTTCTAACCACTGGATCACCAGGGAATTCCCCCTTTGCCCATTTAAAAACTGGATTATTTGTCTTTTTATTACTGAGTTGTAAGAGTTCTTTACATATTGTAGGTGCAAGCCTCTTATCAGATATGTGACTTGTAAATATTTCCTCCCATTCTGTGTGTCCTTTTTGAACTTCCGTAAGGGTGTCCTTTGAAGTGCAAAGTTTTAAATTTTGATGAAGTAAAGATTGTCTGTTTTTTCTTTTGTTGCTTGTGCTTCTGGTGCCATGTCTAAGAATACTTTGCCAAATTCAAGTTCATGAAGATTTACTCCTATGTATTCCTCTAAGAGTTTTGTAGTTTTAGCTCATACATTTAGGTCTGTGATTCATTTTATGATAATTTTTATACATGCCGTGAGGTAGGGGTCCAGCTGCCTTCTTTTGCATGTGGATATCTACTTGTTCAAGCACCATTTGTTGGAGAGACTATTCTTTCCCCATTAAAAAAATATATATATATTTATTTATCTTATTTTTGGCTGCGTCGGGTCTTAGTTGCGGCACTCGGGATCTTCGTTGCGGCCTGCGGGCTCCTCCTTGCTGCGCGCAGGCTTCTCTCTAGTTGTGACCCATGTGCTCAGTGGTTGCAGTGGGTGGGCTTAGTTGCCCCGCGGCATGTGGGATCTTAGTTCCCTGACCAGGGGTCGAACCTGCATCCCCTGCATTGGAAGGTGGATTCTTAACAACTGGACCACCAGGGAAGTCCCTCTTTCCCCACTGAATGATTTTGGCATCCTTGTTGAAAATGAGTTGACCATAGACTGGTTTAATTCTGGACTCTCAATTTTATTCCATCGGTCTATGTCTAGTCTTCTTCCAGTATCACATTGTCTTGACTGTTGTAGCTTTGTAGTAAGTTTAGAAATCGGGAAGCATGAGTCCTCCTACTGTGCTCTTTTTTTCCAAGATTGTTTTTGGCTACTTGGGGCCCCTTTCAATTGCATATGAATTTTAAGATCTGCTTGTCAATTTCTGCATATAAGGCAGCTATGATATTGATTGAGATTTCATTAAATCTGTAGATCAGTTTGGGGAATACTGCCATCTGAACAAAATTAAGTCTTCAAATCCTTGAACATAGACTATCTTTCCATATATTTAGGTCTTTTAAAATTTCTTTCAACAATGCTTTGTAGTTTTCAGTTTACAAGTCTTACACTTCTTTAGCTAAGTTATTCCTAAGTATTTTATTATTTTTGATGCTACTGTGAGTGAATTGTTTTCTTAATTTCATTTGCAGATTGTTCATTGCAAGTGTATAAAAATATAATTGATTTTATATTTTTCAAATTTTTTTTTTTTTTTTTTTTTTTTTTTTGGCCACACCATGCAGCTTTGCAGGATCTTAGTTCCCCGACCAGGGATCAAACGCAGGCCCTGGAAGTGAAAGCGCTGAGTCCTAACCACTGGACCGCCAGGGAATTCCCGATTTTTTTAGTGTATTCTTTAAGATGTGGTCAAATGGTTTTTCTGCATCTTCGAGATGATCATGTGATTTGTTTTTATTCTATTTGGTATAATGTATTACATTAATTGATTTTTGGATATTGAGTTAACCTTGCATTCCTGGTATAAATCCTACTTGATCATGGTGTATAATTTTAAAAATATGTTTTTGGATTTGATTTCTAGTATTTTTGAGGATATTTTCATTCATATGCATGACATTTATTGGTCTATAGTTTTCTTTTATTGCAATGTCCTCTTCTGGTTTTAGTATCAGGGTAATATTGGCCTCATAAAATGAGCTGAGAAGCATTCTTTCCTTTTCTGCTTTTTGGAAGAGTTTGTGAAGAACTGGTATTAATTCTTCTTTAAATGTCTGCTAGAATTTAGCAGTGAAGCCATCTGGGTCTGGGCTTTTCTCTGTGGGTAGTGTTTTGATTACTAATTCAATTTCTTCACTTGTTATAGCTCTGTTCAAATTGTCTATTTCTTCTTGAGTCAGTTTCAGTAGTTTGTATCTTGGTAGAAATGTCTCAAAAAAAAAAAAAAAAAGAAATGTCTCCATTTCATCTAAGTTATCCAATTTGTTGGCATACAATTGTTCATAGTATTCCTTATAAAGGAATACTATGTATTCCTTTAAAATTTTGTGAGGTCAGTAGTAATGTCCCTTCTTTCATTTATGATTCTAGTGATTTGAGTCTTCTTTTTCTTCTTGGTCAATCTAGCTAAAGGTTTGTCAATTTTGTTTTCAAAGAACCAACTTTTGGTTTTGTTTATTCTATTTTTTCATTTGCTCTCCATTTCATATATCTCTGCTCTAATCTTAAGTATTTCATTCCTTCTGTGTGATTTAGTTTGTTCATCTTTTTCCAGTTCCTTAAGGTGCAAAGTTAGGTTATCGATTTGAGATCTTCCTTTTCTCTAAATATAGGCATTTACAGTTATGAATTTCCCTTTGAGCACTGCTTTATCTGCATCCTATAAGTTTTGATATTGGTATCTTCACTTTCATTTGTCTCAAATTATTTTATGATATCTCCTTTGACCCATTTGTTACTTAGGAGTGTTTTGTTTAGTTTCTATATATTTGTGAGTTTTCCACATTTTTCCTGCTATTTACTTGTAATTTTATTTCTTGTGGTCAGAGAGCATTCTTTGTATCATTTGTATCTTTTTAAAATTCTTAAGGTTTGCTTTATGGCATAGTATATCGTCTATTTTGGAGAATGCTCTCCATGTGCACTTGAGAAAAATGTATATTCTGCTTTTGGGTGGAGTGTTCTATATATGTGAATTAGGTCTAATTGGTTTTTAGTGTGGGCCAAGTCTCCTATTTTCTTGTTGATCTTCTGTATAGTTGTCCTATCCATTAATGAAAGTGTAGTATAAAGTCTTCAACTATTATTGTACAACTATTTCTCACTTCAATTCTATCAGTTTTTGCCCCATATATTTTGGATTTCTGTTTTTCAATGCATATATATTTGTAATAAGAATGAATTGACCCTTTTATCATTATGAAATGTTCTTCTTTGCCTCCAGTAACTTTTCTTTTGTTTTGAAGTCTATTTTGTCTGATATTAGCATAGCCACTTCAGCTTTCTTGTGGTTGCTGTGTGCATAATATATTTCCATATTTTTACTTTCAATCAGTTTGTATTGTGGAATATTAAGTATGTCTCCTGTAGACGGCATACAGTTTATCATGTTATTTTATCCAATCTCACAATCTCTGCTTTTTTCCTGGACTGTTAGTATTGTTATCATTGTTATAGTTGATTTACATCTGCCATTTTTTAAAAAAATTAATTTATTTATTTTTGGCTGTGTTGGGTCTTCGTTTCTACGCAAGGGCTTTCTCTAGTTGCGGCAAGCGGGGGGCCACTCTTCAACATCTGCCATTTTATTTCTTTCCTTTTTATATAACTTATGGGGTTTTTTTTTATTCCTCTTTCTCCTTTATTACCTTTTTTTTTTTTGCATTAAGTGAATATTTTATAATGTAGCATTTGAAGTTTTTAAATGATTTTTTAAAATACATTTTTGAGGTTTTTTTTTTTTAGTGGTTGCTCTAGGGTTTACCAAATATTTCTTAATTTATCAGAATCACCTTCAGATGTATACTACCTTATTCCATATATATATATTCTATATAATATATAGAAACATGACTCCTATAGAGCTCCATTCCCTTTTCTCCCTTTTAATATTACTATTATACCTATTATGTCCATTAATATTACAAATCCAACAATACATTGTTATAATTATTGCTTTGCCATCTGTAGTCATTTCCTTAGCCCAATATAGCTTGACTCCCAGTCACTTCTTTTGCACTGCTTTTGGCAAGTATATTACATTTTATGTTATAGGCCCAACAGTACACCATATACATATTATTTTATACATTAAAAAAAATCAGTTCAAAAAAAGGAGAAAAATATACATTTATGCACTTTTATAATTACATAAACACCTTTACTGGTGCTGTTTTTTTGTGTGTGTCTGTGTGTGTGTGTGTTTGTTTGAATTGCCATCTGCAGTCGCTTTCAGCTTGAAGAACTTCCTTCAGTATTTCTTGTAAGGCAGGTCTGCAACAAATTCAGTCATTGCTTGTTTGTTTATCTTGTCTTTACCTCCTTTCCTTTTTTGAAAGATAGATTTGCTGAATATAGGATTCTTGGTTTACATTTTTTTCTTTATCATCGTGAATATGTTATCCCAATGCATTTTCTTTTCTTACCATTTTCATTCTTTATTTTACTGAGGTATAGTTGATGTACAGTATTATATAAGTTCCAGGTGTACAACGCAGTGATTCACAATTTTTAAAGATTATATTCTATTTACAGTCATCATAAGATTTTGGCTATATTCCATGTGTTGTATAATATATCCTTGTAGCTTACTTATTTTATACATAGTAGTTTGTACCTCTTAATCCCCTACTCCTATCTTGCCCCTCCCCTGCATTGTTTCTTTTGAGAAGTTGACTGTTAATCTTTTTAAAAATTAATTAATTAATTATATTATTTTTTGGCTGCTTTGGGTCTTCATTGCTGTGCACGGGCTTTCTCTAGTTGCGGCGAGTGGGGGCTACTCTTTGTTGCGGTGCGTGGGCTTCTCATTGCGTTGGCTTCTCTTGTGGCATGCGGGCCCTAGAGCATGTGGGCTTTAGTAGTTGTGGCTCGCGGTCTCTAGAGTGCAGGCTCAGTAGTTGTGGCACATGAGCTAAGTTGCTCCGCGGCATGTGGGATCTTCCCGGACCAGGGATTGAGCCCGTGTCCCCTGCATTGGTAGGCAGATTCTTAACCACTGCACCACCAGGGAAGTCCTTGACTGTTAATCTTATTGGTGTTCCCTTTTAAGTGAGTCATTTTTTTTCTTGTTACATTCAAGATTTTCTCTGTGACTTTTATCATTTCTTTGATTTTCAGAATTTTTACTATGATGCATCTGTTTGCGAATCTCATTATCTTTATCCTGCTAGTTTATTGAGTTTCTTGGGATGTGTGGGTTATTGTTTTTCAATAAATTTAGGAAGTTTTCTGATATTTTTTTGGACATTTTTTCTACTCTCTTCTCTCTTCTGGTATTCTCATTACACCTGTGTCGGTGCACTTGATGGTGTCCCACATTTCTCTGAGGCTCTGTTCATTTTTCTTCATTCTTTTTCACTCATTTTCAGCTTGCATACTCTCTATTGAACTGTCTTCAAATTTTCTAATTCTTTCTTCTGCTAGTTGAAATCTGTTGAACCCATCTAGTGAATTATTTATTTCAGTTATTGTACTTTTCAACTCCAGAATTTCCTTTTGGTTCTTTTTTCTATCTCTGTATTGATATTCTATATTTGATGTGACATTGCCATCGTATGGACCTTTACTTTTTTAACCATGCTTTCCTTTAGTTCTGTGAACATATTTGTAATGACTACTTTGAAGTCTTTTTCTGTTAGATCTGACAGCTACTTGCTATCATGGGCAGTTTCTGTTGCCTACTTCCCCCCCCCCCCAACCCCAGTGTCTGAATCATACTTTGTTTCTTCGCATGTCTCATAATTTTTTTTGTTGGAAACTAGACATTTTAGACAATATATTGTAGTAAGTCTGACTGTTGGTCCACTCCCCACCCCAGGGTTGGTTATTGTTAATTCTTCTTCTACTTCTTCTTTAGTGACTAGCTGGACTATATTAGTGAAGTCTGTCCCCTTGCCCCCATGATGTTTTACCCTGGAATGACAGTAATATTGGCAGGACTCTCTTTGCCTGACCACATCCAGCTGTTAAACTCCACAAATTGCCAGCTGATAATATACTGTTTTCATCAAAGCCTTGGGAGCATAAATTGGTCTTCAAACTAATTCAATCATCACATTGCAGCTCCTTTGAAGAATAGTTTCTGAGGTTCATGCTTGATATTTGTTCTGACCCCAGGAAGGCTCCTACCTGGCTGATAGTCTGTATTTTCATTAAATCCACAAGTTTCTACCCAGTGCCTTTCACTACAACCTCCACTGTTCTTGAGGGTGTCCTTAGGTTTGAACTTCTCCATGCTCTCTTGTAAATAAAATCAGTTCCTTTGGGAAGACATTAGGAGCTAGCTGTTTTATGGTCTGCTCCTCCCTTTGGGCAAAATCTCTGAGCCAGGGCTCTGGAACTGGGGTTGGGGACAATGGCCAGCTTCTTTCTGAGTGACACTCCTGCTCTAGGAGTTGAACATTTGGAAGGGGGCCTCAGCCTGAAGTGGAACCACCAACTCATAAGCCAGGGAAAGAGCAAGATGATCAGGACCCCGGTCTTCTCAACACACTGCACCCAACGTAGAGCCTCAGTCTGGTAAGTGGGGGCTGAGTGGAAGAGGGGAACTGCCACTTCTCAACCACACTTGCCTGGGACTCAGCCTCAGCAGCAACACATAGTTGGGGTCAGATGAGAAATGTTGATATACTGCTCCTCCCAGGAAGAAAGCCCTCTGGAGGGAAGAGAAAGCTACAGCAGTCTGGAGTGGAGCGATGAGTGGGGTGGGGGGTGGGGGGTGGGGGGTGGGTGGGAAGGGAGGGAGCGGTCTTGGTTCAAATACTACAGATTTCTGCTTTATAAAATTTTTATAGATTTTCTTGATAGGTGTTTCTCTGTTTTCTGTTTGCAGTAGACATTCATTTCACATATTCTAAAAGTTTAAAATCTCACTAAGAAATTTTAATGTATTACTCTTTTGAAAAATATACTGTGACTTGTTTATAGACTTTCACTTTCTTCCCTTGGCAACTACTGTGCCCAACTTCAAACATGTTCATCAGTACAGTCTTTTTTCTTCACAATTAAAAAAAAACACGAATGTTTCAGAATTGCTATTCCCATATCCCTTCAAAAAGCAAGCCTGCTAAGAATGGTTCAAGATATTACCGATGTTCTGAGTTCTTTTCAGGTTGAGACTATATAGGCAAAGAATTGCATTAAAAAATACAGGCATGCGTTTTTTTCTTTTCTCCTTGCAAGTGTTTGTTAATTATTTGAAGTATAGTTGAGTTCGTCTTTTTGGTTTGTTTTAGGATTATTGTTCTCCTATCATTGTTGATTTTACTTTATCTTTTTAATATGTAGAACATTAACATGATTACAAAAGTCAACACTATAAAAATCTTTTCACCCCTTGTAGCTAACCAATTTTATTTGTTTCTTGTTTACCTTTCTGTGTTTCTTCTATAGAGATAAGCATATATGTGTGTGTGTGTGTGTGTGTGTGTGTGTGTGTATATGTATATATATATATACATATACACACACACACACACATACATACATATATGGGACAAAGGATCAAAATCTCAATGGAAAAATGTGTAAAAGATATAAATGAATATATATTCATAAATTAGAAATATTAGCTATTAATCTGTAATATATGTTGTAAATATTTTTTCCCAGTTTGTCTTTTGACTTTATGTGTTTTAACCATGTAAAGGTTTTTAATTAAAAAAAATTTTTATGAAGTCAAATTTACCAATTTTTAATTTTGCTGTATTTGATTTTAAGTCATAGTTAGAAAGTATTTCCCTTCACTAAGGCTAAAGAAAAATTTTGTAATATTTTCTCCTGATACTTGTATGGTATATTTTAAAATATTTAGACCCCTATATATCTAGAGTTTATTTTTGTGTATGGTGTGAGATATGGATCTACTTTTTTTCTCAATAGCTTTCCAGTTGTCCCAGAACCATTTATTAAAATGTCCATCTTTTCTCTAGAGACTTGAGATGCTGTCTTTATCTTACACTAAATTTTCATATGTATCTATCTGGCTCTATTTTTGGACATTTTATTCACTTCAGAGGTCTGTTTGCCTATTCCTACACCACAACCCCACTGTTTTACTTAAGGATGCTTCATTGTATACTTTAATACCTTGTCAGTCTACTCTTCCCTCATAGTTTTTCCTTTTTAGTGTTTTCCTGGCTATTCTTTCTTGTTCGCTTTTTCATATGAACTTAGTATCAATATGTCTAGGTCCCTAAAAAAGCTTGTTGGAACTTTTATTGGAATTGCAATATACTTATAAGTTACTTTATGGAGAACTAACATGTTTATGGTGTTGAGTCATCCTAAACAAGAACAAGGGAGGCCTTTCCGTATGTTGAAGTTTTCATTTGTGTCTTTCAGGAGTGTTTAAGCTTTTTCTAGTCCAGGTTTGAACATTTCTTGTTGTTTATTCCTAAATATTTCATCTTCCTTGCTGCTACTGTAAATGGTCGTTTTCTCTACCATCATGTCCTCTAACAGGTTATTGTGTATATATATGAAGGCTACTGATTTCTGTGTGTTAGATTTATATCCTGTAACTTTACTGAATTCTGGGATTTTTTGGACGTATTTTTAGTATTCATTCTCTAGGAGCTGCCAATTCTGTCAGGGTTGGCAATCTTCTGCAAAGAGGTAAGAAGTAAATATTTAAAACTTGATGGGCCAAGAGGCAAAATTGAGAATATCATGTAGGTATCTATACAAAAAGAGAATTTAAAAATTTCCACAAATTGATGAAATACAAAATATAATAATTTTTGTAATACAGGTCTATTCATGTGAAGATTACAGTTATTTTGGGGGGACAACATTTTACTTAACTATGGTACAAAGTTAGTGTTCCCTACCAGTAAAATCAATCCAAATGTTCATCTGTTAAGGCTGATCTGTAATGAGATTCTATATATTTCATTTTTTAAATATACCTTTTAAAACAGGTACTGTTAAACACTGACATCATGGAATAATTACATATATATATATATATATATATATATAGAGAGAGAGAGAGAGAGAGAGAGAGAGAGATTGATTCTGTTGTTTTTGTTTCTCTGGAGAACTCTAATACTGCTCGTATACCCAATACCAGGCTCTCTGGTACTCCCTCCCCCCCACCTCCTCAAAGCAAGGAGTTCAGACCAGAGGTCTAAGGAGGCTTTTCCTTGCGCCCAAACCCAAATGCTGTCACCAGCCACAGCCCATAATTCCGAAGCATTCTTGTCACGAGGACAGTAAGGAAGGCGGCCAGGGCTGCAGCCCAGGCTGACAAGAGTGTACCAGAAAAAGCAAAAGCACAAGGGAGCGAGCACCCTTACCACTTCGGCAACAAGCTTGCACTAGGCCTTTAGGGCTCGGAAAGACCCTTCCCGGCGGCCAAGTGAGAGCACAGGAAGGGTGGCCGAATCTGTCCCAAACGGGCCTCCCCTACACTTCCTTAGCCACTGCTTCCACACTGCTGAAACAGAAGTAGAAAAGAATACCCTAGAAGTCCCATCCATTTGGGGACACTTAACCCATAGTGACAACACTCCACATATTCCCCCTCCCCCCCTCAAATACACAAAACCAAGATCTGTTCCCAAACTGTGTCCTTAAATCTCACCTCAAAAGATTAGTGCTGTCTACAACTTCAGCCTAAAGGATGCGTTTTCCCAAGCCGAATGAATGAGAATGAGATTACATTCTGAAGAGTTCCTACCATCACTCTCAACACTAAAGAGAATAAAATTGAATTTGAGAAAACAGCTAAGTCGGTTTGCACGCAACGTCTGGACCAAAACGCCTTGGAAATTTAGTGTTTAAAAATGGAACGCCATCCTGCTTTTGGGGAACAAGGGCACAGTCTGGCACACACACGATCACACAATACCAAAGCAGCGTGCTGATTTTACACATTTGAGTTAACTAAGATTTGTAGAAGGATCCGCACTACAAATGAAAGCTGCCACGTGGACTACCCGCACCTCTCGAAACGGAGCCAGAACTGAAAACTCCAATGCACAGCTGACACCTCTGCTGTGGAGCCCACCCCGCCCTCACCCTCACCCCCACTCCCACCCCGCTCTGCACCGAACACATTCGCACTGCAGCTGAGAAAGGCCACATCGCAAATGACCTCTGTAGATTCATAGGCACACTGTCCACTTCCGAATGAACGAATCCATCTTGGAGCTAAAAGGGAGCTATCTGCTTCTGCTTGCCGCCTCCTGCCAGGGAGATAAGCTATTCCCATTTCATAGATGAGGTAAATCCGAACCACAAGCTAGGAGGGTCAGAATGGCTTTATCATGGACTGAGGGCTGTAGCGACAACAGCCTAGTACTGAATCCAGTGATTCCCACGAACACGTACGGGGCGCGTGAAACGCAGGGGGAACTGGGCGATCACGCAGGCGGACATCGAAATACGCTAAGCAATCAGAGTCACCGTGAAAAACTCATGCAGCTTAAGTAGCGAGCCAGAGCTGTGCAAATTAATCCTCAGTCGGAAAGAAGGACGCGGGGGGAGGGGAGCCTTGCGGGGGAAGAGGGGTGGGTGGCGACAGTCGGGTGAAAACAGAAGAGGAAAGGGGGCGGAAGGGGCTCTCATGGTTCTGTTGCCGTTTCTGGGGAAGAGAGTCGGAGACTCTGCTCCGATTCTACCATATGGTTTCTTTTCTGCCACTACTGTGGAAACAACGTAACTTGTAGTCAACCGCATTCCTCTGGTGGCAACAGGGGCAAGATACACTGCAAAGGCAGAAGCGCCGGGTCAACGCCTCTCGTGTCCCCGTAAACGCGCAGGCGGGTGCGTGAGGTTCGGGGACAGGCACAGAGTCGCTGGGAGTGACTCGTCAGATCCCCTGGCCCGACGGGGAGATGGTTTCCTGCAGAACGAGGTGCAGGAGGTGGTTCTGCTCGGCGCTCAACAGGGGCCACATCTCCACCTGCAGCGACTTGACGGCTTCCGTGTCCTTCTCGTGGGTGGCCATGACCAAGGACTGCAGCAGCAGGAAGAGCTCCTCGGGAAGCGGGCCGCTGCCGTCCTGCCCGTGGCCGTCGAAGGCCTCCCAGGAGTACTTCTCCAGGGTGTGCGCGTGCTCCGGCAGGAGCTTGGCGGGCGGCGGCTGCAGGAGCAGCAGCAGCAGCACGCGGGACACCTCGCAGCGGACCAGCACGTCGGCGAAGGCGCCCAGCGCGGCGGGGGAGGGCGCGGCCGCGGAGCCCGCGCCGGGCGGGAGCAGCGCGAGCGGTGGGGCGGAGGCCGCGCCGGCCCCGGGCTGCGGCCCCGGCGGCTTGGGCTGCGGCTGCGGCGGGGGCTGCGGCCCCGGCGGCGGCAGCGGGTGGGCGCCGTGCTCCAGCGCCAGGCGCTGCATGCGCGTGAAGAGCGCCAGGGCGCCGCTGTAGTCGCGCGCCAGCAGCTGGCAGGACGCGGCGTCGCCGAGCGCCTGCAGCGCGGCCAGGGGCAGCTGGGGCAGCTGCAGCTGCGCGGCGCGTTGGAAGTGGCCGGCGGCGGCGGCCGGCTGGCCCAGGTCGCGCAGGGCGGCCGCCAGCTCGAGGCAGAGCGCGGCGGCGGCAGCCGGCTGGCCTAGCTCCAGGTGCAGGCGCACGGCGGCGCCCAGGGCGGCGGCGGCGGCCTGCAGCGGCTCCCCGTAGGCGGCGGGGCAGGCCAAGCGCTGGCGCGCGTCGCGCTCCTGCCGCAGGAAGAGGCGCGCGGCCTCGGTCAGCGCCAGCGCCTCCCCGGGCCCGTGGAAGAGCGCCTGCTGGCAGCGGGCCACGGCCAGCTGGCACCAGGCCGCGTACGGCAGGCACTCCTGGGCGCGCAGCTCGCGCCCCAGCTGGCTGAACTGCTCGCCGGCCTCCGCCACGTTCGGCTTCCGCAGGAACCGCTTCTTCAGCTTGTTGCACACCTGGCGGTAGCGCGCCAGGAAGTCCCCGGCCTCAGGCCCGGGACCCGAACCGCCGCCCAGACCGGCCGCGGAAGCCGCCATGTTCACCGCCTAGGCATTTCCGGGCGCGCTGACGCAAGTGGGCGCAAGTGCTGGGCGACGGCGGCGGGCTGAGACGCGCACCGCGTCGGGCTCCGGCCCACCGCGCGACCGCGCCGGCTCGGCCGCCCGGAGCTCTCGTCCTCCTGGTGATACACAAAATAGCAAGCGCGGAGGCCCGTCCGGGACTGGCTGCGGCTGGCGTATGCAAATCGAGGGCCCTGGGGCGGGGCCTGGCCCGCCGTCCGGGGTTCCGTGAGCAGACCAAGGGTGCTGGGGCGGGGCCTGGCCGGGCGCCCCCTGTTGCTAGGTGACAGCTTTTAAAAAAAAAATTTATTTATTTTATGTATTTATTTTTGGCAGTGTTGGGTCTTTGTTGCCGTGCAGGGGCTTTCTCTAGTTGCGGCGCGCGGGGGCTACTCTTCCGTGCCGTGCGCGGGCTTCTCATTGCGGTGGCTTCTCGTTGTGGAGCACGGCTTCTAGGCGCGCGGGCTTCCGTAGTTGTGGCACACGGCCTCAGTAGTTGTGGCTCTCGGGCTCTAGAGCACAGGCTCAGTAGTTGTGGCGCACGGCCGTCCTTGCTCCGCGGCATGTGGGATCTTCCCAGACCAGGGCTCCAACCGGTAGGTGACCGCTTGTTTACGCAGGTTGCCAAGCAGGGCATCTCTTGGCATCTCTAGGGGAACACAACCAAAAACTCTTGACCCCGCGTGCCCCTAATTCCGACTTTGCCTTTGTGTTGATCGTGTCCCGCCCACCCCAATCCCCATCACGCCTCCATCTTCCCGTCAAAGCCCCTGCCCCATATGGGAGTCCATGCCAAGCGCTCTGTCCACCCACCCCTGCATCCCGCACCCAGGGCGGTCGGTCGCCTTGGCACCTTCACCCTATCACGACGCTGCCCTCACGGTGTCGAGCGCCGCCGCAAGGAACCCCGTCCCTCTGGGGACTTTGGCCTGGCTCCGACTTGCTCAGAGCCAGCGGGGGAGCCTTCCGTTGTCCGGCCTCACCCGAGGCCCCAGTCCGCCCCCACCCCCGCCGCAGCCAGCCTCTCCCACCCAGGGCCACCCCATGCACTGTCGCCGTGAGAGACCGCTCCTCTCTGTCTGTCACCCCCGACTCCACCCCCCCACCCCCCAACTCCGGCCAGACCCCCGCCCTCCATCCCTCCGACGAGGGGGTGTCCCACCACCACCACCACCACCTCCCACGCCAAGTGAGGGAAGCACGCGCAGGGCGTCTCTTGAAACACTTTATTGACTCGCGATGACTGTGCCCAAGGGGGCGGGCAGGCCGGGGCTGCCCGGGCTGTGCGGTCGGTCGGTGAGCGGGCCTGGCGCCTGACGGCCGCGCCCCCCGCCCCGCCCCGGAGGCCGGGGACCCAGGTGTCGCTGGGCAGCTAGTGCTGGGCCGGGGCCGCCTGGGAGATGGTGCTAGTGCTGAAGAAGCCGCTGAGCAGCGCGTTGTTGCGGGCCGCCACGTCCACCAGCTCCGGAGTGAGGCGCCTCCTGCCGCTGTTCTGGGCCTCATGGCCCGCCCGCTCCAGGACCCTGGCCGTCAGGTACTGGATGATGGCCCCTAGGGAGACGGGTGCGGATGAGCTCAGGCGCTGGGCGTAGTGGCCCTCCCGCAGGAGGCGCTCCATGTGGCTCACGGAGCAGGACCGCTCGGCTCGGGCGGTGCGGGAGCGGCGACCGGGTGACCCTCCACGGCCCCTCTTCCCCGGCATGCTGGCCGTTGGGCAGCTTTCTGCGACGGCCTCGCTCTGCGGTGCGCTGGGATGAGGGGCGGTCGGTTGTGCCTGCTGGTCCCAACATCTCAACACAACCGGTGTTCTCAGTCCCCTACTCCGTATCCTAGCGACCACAGGCCGGGCCCTCATTGGTTGGGGGGGGGGGGCGGGCGGGGCGGGGCGGGGCGAGCACGCCCCGTAACACGTAGACCCTGTGAGGTCACTGCTTTCCCATAACCCCTCCCCCACCCCACCTCACCCCGCCCCCACCCCCACCGCCGGGGTCCTGGGCCTGCAAAGAAATGGCGCTGGCAGGACCCTGCTCGCCGTGCTCGCTGGACCCTCTCTTCGCTGGAACTCTCACTGTCCACCGGACGGGAACTGTGTACAGAGAAGGCAGCTAATGGCGGACCATCCAGGGGCACCAAGTATACACTGGCGGTGCTGGGCCACCATCACGACTATATATCTACTTCCAAGACGTTGGCAGCAGCCCAAAGAGAAACCCCTGTACCCGCCAGGCAGTCACTCCCCACTGCCCCCTCCTGCAGTGTCCCCCACCCCACCCCCCATAGTCCCCAGGCCACCACTCATCTGCTTCCTGTGCACAGACGTTTGCCTGCTCTGGAGACTTCCTAGAGATGGAAGCAGACAATAAATAGGTGGCCTTTTGTGTCCGGCTGCTTTCACTTATGTTTGCGTTAGGGTTCATCCACGCGGTAGCACCAATCAGCACTTCATGCCTTTTCCTGGCTGAATAATATTCCAATGCGTGGCTAGGCCACACGTGTTGTGTATCCGCTCAGCAGCTGAGGTACATTTGGGTGACTTCCACCTTGTGCCTGTTGGGCATAGTGCTGTGGTGAACATTCCTGTGCAGGGTTCTGCTTGAACGCCTGTTTTCAACTCACTTGGGTTTACAACCCATGGGATAGATCTATGGGTTTATTTCTGGACTCGTAGTTCTACTCCACTGATCTATGTGTCTATCCTTATGCTAGTGCCACATAGTTTTGAGAACTGTGGCTTTGGACTAAGTTTTGAAATAGGGACGTGTGAGTCCTCCATGCCTTGGTACACTCCCCAAAATGTATACTGTTAATCTTGTTCCTGGCCTTCCCGAAAGGGACCTACACCTTTTTAATCAGTGTGATTTTGAATTGGGGGAGAAACCTTTTGGGGACTATTGGACACTGGCCTTGAACTCACGCTGATTCCAAGAGACCCAAAGTGTCACTACGGTCCATCAGTTATAGTAGGAGATTATGGAGGTCTGGTGATCAATGAAATTTTAGCTTAGGCCCGTCTCCATTGGGTCCAGTGGGTGCCCAGACCCATCCTGTGGTTATGTCCACAGTTCTGGAAGGCAAAATTCGGAGAGACATATTCAGCAACTGGCAGACCCCACGACGTATCAGTTTCCTGACCTGCGGAGTGAGGGTTATTTTGGTAGGAAAGGCCAAATGGAAACCATTAGAACTGCCTCTATCTAGAAAAATAGTAAACCAAAAGCATTGCATATACCTGAGTGGATTTCAGAGATTAGTGGCACCATCAAGGACTAGAAACATGCAGGAGTGGTGATTTCCTGCATATCCCCATTAAACTAGCCTATTTGGCCTGTGCAGAAGACAGATGGGTCTTGGAGAATGACAGTGGATTTTCATAAGCTTGACCAGGTGGTGATTTCAATTTCAGGTGCTGTACTAATGTGGTTTCATTGCTTGAGCAAATTGAGATCTCCACTGCTACCTGGTATGGAGCTACTTAGCTGGCAAATGCGTTTTTCTCCATCCCTGTCCATAAGACCCACCAGATGCAGTTTGTTTTCAGCTTGTGAGGGCTGCAGTACACCTTTGCCATCCTACTTTAGGTATCTATTAACTCTCCATCTCTATGTCATCATTTATTTAGCAGGGATCTTGACCACCTTTTCCTTCCACAAGCTATCACACTAGTCCATTACACTGATGACATTATGCTGATTGGACCTAGTGAGCAAGAAGTAGCAACTTCCCTAGACTTACTGATAAGGTGTCTACTTGTATGGGGTGGGAATAAATCCAACTACAATTCAGGGATCTTCTATCTCAGTGAAATATCTAGGGGTCCAGTGTTGGTTATTCTGGCCCATTCCAAGTGACTCAGAAAGCTACTAATTTGAGTAGGGCCCAGAACCAGAGGAGGCTCTGGATCAGGTCCAGGGTGTCATGCAAGCTGCCTTGCCACTTGCGCCATATGATCCAGCAGACCCAATGGTGCTTGAAAGTGTCAGTGGCAGGAAGGGATGCTGTTTGGAGACTTTGGTAAGCCCCTACAGTATTTTAGAGCAAGGCTCTGCCATCTTTGCAGATGACTTCTCTCCTTTCGAGAAACAGCTGTTGGTCGGCTACCAGGCCTTCGTAGAAGCTGAATGCTTAACCGTGGGCCACGAGGTTACCATGCGACTTGAGCTGCCCATCATAAACTGGGTGGTATCTGACCCACCAAGCCATAAAGTTGGGGGTGCACAGCAGCACTCCATCATCCAAGGGAAGTGGTATATACATAACCAGGCCCAAGCAGGCCCTGAAGGCACAATAAGTTACACAAAGAAGTGGCCCAAATTCCCATGGTCCCTACCTTTGCTACACTGCCTTCTTTACCCCAGCCTGCACCTGTGGCCTCGTGGGGCATTCTCTATGGTCAGTTGCCAGGGGAAGAAAAGACTTGGGCCTGGTTTAGAGATGGTTCTGCGCGATCTGCAGGCAGCACCCCAGTTGGACAGCGGCAACGCGACGGCCTGTCTCTGGGGCATCCCTGAAGGACGTGGCGAAGGAAATGCTCCTAGTGGGAAGAACTTCGAGCAATGCACCTGACTGCTTGGAAGGGTAACTGGCCAGATGTGCGGTTATATACCAGTCCATGGGCCCTGGCCAATGTTTTAGGTGGATGGTCAGGGACTTGGGAAGAATATGATTGGAAAATTGGCAACAAAGGAATTTGGGGAAGAGGTATGGATAGACCTCTCTGGATGGGCAAAAAATGTAACAGTATTCGTGTCCCATGTGAATGCTCACCAAAGGGTGACCTCAGCAGAGGAGGACGTTAGTAATCAAGTAGATAGGATGACCCGTTCTGTGGATTCCAATTGGCCTCTTTCCCCAGACACAAAGTGTCCTCTTTCCTACAGCAAAGTGTCTGTGGTGCCAGGGATGGAGGTGATGTGTGGGCTCAGCAACATGGACTTCCACTCACCAAGTCCAGCCCGGCTATGGCCACTGCTGAGTGCCCAATCTGCCAGCAACAGAGACTAGTACTGAGTCCCGATATGGTACCAATCCCCAGACTGATCAGCCAGCTCCCTGGTGGCAGGTTGATTACCTTGGACCACTTCCACTGTGGAAAGGGCAGCTGGCTTGATAGATGGGTGGAAGGGCCCCTTGCAGACTCACTTACAGTGCCAGCTAGGTGGAGATACCCTCTGGGGCAGGGGCAAGGTTCTCCAGAAGGCTGTATACACTCAGAGTCAGCGTTCAGTGTACGGTGCTGTTTTTCCCAGAGCCAGGATTCACGGTGCAGGCATCAGGCGCTGGAAATGGGGGTGGCACCACTCTCTATTACCCCCAGTGACCTACAGGCAAAAGCTTTGCTTCCTGTTTCTGCAGCATCATGCTCTGCTGGCCTAGAGGTCTTAGCTCCAGAGGGAGGAGGCTTCCACAAGGAAACACAACAATGATTCCATTGAACCGGAAGTTAAAACTGTCCCTCAGCCACTTTGGGCTCCTCATGCCTCTGAATCAACAGGCAAGGAATGGACTTCCTGTGCTGGCTGGGGCGATTGATCCTGACTACCAAGGGGAAATTGGACTGCTGGTCCACACTGGAGGTAAGGAAGACTATGTCTGGAATATGGGACATCCCTTAGGGTGTCTCTTAGTATTACTTACCATGCCCTATGATTAAAGCCAATGGAAAAGTACAATAACCCGATTCAGGCAGGAGTACTAATGGCCCATATCCTAGAGGATGAAGTTTGGGTCATCCTACCAGCGAAAGAGCTACAACCGGTTGAGGTGTTTGCTGAGGGCAAATGGAATATGGAACAGATAGTGGAAGAAGGTAATTATGAAAGCAATGATGAACATGTGACCACTTACAGAAACAAGGGCTATAATTGTCATGAGTATTTCCTTCTTATTTTGTTATGAATATGTTTGTGTGTATATAAACATATATTAAGCAAATATCTTTGTTTTTATTATTCTTCTATTGCTTTATTATGTAACCTATATCATATAGAGGTTATTGACTTTATATCATAGTATTTAAGTATTGTTAACTTTCCATGATATTATTCAAGTTAAGGATACCGGGGAAGAGTAGGAGACATCACTCGAGGACTTAACCTCCTCTTCTGAGGAAGGCGTTAGTGTGTTTTACTTTGTACTGCAGAATAGTTATATCATATGAGATGGAATTAAGATCTACTATTGTCTTTACTTGGAGAGTAAGTGTGATGTAAGGAGATGTGTATAAGTGCCAAGTAGAAAACGGGTGGAATTGTGATGGCTAATTTTATGTGTCAAGTTGACTGGGCTAAGGGATGCCAAAATAGGTGGTAAAACATTATTTCTGGGTGTGTCTGTGAAGATGTTTCGCTCGCATTTGAATGGCAAACTGAATAAAGAAGATTCGCCCTCAGCGATGTGGGTGGCATCATTCAATCCTTTGAGGGCCCAAATAGACTAAAAAGGCAAAAGAAGGGCCGATTTCCTCTCTTCTTGAGCTGGGACATCTATCTTTTCCTGCCTTTGGACATTGGAGGTCATGGTTCTAGGGCCTTCAGACTCTGTTACACCAGTCAGTGCCTCCTACTTCGGACTCAGACTGAATTGTACCACCAGCTTTCCTGGTTCTCCAGATTGCAGAGGGCAGGTTGTGGAATTTCTCAGCCTCCGTAAACTGCGTGAGCCAATTCCAATAATAAATCTCCTCTCATATATATCTATATTTATCTAATTGGTTGTGTTTTTCTGGAGAACCCTGACAAATACTCCCACCCCCCCACCCCCACTTTCATACTCTTTGGAAGCAAGTCACTAAGTGCAGCCCACACTCTAGGAGTTAAGCCCTAGAGTTAAGGGAGTATCTCCTAAATTATTTGGAATTCTTCTGTATGGGAGATTTGCCTCTTCTCTACTTTTTATTTATTTATATCCATATGGACTCATGTATATTTATTTTATACTTTGGGTTATAATCCAATACAACAGTATTTGTTTTTGTTGCTCAAATTGTTCCAACTTTGGGAGTTCTTTCAGGTTGGCTCCTCTGTCCGTTTGCCATGCACCCATACTTTTGGTTTTTGAGCACTTCTTCACTTTCTGATGCTTCAAAATGCTCCAGGCTCATTTTGTATTTGTCCCTGCCCCAACACTAAAATAAGCTACTTCTCCAGTGAACCCTGGTTCTTTTCTTTGGAGAATGGTGTGAAACCAGTATCTTGGTACTGGGTGTGTTTGTTGTTAGTAGAGTACCATTGCTTCTGGACCCTCTCAGCTGTCAGAGCTAGGAAATTTACTTGTGTATATTGACTCATGTATATACACGTATCTAATTTTTGTATTTATTCGTCTCTCTCTCTCTCTATATATATATTAAGTTAAATATAAGTACATACTGATGTCTCTGAATCTAATCCAGTACCACATGGTTCATTGTAGCCTTCCCTTCCCCCTTCCTTATTTGTAACTTCTTTCAGACAATGAGAAACCCTGGTTTCTTCCATCCACCATCCATTTACTTATTTTTCAATCCTAATATTCATATACGGCTGTTTCAAAATTCTTCACCCATATCCCCTTGAGAAACAACTTTGCCATTTAGACACACTGTTTATGTACAGTTTCTTTTGTCTTTAGTTTTATATTTTCCAGTGAAAACACGATTTTCCAGAGTTACTTTTGCCAATTCCTTTCTTCCTCCACCTCGTTTGGCTAACAAATGAGCCACTCAATAGTTTATTTTGATTGCAGCCTCTTTTCATTTTTTATTTTTGTGAAGAAATTATGTTGTGATATTTCTATTTAAATCTTCTAAGTTTTCTGACTGTTGCTTTCCCATGAGTAAGGAATATTGTGATGAGTGCTTAGTCTGGTGATGTCAATGTATGTTGGATTCTTTTAACACAGCTATAGTCTCATTACATAATAAACACACCATCTATTTTGCCATCTATTTTGATAACAAAGTAACCCACACTCCACTGTGCCTTAAGAATGCAACATTTGAAATCCACTTTGCAACGAAAAGTAATTAATTAATTAATTAATTAAAAATAAAAATGGTCCACATCAAAAATAAATAAATAAATAAATAGATAAAATTCCTAGGCAGAAGGCCCTTTTAAAAATGTTTTACTACTTTCTAGTTTTATTTTATTGTGATCAATCAGACAGTGTTGTTTGCAATATTTGTACTTTATGAAATTATTGATCTTTTCTTTGTGACCGAACATATGATCAATTTCTGTGATGTGGACACCTGAGAAGATGTCTTCTTTAATACTAGTGTGTAATGCATAAAATCAACATTTTCATGTTGTCTAGGTCCTCTACATTATTACTTAATTTTTGCCTACTTGAGCTGTCTTAGAGTGATATATTCAAGTCTCCTATCTTTAGTGTGTTTTTATCTCTGATTCTATACATCTTCTATATTTTTTGCTTCATAAAACTAGTTACTGTGTTATATGATTCATATTGAATTGCAGATTTTAGTGTCAAAAAGCACCCTTCTTTGTCACATTCAATGTTTCTGGCTTGAATTCTGCTTTGTCTGATATAAGAAACACTACCCCTGATTTCTTATTGTTCCATTTGCCTTGTACATCTTTATCCCTTCTTTTATTTTTGGCTTTTCTCAATCATTTTGCTCTCTGTGGTCTGTTGCCTGCAGCATATGATTGGTTCTTGCTTTGTGAGTCAAATTGAAAAGTCTCTTCTTTTAATGGATAAATTAAGCCCATTCACATTTATTGATCTAACTGACATGCTTGCCTCAATTTAGTCATCATATCTTACAATTATGTATACAATGTTATATTTTATGTTTCCTTCTCTACAGATGTGCTTTCTATGCTTATTTTTAAAATTTACTTATTTATTTTAGCATTCAAAGAGGTTTGTAGTTTTTCTAGCGGTTACCTTTGTACTTATACCTTTTTGAAACTTTTTATTTTGAAGTAATTACAGAATCAAAAGAAGTTTCAGAAACAGTACAGTATTTTACCCATCACATAACTTCCCCCAACAGTAATGTTTGCATGATGTTAGTACCTATACCTTTTAAAAATTGCTTATGGGCACATTGGCACAGAATTTTCTAAGTCCTGGTTTGTTTAAAACTTTTTCTTTTTCCGTAACCTTGATATTTAAAGACTAGTTTCACTGGATATAAAATTCTTGGCTCACACTCTCTTTCCTAAGTTTCTTGAAAATGCTACTTCATTGTTGCCTTCCTTACTTTTTATGTTGTTTTGGGAAGCCTGGCACCAGGTTAATTAATTTACCTTCACAGGTTATTTGATCTTTTTGCTTAGAGGTCTTGAGGATATATTTTCTTTATCTTTCATGTCTAATAGTTTTACTAGGATATGCCTTGGATTGATTAGTTTGGTTAATTTTCCTAGGAACCCAGTGAGACCTTTCAATGTGTGGACTGAGGTCTTTAATTTTGGAAAATTTTCTTGGATTATAGGTTTAAATCTTTTAAATATTAGTTCTGTTCCATTGTTTTGTTTTTCTTTCCCAGTGATTCGAATTTTACAACTGCTATTCCTTTTTTGCTTGTCTTTCTGATCCTTTTTACTTCGTTCTAAATGTCATTTTCATTCTCTCAGTTATTTTTCTGCCTTTTTCCATGCATCTTATTAAATTTTCTTGAGTCCATTTTTGCTTGGGAACCTTTTAATTTATCCTCAGTTCTGAGATGATTTTATCTTTTTCTTCCATTTATTTTCATAGTTTGAGTAATTTTCTCCATTTTTTTCTCGATTTTTTGAAAGTCTGAATCAAGTCCTTTCTGGAATTTGGTATTTTTTTCTTTTCTTTTTTTTTTTTTTAACTTAGAGTTATATTGAGGTTTGGGTATTTTTCTATCTTCACGTTATGTTTACCGTGTGGTTTTAGTGCCTTTTAAAATGTGTTCTTGTTATTCTGTATTGTTTTTGGAGGAAGTATTGGGAGACACAGACCAAGGCAGCCACCATTGTCTTCAGCAACTGGAAGTCTTATTGAATAGTCTTTGTGAAGTTTCCTAACTTATGAAAACCAAATCTACCATCCCCTACTCTGCTGAATTCACAAGGTATTTTGTTCCTTACCTCAAGGCCCTTCCAGCTGTGTTGATCACAAAGCAGATCTTGGAGGTGATCTTAGGTTTGTAACTTGTATAAAAGAAAGCCTATCCCCAGACACTTGGCTGCTATACACTTACCTACTTCTTTATTATAAATGGCAGCCTTGTTTTAAAATTGTGCCCCCTCCACCAGAACTCACATGTTGAAACACTAACCCCCCAATGTGACTGTATCTGGAGATGGGGCCTTTGGGAGATAATTAGGGTTAGATGAGGTCATGAAGGTGGAGACAACAGAGAGCTTGCTTCCTCTCTCTCTCCACCATGTGAGGATACAGTGAGAAGGCAGCTGTCTGCAAACCAGAGCGAGAGTTCTTGCCAGAATCTGTCCATGTTGGCACTCTGATCTCAGACTTCTGCCTCCAGAATTATGAAAAATAAATTGTTATTTAAGCCAGCCAGTTTATGGTATTTTGTTGTGGCAGCCTGAGCAGACTAAGACAAATTTTGGTACTGAGAAGTGGGGTGCTGCCCTAACAAATAGCTAAGCATGTGGAAGCAACTTTGTAAGTGGGCAATGTATAGAGGCTGGAAGAGTTTTGAGGTGCATGCCAGAAATATGGACATTATAGGTGATTCTGGTGAGGGCTCAGAAAGAAGAGAGAAGAGCAGTAGAGAAAGATTCTGTCATCTTGGAGAATACACGTATCATCGTGACCAGAATGTCACTAGAAATGTGAATGCTAAAGGTGCTTCTGGTGAGCTCTCAGACAGAAATGAGGAACATGTTATGGGACACTGGAGGAAAGGCCATCCTTGTCATAAAGTGGCAAAAAATACAGCTGAATTGTGTTCTAGTGTTTCACCACTGATCAGAAATGCCACCTTATCAGATAGTAAGTTTTCATACATCTCTCTATGTCTGGAATCTCTATTCCACTACTATCTGTGTTTGCACCAACATGTAATGCTTTCATAATTAGAAAAGATTTCCTTTTTATTTTTTAAAATTTGACACTAATGAGTAAAAATTCCCTGTCTCATGTTGGGTAATTTACAGCAGTAGGGTAACAGGTTGCTGATGCTAGGTTCATCCAGGACCCTGCTTTGGAGTCATGTGTCTGCCCAGGTGGGAAAAAAATTTACCTTCTCATAAAAACACATCTCTAAGAATTTTCACAGAGGTTGTGCTATGCAAAGGCTATATGACCAAGTGGAACTTGTTTGAGGTCAGGCTGGGGGAACACATAAGGATGTACTTCTGTTATGTAACCTTGTGCTTACTCTTTTCATAACACATACGTATTGTAATTGCACGTCTAATTGCCTGTGTCCATTATTGAAGTGCGTGTTTCATGAGGATAGGGACTGTTCCTTTGGCATGAGGTTGTTGTGAAGATTAAATAACTAAATAATAATAACATAGTAAGTACTCAATAAGTAGTTACTGAATTGAATTGTATTAATGTCATCTAAGAAGATAATAATCCTTTTGTCTAGGAGGGTAATTCTGAGCTGTATCAGTACCTATGAAGTTGGATAAGACTTAACTTGCAGCTTTGCAATGACATGAATACACTTTTAAGTATGGTGTAATCTGTAAAAGACTGCTTCTATTAATGAGTTTAAGGGCATGGTAGTGAGAAACTTTGTTCTTTCTTTCTTTGTTTCTTTGTTTCTTTCTTTTGCCACACTGGGGGGCATGTGGGATCTTAGTTCCCCAAGCAGGGGTGAACCTGTGCCCCCTGCAGTGGAAGCAGGGAGTCTTAACCACTGGACCGCCAGGGAAGTCCCGAGAAACTTTGTTCTTTAAAATCATAGATCTTAAAACACTTGACTCTTTGAAATCCTACCAGTGAGAATGAACGGCTCTGAGATGTTCAGAGAAGTCACAACCTTGCCATCTAGTCCAGGTACAACTGTCTCAGATCAGGGTCTTCCTATCAAAGAAGGGACACAACATAATGTATTTATCTTAACTCTGGCTCCAAGGACAGTGCATTGAGCCCTTTCTGTACCCAGGTCTGTTAACTCTTTTTGTTTTTTAATTTTATTGAAGTATAGTTGATTTACAATGCTGTGCTAATTTCTGCTGTACAGCATAGTGACTCAGTTATACATACATATATATACATATTCTTTTCCATTATGGTTTATCAAAGGATATTGAATATACTTCCCTGAGCTATATACAGTAGGACCTTGTTGTTTATCCATCCATCTGATATATAATAGTTTGCCTCTGCTAATCTCACACTCCCAATCATTTCCTCCCAAACCCCCTTTGGCAACCACAAGTCTGTTCTCTATGTCTGTGAGTCTGTTTCGTAGATATGTTGATTTATGTCGTATTTTAGATTCCACATATAAGTGATATCATAAGATATTTGTCTTTCTCTTTCTGACTTACTTCGCTTAGTATGACAATCTCTAGGTCCATCCACATTGCTGCAAGTGACATTAGTTCATTCTTTTTTATGGCTGAGTAATATTCCACTATATCTATCTATCTATATCTATATCTATATACACACACACACCACATCTTCTTTATCCATTCATCTGTTGATGGACATTTAGGTTGTTTCCATGTCTTGGCTATTGTGAATAGTGTTGCTATGAAAATAGGGATGCATGTATCTTTTCAAATTAAAGTTCTGTCTGGGTATATGCCCAGGAGTGGGATTGCTGGATCATGTGGCAACTCTGTTTTCAGTTTTTTTGAGGAACCTCCATACTGTCTTCCATAGTGGCTGCACCAACTTATATTCCCACCAACAGTGTAGGAGAGTTCCCTTTCCTCCACACCCTCTCCAGCATTTATTATTTGTAGACTCTTTAATGATGGCCATTCTGACCGGTGTGACCTGGTACCTCATTGTAGTTTTGATTTGCATTTCTCTAATAATTAGCAATGATGAGCATTTTTTCATGTGCCTGTTCCAGGCCTGTTAACTCTTTACTCATTGCCTTACTTTTCTTTGGACCTATGAAAACACTGCTTTATTTAAATTTTATCTAGGGACTTCCCTGGTGGTCCAGTGGTTAAGACTCTGAGCTTCCACTGCAGGGGGCATGGGTTCCATCCCTGGTTGGGGAACTAAGACCCACATGCCCCGCAGCATGGCCAAAAAATAAATAAATAAATTTTATGTATATCCCACCAAGACCTCTAATAACACCTATCTCTCTTTTTTGAGGCTGAACTTTGTTTCTCTTTTGAAGGAGCAAAAATAAAGTTCAGTTTTTGTTTTCAGATTTGAGCGATTTGATTGTATTTTAACATGTATATTTGAGTACATATAGTAATGGAACATTATAAATTCTGTAGAAAGATTTGTGATTATCCTTTATGAACGGTTTACTTTACCCTTTAATGGACAGCAACAAGACCTTTTGGTCAGTCAAATTTCTTAGTAAAATTGTTTTAATGATTTAGATGTAAATATTTCTAAGGAACAGTTTGAGACTGTGACTGTATGTCATTTGTAACTTCAGCCATCTGTTGAGCTTGCACACATGATGCATTCTAGCAAAAGATATTGATACTTTCCATATCATTTAAGATTGCAGTGGTCGTGCCATGGGAATTAAAAAGTGAAATGAAAATATAAAGACCTTTAAAATACACAGTGAGCAGATAGTTTGGATTAACTAGATACAGAAAATATAGCATTCTTTTTCATAAGAAAGTTGGATAGAGGAAACCATATTTTCCATATTCTTATTTCCAAAAGATTTTCTAATATGATAACAAGTGAAAAGAGAGGTTGTTCTACTGAAAGAGCTGTCCTAACTCTTTTGCTTAGCCACACTTGCATAGGTATTTTCAATTTCTTTGTCTTCAGGACACGTGTGGGTAAATTCTTCACGGGCATAGGCATTGTGGAGATAGCGCCAGACTCCTGAGAATTCTCCTGGAATGTCGAAATCACGGTATTTCTTTGCAGCAACCTAGGGTTTTGGGGAAAAAAAAGGAAAAAGCAATTGGTAGTGAGGGGCATCAGTAAAATGCCTAGTGTGTAAAAACATATGTCAAAAATCAGGATCATTGAAGACATGTTACCTACACAAAAAGTACTACAAAATAAACTTAAAGAATCTTGGATTTACTACTTTAATGTTTTGTCTACAAATGTAGACAAAACTCCATGCTTGTAATCATTTTTATATTTATGGTGTATTTAATTATGAATGTTTAGAAGAAGGAAGCGCAGAAAAAGAGCACAGATCTTTTCACTGTTTAGGGTCCGACAGTGTCTTACTTCTTTATGTATTCTTTGTGTCTGGCATAGGACCTGAGATAGAATAAGGTCTGCTCAATAAAAATTTGTTAAATTAATGATTAGATGATAATAATAATAATAATAATAGCTCACTTTATTATCACTTGTTATGATTCAGACCCTTTTCTAAGTATTTCATATGCCTTAATTTAGTTTTCTCAACAGTTCTGTGAAATGGGTACTATTACCCTTGTTTTATAGACAAGACAGTGGAAAACACCTTCTGATTTAGGAAGAAAGAAACAAGAAGTTTTTATGCTTCCCAGAGAGGATCATTATGGATTTTTCCTCTGAGGAGAAAAAGGAGACATACCCTATGCATAATGATGATGACAAAGCCCTCGTATAAAAACTCACACTGAATGGTCACTGTGCTTCCTGTTGGCAACTCCCAAACTCCTCTCAATCATTCAGCCTGCCCTATGAAGACTTACTTTAATAATGTTCAGTTTGGGTAACAAACTGCAGTCAGCCAGTGTCAGCTGATCCCCATCCAAGAACAATCTTCTGGAAACTGTGAGTTCCTCAGCACTATCTGCATCAATTTCATCTAGAAGTGGGGTGTTCAAGTAGTCATCCAGACGCTTAAATTCTTTGAGCAGAGATTTTTCAAAATCTGAGGCAATGGAGTCAAAGGGTTACTTATAAATGTGCAGTCTTCATGACTAAATACATTCCCAATATGCTTTTTTTTTAAACATCTTTATTGGAGTATAATTGCTTTACAGTGGTGTGTTAGTTTCTGCTTTATAACAAAGTGAATCAGTTATACATACACATATGTTCCCACATCTCTTCCCTCTTGCATCTCCCTTCCTCCCACCCTCCCCATCCCACCCCTCTAGGCGGTCACAAAGCACCGAGCTGATCTCCCTGTGCTATGCGGTTGCTTCCCACTAGCTATCTGTTTTACGTTTGGTAGTGTATATATGTCCATGCCACTCTCTCTGTCACATCTTACCCTTCCCCCTCCCCATATCCTCAAGTCCATTCTCTAGTAGGTCTGTGTCTTTATTCCCATCTTGCCACTAGGTTCTTCATGACCTTTTTTTTTTTCTTCGTTAGATTCCATATATATGTGTTAGCATACTGTATTTGTTTTTCTCTTTCTGACTTACTTCACTCTGTATGACAGACTCTAACTCCATCCACCTCACTACAAATAACTCCATTTCGTTTCTTTTTATGGCTGAGTAATATTCCATTGTATATGTGTGCCACATCTTCTTTATCCATTCATCCGATGATGGACACTTAGGTTGCTTCCATGTCCTGGCTATTGTAAATAGAGCTGCAATGCAGCTAACCCTCAGAATGGGAGAAAATATTTGCAAATGAAGCAACTGACAAAGGATTAATCCCCAATATGCTTTTCACACATTTAGACATCTCTATATACTTAACTAGAATGCTCAGCTACCCACTGATAAGACAGAATCAGATGTTTAATCAAATGGTGAGTAGACATATTTTTGGACTCTTCTTGAGGAGGTAAATTGGGAGGAGAGTCAAAGAAAAAGAAAGGTAATATATATTATCACTCAAGAAGAGTCAGAAAGTGGAATCAGAGACTAATAGCTCTCATGATTCAGAGAATAGTAAACCTATTCAAGATTCAGAGAATGATTCAGAGAATAGTAAACCTATTCAAGAGTGTGGGAAATGGTAGGTGCTATGGTTTAAGAAACCTTAAAGGTACACAAGACTGGGAAAGTTGGAGGGGTTAAGAAATACAGTCCAGCAGTTAGTTCACCCCTGGCATGTCAATGTTCTAATAGAGCTAAGTTGGTGATTGCTATATTGAATATTAGATTCTAAGTCCAATAAAAGTTCATGGAAGGAATTTCAGAAGAGAGAACAGAGAGTGAGATGAAGAGTATTCCCCAATATATACTATATATTCAGGAAAGTCCTATTTCAGTTGAGTCAGAATATGAGAGTGAGCATGTGAGTGAGAAAAACAAAAAGACTTAAAGAAAGGTATCTTACTCTTATTTGCCTCCTTTTGTGCATTCTTAATGTATGCAGAAAACTTGGCAAAGAGGTTACAGCCCACGTCAAAAGACTCCTTGTTCTTGGGACTCAGGTGAGGATACCTTAAAAAGAAACATCACTGCACATAACATTCACCCATAACAAGACATAGACCTGGTGTCTTAGTTGCACTGTACTGAGAGAAGTTTTGGAAAATTGTGCTGGAAACTGAAGGTGCTGAGAAACCTTTCATTGGAAATATGTTTTTTTCCCGCTCTGAGAATACTTTAGCTTATAAAGTTCACAGGGAAACCAGCTGTTTGGAATTCAAAGCTCATTTATCTATAGAAACAATGTTTCAAATGGCGGTTGGGTCCCCATACTTGCTCCTAAAAGCCTGTTTGGCAGAAGATATGGTGGTAATACATTTTCAAAGATAAGTAGTAGGAAAAAACATGGCTTCAAATAACAAAATACATAAAAGAATAAAGAGGATGGAGAGGATGGGGGAAAAGTAGCCAAGATGTCCTCCTCTTAGTAATACAAAGTTAATTTAGCATAATAAATTAAAGTAATGTAATACTGTAATTTACCACATTAACAAATTAAATAAGGAAAACCGTATGATCATGAATAGATGCCCAAAAAGTGTTCAGTGAAAATCAATTCCTATTCATAAAACCTCACACTAGCAACTAGAAGTGGTTGAGCCAGACACTTAGCCATCTTCCTTGATCCCTCTTTCTCTCCATGCCCACATTTGATCCATTAGCAACTCCAGCCAGACTACCTTTCAAAATGTATCCAGAATCTGTCCACTACTCACCACCTCCACTGCTCCCTGCCTGGTCCAAAGCCTATATTACTGAAACACCTTTTGATTATCCCCCCTCTCCCATGCTTATCCCTCACACTCCCAGGATATTCTCCACCTGCTGCCAGAGCAGTCATGTTAAAACTTAAGTCATATCATGTCTCTTTCCTACTCATTACCTTGCAATGTCCCCATCTCATTCAGACTCAGAGCCCAAGTCTTCACAGTGGTCTACAAGGGCCAGTGTGATCTGAGCCAACCTTACCTTCTGCTCTCATCTCTTCCTACTCTCTTCCTTACTTCACTTCACACTGACCTCCTTGCTCTTCTTCAAATAGGCCTGACAAGCTCCCACCCCAGGTCCTTTTCACTTGGTCTGCCCTTAAATAAAGTGCTTTCCCTCATTTATGCACATGGCCCTCTCCCCGTCTTCTTTCAGGTATTTTAATCTGATATATCCTCCTAAGTGAGGCCTTTCTCTGGCCACCTTATCGGACATTGCAACCTCTCCCCGGGCCCTAACACTCACTACTTCCCTCCCTTGCTTTACTTTTTCTTAGTATTTTTCATCATCTAAAATAGTTTATATTTTGCTTTTTATCTTGCTTATTTGCTGTCTTCCTTAACTAAAATGTAAGCTCTGCTAGGGCAGAGAGTTTTTGCCCATTTTATTCACTGATGTGTCCCAAGTGCCTAGAATAGTACCTGACACTTAGTAAGTATTCAGTAAATATTTGTTAAATGATTAAATGAATTTATTAATTTCTTTAACTTGGTCAAAAGTATCCATCAAAAACTTTCAGCAAGCATCATTTTAAATGGTGAAATGTTAGCACTATTTCCTTTAAAAATCAGTAAAGGATGCAGATAATCATGATCACTACTGCACTTCAACATTGTGCTGAATGTACTGATCAGTAAGACAAGAAAAAACACCATTCTAAATGGTGACTCTACATTTTTTACATTAAGTTTAGGAACAAGACAGAAATGCCTACAATTACTATTATAGTTGACATTTTTCTGAGTTTTTAGCAAGTGGAGGAAGACAACAACATAAAGCAATCAGTATAATTATTGGAAGAGAAGTAACAATATAATTGTATACTTAGAAAAACCAAGAAAGTATAGAAAAACAATTACTAGAATTAATGAGCTATTTTGGTAAGATGGCTAAATACAAATAAAACATTAAAGAAATAGCTTTTCTATGTTAGCAATAACCAGAACGAAATGGATATTAGTAGCGTATTCCACTTACAATAGTGACAAAAGTATAAAATATTTAGAAATAATTTAATACAAAAGGTATAGAATCAATATAAAAACAAAACACTATAAAATCTCATCAAAGAACATAAAACAGACATTTAGGTTCATAACCTAAGTGTCCATCAGTGGATGAATAGATAAAGAAGGTGTGGTTTGACACACACACACACACACACACAAAATGGAATATTAGCCATGAGAAAGAAGGAAATCCTGCCATTTGTGCCAACATGAATGGATCTTGAGAGCATTATAGTAAGTGAAGTCAGACAAAGACAAATACTGTATGAATCACTTATATGTACAATCTAAAAAAGCCAAACTCATAAAGATAGAGAGTAGAATGCTGGGGGCTGGAGGAATTGGGGAGATGTTTAAGAGTAAAAACTTTCAACTAGTAAATAAATAAGTCCAAGAAGTCGAATCTGCTGCATAGTGATTATAGTCAACAATATTATAAACTTCAAAGTTGCTAATAGACTAGATCTGAACCATTATCACGACTAAAAATAAATGATAATTATGTGATGGAATAGAGGTGTTAGCTGATGCTATGGTGGTAATCATTTTGCACTATATAAATGTATCGAATCAATTTGTTGTATACCTTAAACTTACACAATGTTATATGACAATTATACCTCAATTTTAAAAAAAGAACATAAGATGATACCCAAATACTCAAATCATGTCCTCTGATGGGAAGAATTCACATCATAAAAATGAAATTTGTATAAATAGTAATACAAATTAAATGTAATTTCAATTAAAATCCAATAGTATTTTTAAAATTGAGGTAAAATTCACATAACATGAAACTCACCATTTAAACCATTTTAAAGTGTACAATTCATTGAGATTTTTAGTACATTCACAGTGTTGTGCACCCATCACCCCTATCTAGTTCCAGAACATTTTCATCACTCAAAAAGGAAACTGTGTTCCCATTAAGCAGTCACTCCCCATTCACTCCTTGAATCACTAATCTTTCTGTCACTATGGACTTGTTTATACTGGACATTTCATGTAAATGGAATCATAAAATGCATGGCCTTTTGTGTTTGGCTTCTTTCACTTAGTATAATGCTTCGAGGTTCATCCTTATTCTAGTATGTATCAGCACTTTATTCCTTTTTATGGATGAATAATATTTCATTGTATGGATATACCACATTTTGTTTATTTGATAACCAGTTGACGGACATTCGTGTTGTTTTCAGCTCTTAGCTAGTGTGAATACTGTTGCTATGAACATTTGTGCACGTGTTTCTGTTTGAATACGTATTAGAACTAAGAAATGAATACAGTAAACTTGCAGGATACACGATTAATATACAGAAATCTGTTAATTTTCTATACTCTAATAAAGAACTATTAGAAAGAGAAATTAAGGAAACAATCCCACTTACAAGTATGTCAAAAAGAATAAAATACCTCGGAAAAAATTAACCAGGAAGGTGAAACACCTATACTCTAAAAACTATAAACATTGATGAGGGAATTTGAAAATGATACAAAGAAATGGAAAAACATCTTGTGTTCTTGGATTGGAAGAATTACTATTGTTAAAATGTCCACACTACCCAAAGCAATCTACAGATTTAATGCAACCCCTATCAAAATACCCTGACATTTTCCACAGAACTAAGAACAAATAATCCTAAAATTTATATGGAACCACAAATGACCCCCAAATACCAAAGCAATCTTGAGGAAAAGAAAGAACAAAGCTGGTGGTATCACAGTCTCTGACATCAGACTATACTACAAAGCTACAGTAATCAAAACAGTGTGGTACTGGAACAAAAACAGACATAAATCAGTGGAATAGGATAGAGAACCAAGAAATAAACCCACGCACTTATGGTCAATTAATCTACAACAAAGGAGACAAAAATATACAACGGAGAAAAGACAGTGTCTTCAATAAGTGGTCACAAAGAAAGAAAATGACAGGCCAATATCACTGATGAACCTAGATGCAAAAATCCTCAACAAAATACTAGCAAACAGAATCCAACAGCACATCAAAAGTATCATACACCATGATCAAGTGGGGTTTATCCCAGGAATGCAAGGATTCTTCAATACACACAAATCAAGCAATGTGATACACCATATTAACAAATTGAAGAAGAAAAACCATATGATCATCTCAATAGATGCAGAGAAAGCTTTTGACAAAATTCAACACCCATTTTTGATAAAAACCCGCCAGAAAGTAGACACTGAGGGAACTTACCTCAACATGATAAAGGCCATATATGACAAACCCACAGCCAACATCGTCCTCAGTGGTGAAAAACTGAAACCATTTCCACTAAGATCAGGAACAAGACAAGGTTGCCCACTCTCACCATAGTTTTGGAAGTCTTAGCCACAGCAATCAGAGAAGAAAAAGAAATAAAAGGAATCCAAATCGGAAAAGAAGTAAAGCCATCACGGTTTGCAGATGACATGATACTATACATAGAGAATCCTAAAGATGCTACCAGAAAACTACAAGAGCTAATCAATGAATTTGGTAAAGTTGCAGGAGACAAAATTAATGCACAGAAATCCCTTGCGTTCCTATACACTAATGATGAAAAATCTGAAAGTGAAATTAAGAAACACTCCCATTTCCCATTGCAACAAAAAGAATAAAATACCTAGGAATAAACCTACCTAGGGAGACAAAAGACCTGTATGCAGAAAATTATAAGACACTGATGAATGAAATTAAAGATGATACAAAGAGATGGAGAGATATACCATGTTCTTGGATTGGAAGAATCAACATTGTGAAAATGACTCTACTACCCAAAGCAATCTACAGATTCAATGCGATCCCTATCAAACTACCAATGGCATTTTTCACAGAACTAGAACAAAAATTTTCACGATTTATATGGAAACACAAAAGACCCCAAACAGCCAAAGCAATCTTGAGAAAGAAAAACGGAGCTGGAGGAATCAGGCTCCCAGACTTCAGACTATACTACAAAGCTACACTAATCAAGACAGTATGGTACTGGCACAAAAACAGAAATATAGATCAATGGAACAGGATTCAAAGCCCAGAGATAAACCCACGCACATATGGTCACCTTATCTTTGATAAAAGAGGCAAGAATATACAATGGAGAAAACACAGCCTCTTCAATAAGTGGTGCTGGGAAAACTGGTCAGCTACATGTAAAAGAATGAAATTAGAACAATCCCTAACACCATACACAAAAATAAACTCAAAATGGATTAAAGACCTAGATATAAGGCCAGACACTATCAAACTCTTAGAGGAAAACCTAGGCAGAACACTCTATGACATAAATCACAGCAAGATCCTTTTTGACCCACCTCCTAGAGAAATGGAAATAAAAACAAAAATAAACAAATGGGACCTAATGAAACTTAAAAGCTTTTGCACAGGAAAGGAAACCATAAACAAGACAAAAAGACAACCCTCAGAATGGTAGAAAATATTTGCAAATGAAGCAACTGACAAAGGGTTAGTCTCCAAAATTTACAAGCAGCTCATGCAGCTCAATATCAAAAAAACAACCCAAACCAAAAATGGGCAGAAGACCTAAATAGACATTTCTCCGAAGAAGACATACAGATTGCCAACAAACACATGAAAGAATGCTCAACATCATTAATCATTACAGAAATGCAAATCAAAACTACAGTGAGATGTCATCTCCCACCGGTCAGAATGGCCATCATCAAAAAATCTACAAACAATAAATGCTGGAGAGGGTGTGGAGAAAAGGGAACCCTCTTGCACTGTTGGTGGGAAGGTAAATTGATACAGCCACTATGGAGAACAGTATGGAGGTTCCTTAAAAAACTAAAAATAGAACTACCATACGACCCAGCAATCCCACTACTGGGCATATACCCTGAGAAAACCATAATTCAAAAAGAGTCATGTACCACAGTGTTCACTGCAGCTCTATTTACAATAGCCAGGACATGGAAGCAACCTAAGTGTCCATCGACCAATGAATGGATAAAGAAGATGTGGCACATATATACAATGGAATATTACTCAGCCATAAAAGGAAACGAAATTGAGTTATTTGTAGTAAGGTGGATGGACCTAGAGACTGTCATACAGAGTGAAGTAAGTCAGAAAGAGAAAAACAAATACCGTATGCTAACACATATATATGGAATCTAAAAAAAAAAAAAAAAAAAAGGTCATGAAGAACCTAGGGCCAAGACGGGAATAAAGACACAGACCTACTAGAGAATGGACTTGAGGACACGGGGAGGGGGAGGGGTAAGCTGGGACAAAGTGAGAGAGTGGCATGGACATATATACACTACCAAATGTAAAATAGATAGCTAGTGGGAAGCAGCCACATAGCACAGGTAGATCAGCTCGGTGCTTTGTGACCACCTAGAGGGGTGGGAGGGAGGGAGACGCAAGAGGGAAGAGATATGGGGATATATGTATATGTATAACTGATTCACTTTGTTATAAAGCAGAAACTAACCCACCATTGTAAAGCAATTATACTCCAATAAAGATGTAAAAAAAAAGTGGTTCTGGGAAAACTGGACAGCTACATGTAAAAGAAAGTGATTACAAAATTTTCTCACACCAGAAACAAAAAAATTAACTGAAAATGGATTAAACACCTAAATGTAAGACCTGAAACCATAAAACTCCTAGAAAAGAACCTAGTCAGAAGAACTCTTTGACATAAATCACAGGAATATTTTTTTAGATCTGTCTCCTAAGGCAAAAGATATAAAAGCAAAAATAAACAAATGTGAGCTAATTAAACTTAAAACTTTTGTGCAGAAAAGGAAACCATTGACAAAATGCAAACACAACCTATTGAATGGGAGGAAATATTTGCAAATGATATGACCAATCATGTGCTAATATCCAAAATTTATAAACTGCTCATACAACTCAATCTCAAAAAAACAAAGAACCCAATTAAAATTGGGCACTGTGGAGAGGAGGAACCAAGATGGCGGAGTAGAAGGACGTGCTCTCACTCCCTCTTGCCAGAACACCAGAATCACAACTAGCTGCTGGACAATCATCGACAGGAAGACACTGGAACTCACCAAAAAAGATACCCCACATCCAAAGACAAAGGAGAAGCCACAATGAGACGGTAGGAGGGGTGCAATCACAGTAAAATCAAATCGCATAACTGGTGGGTTGGTGACTCACAGACTGGTGAACACTTATACCACAGAAGTCCACCCACTGGAGTGGAGGTTCTGAGCCCCACGCCAGGCTTCCCAACCTGGGGGTCCGGCAACGGGAGGAGGAATTCCTAGAGAATCAGACTTTGAAGCCTAGTGGGAATTGATTGCAGGACTTCGACAGGACTGGGGGAAACAGAAACCCCACTCTTGGAGGGCGCACACGGAATAGTGTGTGCATCGGGACCCAGGGGAAGGAGCAGTGACCCCGGGGGAGACTGAACCAGATCTACCTGCTAGTGTTGGAAGGTCTCCTGCAGAGGCGGGGGGTGGCTCTGTTTCACCGTGGAGACAAGGACACTGGCAGCAGAAGTTCTGGGAAGTACTCCTTGGCGGTGAGCCCTCCCAGAGTCTGTCATTAGCCCCACAAAAGAGCCCACTTAGGCTCCAGTGTCGGGTTGCCTCAGGCCAAACAACCAACAGGGAGGCAACCCAGCCCCACCCATCAACAGTCAAGTGGATTAAAGTTTACTGAGCTCTGCCCACCAGAGCAACAGTCAGCTCTACCCACCACCAGTCCCTCCCATCAAGCCTCTTAGATAGCCTCATCCACCAGAGGGCAGACAGCAGAAGCAAGAAAAACTACAATCCTGCAGCCTGTGGAACAAAAACCACATTCACAGAAAGAGAGACAAGATGAAAAGGCAGAGGGCTATATACAAGATGAAGGAACAAGATAAAACCCCAGAAAAACAACTAAATGAAGTGGAGATAGACAACCTTCCAGAAAAAGAATTCAGAATAATGATAGTGAAGATGATCCAGGACCTCGGAAAAAGAATGGAGGCAAAGATCGAGAAGATGCAAGAAATGTTTAACAAAGACCTAGAAGAATTAAAGAACAAACAAACAGAGATGAACAATACAATAACTGAAATGAAAACTACACTAGAAGGAATCAACAGCAGAATAACTGAGGCAGAAGAACGGATAAGTGACCTGGAAGACAGAATGGTGGAATTCACTGCTGCGGAACAGACTAAAGAAAAAAGAATGAAAAGAAATGAAGACAGCCTAAGAGACCTCTGGGACAACATTAAATGCAACAACATTCGCATTATAGGGGTCCCAGGAGGAGAAGAGAGAGAGAAAGGACCAGAGAAAATATTTGAAGAGATTATAGTTGAAAGTTTCCCTAACATGGGAAAGGAAATAGCCACCCAAGTGCAGAAAGCAAAGAGAGTCCCATACAGGATAAACCCAAGGAGAAACACGCCGAGACACATAGTAATCAAAGTGGCAAAAATTAAAGACAAAGAAAAATTATTGAAAGCAGCAAGGGAAAAACAACAGAAAACATACAAGGGAACTCCCATAAGGTTAACAGCTGATTTCTCAGCAGAAAGTCTACAAGCCAGAAGGGGAGTGGCATGATATACTTAAAGTGATGAAAGGGAAGAACCTACAATCAACATTACTCTACCCGGCAAGGATCTCATTCAGATTCGATGGAGAAATCAAAAGCTTTACAGACAAGCAAAAGCTAAGAGAATTCAGCACCACCAAACCAGCGCTACAACAAATGCTAAAGGAACTTCTCTAAGTGGGAAACACAAGAGAAGAAAAGGACCTACAAAAACAAACCCAAAACAATTAAGAAAATGGTCATAGGAACGTACATATCGATAATTACCTTAAACGTGAATGGATTAAATGCTCCAACCAAAAGACACAGGCTTGCTGAATGGATACAAAAACAAGACCCAAATATATGCTGTCTACAAGAGACCCACTTCAGACCTAGGGACACATGCAGACTGAAATTGAGGGGATGGAGAAAGATATTCCATGCAAATGGAAATCAAAAGAAAGCTGGAGTAGCTATACTCATATCAGATAAAATAGACTTTAAAATAAAGAATGTTACAAGAGATAAGGAAGGACACTACATAATGCTCAAGGGATCAATCCAAGAAGAAGATATAACAATTATAAATATATATGCACCCAATATAGGAGCACCTCAACACATAAGGCAACTGCTAACAGCTATAAAACAAGAAATCGACAGTAACACAATAATAGTGGGGGACTTTAACACCTCACTTACACCAATGGACAGATCATCCAAAATGAAAATAAATAAGGAAACAGAAGCTTTAAATGACACAATAGAACAGATAGATTTAATTGATATTTATAGGATATTCCATCCAAAAACTGCAGATTACACTTTCTTCTCAAGTGCGCATGGAACATTCTCCAGGATAGATCACATCTTGGGTCACAAATCAAGCCTCAGTAAATTTAAGAAAATTGAAATCATATCAAGCATCTTTTCCGACCACAACGCTATGAGATTAGAAATGAATTACAGGGAAAACAATGTAAAAAACACAAACACATGGAGGCTAAACAATACGTTACTAAATAACCAAGAGATCACTGAAGAAATCAAAGAGGAAATCAAAAAATACCTAGAGACAAATGACAATGAAAACACGATGATCCAAAACCTATGGGATGCAGCAAAAGCAATTCTAAGGGGGAAATTTATAGCTATACAAGCCTACCTCAAGAAACAAGAAAAATCTCAAGTAAACAATCTAACCTTACACGTAAAGGAACTAGAGAAAGAAGAACAAACAAAACCCAAAGTTAGCAGAAGGAAAGAAATCATAAAGATCAGAGTAGAAATAAATGGAATAGAAACAAAGACAACAATAGCAAAGATCAATAAAACTAAAAGCTGGTTCTTTGAGAAGATAAACAAAATTGATAAACCATTAGCCAGACTCGTCAAGAAAAAGAGGGAGAGGACTCAAATCAATAAAATCAGAAATGAAAAAGGAGAAGTTACAACAGACACCGCAGAAATACAAAGCATCCTAAGAGACTACTACAAGCAACTCTATGCCAATAAAATGGACAACCTGGAAGAAATGGACAGATTCTTAGAAAGGTATAACCTTCCAGGACTGAACCAGGAAGAAACAGAAAATATGAACAGACCAATCACAAGAAATGAAATTGAAACTGTGATTAAAAATCTTCCAACAAACCAAAGTCCAGGACCAGATGGCTTCACAGGTGAATTCTATCAAACATTTAGAGAGGAGCTAACACTCATCCTTCTCAAACTCTTCCAAAAAGTTGCAGAGGAAGGAACACTCCCAAACTCATTCTATGGGGCCACCATCAACCTGAGACCAAAACCAGACAAAGATACTACAAAAAAAAGAAAATTACAGACCAATATCACTGATGAATATAGATGCAAAAATCCTCAACAAAATACTAGCTAACAGAATCCAACAACACATTAAAAGGAGCATACACCATGATCAAGTGGGATTTATCCCAGGGATGCAAGGATTCTTCAATATATGCAAATCAGTCAATGTGATACACCATATTAACAAATTGAAGAATAAAAACCATATGATCATCTCAATAGATGCAGAGAAAGCTTTTGACAAAACTCAACACCCATTTCTGATAAAAACTCTCCAGAAAGTGGGCATAGAGGGAACCTACCTCAACATAATAAAGGCCATATACGACAAACCCACAGCAAACATCATTCTCAATGGTGAAAAACTGAAAGCATTTCCTCTAAGATCAGGAATGAGACAAGGATGTCCACTCTCACCACTATTATTCAACATAGTTTTGGAAGTCCTAGCCACGGCAGTCAGAGAAGAAAAAGAAATAAAAGGAATCCAAATTGGAAAAGAAGAAGTAAAACTGTCACTGCTTGCAGATGACGTGATACTATACATAGAGAATCCTAAAGATGCCACCAGAAAACTACTAGAGCTAATCAATGAATTTGGTAAAGTTGCAGGATACAAAATTAATGCACAGAAGTCTCTTGCATTCCTATACACTAATGATGAAAAATCTGAAAGAGAAATTAAGGAAACACTCCCATTTACCACTGCAACAAAAAGAATGAAATACCTAGGAATAAACCTACCTGGGGAGACAAAAGACCTGTATGCAGAAAACTATAAGACACTGATGAAAGAAAGTAAAGATGATACCAACAGATGGAGAGATATACCATGTTCTTGGATTGGAAGAATCAATATTGTGAAAATGACTATACTACCCAAAGCAATCTACAGATTCAATGCAATCCCTATCAAATTACCAATGGCATTTTTTACAGAACTAGAACAAAGCATCTTAAAATTTGTATGGAGACACAAAAGACCCCAAATAGCCAAAGCAGTCTTGAGGGAAAAAAACGGAGCTGGAGGAATCAGACTCCCTGACCTCAGACTATACTACAAAGCTACAGTAATCAAGACAATATGGTACTGGCACAAAAACAGAAACATAGATCAATGGAACAAGATAGAAAGCCCAGAGATAAACCCACGCACCTATGGTCAACTAATCTACGACAAAGGAGGCAAAGATATACAATGGAGAAAAGACAGTCTCTTCAGTAAGTGGTGCTGCGAAACTGGACAGCTACATGTAAAAGAATGAAATTAGAACACTCCCTAACACCATACACAAAAATAAATTCAAAATGGATTCGAGACCTAAATGTAAGACCAGACACTATAAAACTCTTAGAGGAAAACACAGGAAGAACACTCTTTGACATAAATCACAACAAGATCTTTTTTGATCCACCTCCTAGAGTAATGGAAATAAAAACAAACATAAACAAATGGGACCTAATGAAACTTCAAAGCTTTAGCACAACAAAGGAAACCATAAACAAGACGAAAAGACAACCCTCAGAATGGGAGAAAATATTTGCAAATGAATCAATGGACAAAGGATTAATCTCCAAAATATATAAACAACTCATGCAGCTCAATATTAAAGAAACAAAAACCTAATCCAAAAATGGGCAGAAGACCTAAATAGACATTTCTCCAAAGAAGACATACAGATGGCCAAGAAGCACATGAAAAGCTGCTCAACATCACTAATTATTAGAGAAATGCAAATCAAAACTACAATGAGGTATCACCTCACACCAGTTAGAATGGGCATCATCAGAAAATCTACAAATGACAAATGCTGGAGAGGGTGTGGAGAAAAGGGAACCCTCTTGCACTGTTGGTGGGAATGTAAATTGATACAGCCACTATGGAGAACAGTATGGAGGTCCCTTAAAAAACTAAAAATAGAATTACCATATGATCCAGCAATCCCACTACTGGGCATATACCCAGAGAAAACCGTAATTCAAAAAGACACATGCACCCCAATGTTCATTGCAGCACTACTTACAATAGCCAGTTCATGGAAGCAACCTAAATGCCCATCAACAGACGAATGGATAAAGAAGTTGTGGTACGTATATACAATGGAATATTAGTCAGCCATAAAAAGGAACGAAATTGAGTCATTTGTTGAGATGTGGATGGATCTAGAGACTGTCATACAGAGTGAAGTAAGTCAGAAAGAGAAAAACAAATATCGTATATTAACGCATGTATGTGGAACCTAGAAAAATGGTACAGATGGAGCGGTTTGCTGGGCAGAAGTTGAGACACAGATGTAGAGAACAAACGTATGGACACCAAGGGGGGAAAACCGCGGTGGTGTGGGGATGGTGGTGTGCTGAATTGGACGATTGGGATTGACATGTATACACTGACGTGTATAAAATTGATGACTGATAGGAACCTGCAGTACAAAAAAACAAAGAAACAAACAAAAACAACTAACATTAAGCTTTCTTTGGGTTATTTGTATGGAAATATGTTAACATAAATGTTTCAGACATTACATGAAATTTCTAAAAATCTTATATGTTCTGGTATAATGTTATAAGTCATAATTCTAGTTATTACTTTAAAATGTATATCTCAGAAGTAACTAAATTTCCTTGTCAATTGCATTATTATGAACTTTCACCAAATCTTTAACCATGGTCATTTTTAAGTCTTTTGTCATTTACAGACAGTTCTGGGTGTACTCTGATGCTTTTGCAAAAATGTTCCTATAAAAGGGTTTCATCTTCAAGGAATTCATGGAAAAGGCTCTGACAAGTACAGGTTTCTGGTAACTGACTATACTGCTGAACTGAATGAATAAGCATTTTCAGAACTCTAATGGAAAACTGATGAATTCATAAAAGTGCTAACAAAAGATCAAGATGAAAAAAAAATTAATTACATGGGACTGAGTGAACTGATGAGGATGATTATAATTTTTGTGACTTTCTGTTTGAATAAAAAAAATCACACAAGGACTCAGAGGCAAAAAATATACAAATCAATTTTCACTGCAAAGTAAAGGAGCTGTTACAGTGGAGGATTACTGGACTGAATGTCAGTATTATGACATAGTATGAGTGTGTTTCGTGTTTGGTGTTGCAATCATTGTTGCTTTTGTTGTGGTCATCCATTTACAATGCTTGGTGTCAGTTTATTTACCTCTTGTAAATATAAAATACAGTGTGTGTCTGTGAAAAAAAATGGGCATTGTGGTTTTGATTTGCATTCCTCTATTGACTAATGACATTAAGTATCTTTGCAAGTACTTATTAGCCACTTGTATATATTCTCTGGAGAATTGTCTACTCAAATCCTCTTTCCATTTTAAAATTAGGTTGTTTGCTTTCTGTTGTTGAATTGTAAGAGTTCTTTTATATATTTTGGATACGATACTAGTCACATACAAGGGAACCGCCATAAGGCTATCAGCTTATTTTTCTGCAGAAACTTTGCAGGCCAGAAGGGAGTGACATGATATATTTAAAGTTCTGAAAGGGAAAAACCTACAACCTAGGATACTCTACCCAGCAAACTTATCATTCAGAATTGAAGGAGAGGTAAAGAACTTCTCAGACAAGAAAAAAACTAAAAAAGCTCATCAATACTAAACCAACCCTAAAAGAAGTGTCAAAGGGTCTTCTCTAAGTGGAAAAAAAAATATTCTTTTTCTCTTGTTGCCTTTAGAATTCTCTCTTTATCTTTAAATTTTGCCATTTTAAATATGATATGTCTTGGTGTGGGTCTCTTTGGGTTTATCTTGTTTGGGAGTCTCTGTGCTTCCTGTACCTGGAAATCTTTTTCCTTCATCAGCTTCAGGAAATTTTCAGCCATGATTTCATCAAATACCTTTCTATCCCTTTCTCTCTTTTCTCCTTTGGGGATCCCTATAATGTGAACATTAGTACACTTGATGTTGTCTCAGAGGTCCCTTAAACGTTCCTCATTTTAAAAAAATTTTCTTTCTACTGTTCTGATTGGGTTATTTCCATTATTCTATCTTCCAGATCATCTAATTTTTCTATTTTCTATTTTCTTCTTTTGCTGTATGTGCTTTTGGTGTTATATCTAAGAATCCATTGCCGAATACAAGGTCTTGAAGATTTACCTCTATATTGTCTTCTAAAAGTTTTATAGTTTTAATCCACACATTAGGTGTTTGATATATTTTAAGTTGATTTTGGTATATGATGTGAGGTAAGGGTATAACTTTATTCTTTGGCATGCCAATGTGAATATCTAGTTGTCCCAGCACCACTTGTTGGAGAGACTATTCTTTCACCATTGAATGGTTTTGGCACTCTTGAAAATCAATTGACCACAGATGTATGGGTTTATTTTTGGACTTTCAATTCTATTCCAATGGTATATTATTATGCAAGTACTGATTGTTTTGATTACTGTAGCTGTGTAGTAAGTTTTGAAATCGGGAAGCATGAGTCCTCCAATTTTTTTGTCTTTATCAAAGACTATTTTAGCTATTTGTGATCTCTTGCAATTCCATATGAATTTGAGGGTTGGCTTTTTCATTTCTGTAAAAACACCATTGGAATTTTGGTTGGTATTGCATTGAATTAATAGATCACTTTGGGGAATATTTCTACGTTAATATATTAGGTCTTCTAATCCATGAACATGGGATATTTGTATGGGTTGAATTGTGTCCCCCAAAAAAGGTATGTTGAAGTCATAAACTCCAATACTTCATAATGTAACCTTATTTTGAAATAGGATTGTTACAGCTGTAATAGTTAAGATGAGGCCATATGGAGTAAGGTGGGCCCATTAATCCAATATGACTGGTGTCCTTGAAAAAGAACACTTTGTGAAGAGACAGAGACACAAGGAGAATGCTATGTGAAGATGGAGGGTTGGAGTTATGTATTTATAAGGTAATGATTGCTGGAAAACCATGAGAAGCTAGGAAGTTATTTTAGCAATTGTTTGTAGTCTTCGTGTACAAGTCTTTCTCTTCCTTGGTTAAATTTATTTCTAAGTAGTTTATTATTTTTGATGCTACTGAAAATGGAACTGTTTTCCTAATTTACTTTTTGGATGATTCATTGACAGTATATAGAAATAAAATTATTTTTTGTATTTTGATCTGTATCTTGCAACTGTGCTGAATTTTTATTAGTTCTAATAGTATTTCAGTGGACTTTAAAGGATTTTCTACATAAAAGGTCATATCTGCCAATGTCATTTTACTTTTTCCTTTCCAATTTGGATGCCTTTTATTTCTTTTTCTTGAATAATTGCTCTGGCTAGAACTTTCAGTACAATGTTGAATAGAAGTGGCAAAAATGGCATCTTTGTCTTGTATCTGATCTTAGGGAGAAAGTTTTCAATCCTTCACTTTTAAGTATGATGTTATCTGTGGGTTTTTTTTGTTTTTTTTTTTTAATTTTTATTTTTGGCTGTGTTGGGTCTTCGTTTCTGTGCGAGGGCTTTCTCCAGTTGCGGCAAGCGGGGGCCACTCTTCATCGCGGTGCGCGAGCCTCCCACTATCGCGGCCTCTCTCACTGCAGAGCACAGGCTCCAGACGCGCAGGCTCAGTAGCTGTGGCTCACGGGCCCAGCCGCTCCGCGGCACGCGGGATCCTCCCAGACCAGGGCTCGAACCCGTGTCCCCTGCATTAGCAGGCAGACCCTCAACCACTGCGCCACCAGGGAAGCCCAATCTGTGGGTTTTTCATAGATTCCCTTTATCAGGTTAAGGAAGCTCCCTTTTATTCCTAGTTTGTTGAGTATTATCATAACATGGTGTTGGATTTTGTCAAATGCTTTTTCTGCACCAACTGAGATGATCATGTGTGTTATTCTTCCTTTACTGGTGCTCTTTTATTTCTTATATGGCTTTGAATTACTTTCTAATGGCCTCTCATTTCTGCCTGAAGGACTTCTGATAGCATTTCTTGCAGAGCAGGCCTACTAGCAACAAAATCCCTCAGTTTTCATTCATGTGGAATGTCTTAAGTTCTCTTTCATTTTTGAAGGATATTTTTGCCAGATATTGAATTCTTGGTTGACTTTTTTTCTCTCAGCACTTTAAATATATCATCTCTCTGCCTTCTGGCCTCCATGATTTCTGATGAAAAATTATCTGTTAATCTTATTGAGAATCCCCTCCACATGATGAGTCATTTATTTCTTGATGCTTTCAAGATTATATCTTTGGCTTTGGCTTTAGATAATTTTATAATAATGTATCTTGGTGTTGATCTCTTTGAGTTTATTCCACTTGGAGTTTGTTGACCTTCTTGGATGTATAGGTTTATGTCTCTTTCATTAAACTTGGGAAGTTTTCAGCCATTGTTTCTTCAAATATTCTTTCTGCCTCTTTCTCTCTGCCATCTCTTCCCTTATCATGTGTATCTTTGTACATTTTGTGGCATCCAACAGGTCTGTTAGGCTCTGTTAATTTTCTTCCTTTTCCTTAGACTGGATACTCTCAATTAGCTTATGTTCAGTTTTGCTGATTCTTTCTTCTATCTGTTCAAATCTGCTGTTGAAACCCTCTAGTGAATTGTTCATTTTAGTTATTGTACTTTTCATCTCCAGAATGTCTATTTGATTCCTTTTTATTATTTTTATTTTTTATTGATATTCTCTCTTTATTGAGACATTGTTTTCTTGGTTTCCTTTAATTCTTTGCCAATGGTTTTCTTTAGCTATCTAAACATATTTAAGACAGTTGATTTAAAGTCTTTGTCTATTAAATCAGGGTCTGGGTTTCCTCAGGGACAATTTCTATTAATTTCTTTTTTTTTTCTGTGAATGGACCATACATTCTTGTTTTTTTTTGACATGCCTTATATATATATATTTTGAAAACAGGACACTTTAATATTATAATGTGGAAACTCTGGAAAACAGATTCTTCCCTTCCCTTCCAACAAATAGGGTTTGTTGTTGCTTTTTTTGGGTCTTGTTGTTTATTTGTTTAGTGAATGTTCTGAAGTATTTTTGTAAAGTCTGTTCTTTCTTGTGTGTGGCCACTGAAATCTTTGTCTCATTATCTTTGGTCAGTTATTGATTTGACAGAGATTTCCTTAAACTCCTGGAAGCAAAACAAACAAAGAGACAAACAAACAAACAACAAACCAAGGGAAAAAAAGCTCTCCCGGTGTTTGTAAGCTGGCTCTGTGTTTGGGTACTCCTTCAATGCTTAGGTATGCAGTTTATAATTCTGCCTTAGCCTTCACTTTCTACTTGTGTGGTGCCTGAAGTTTAGCCAGAAGTGAAAGCTTAAAGTCTTCTCAGGTTTTTTTTTCTGAGCATAGGTCGAGACTTGGGCATGTGCTTGGACTTCTAGATTCCCTAGAATACATTAATTTAAAGCCCTTATTCCACTATCTCCAAGTGTCTCAGCCTCTTTCTTTTCTTTTTTTATAAATTTATTTATTTATTTTTGGCTGCGTTGGGTCTTCATTTCTGCACGCAGGCTTTCTCTAGTTGCAGCGAGTGGGGGCTACTCTTCATTGCAGTGCGTGGGCCTCTCATTGCAGTGGCTTCTCTTGTTGTGGAGCATGGGCTCTAGGTGCATGGACTTCAGTAGTTGTGGCTCGCGGGCTCAGTAGTTTTGGCACGTGGGCTCAGTAGTTGTGGCACATGGGCTTAGTTGCTCCGTGGCATGTGGGATCTTCCTGGACCAGGGCTCGAACCTGTGGCCCCTGCATTGGCAGGCAGATTCTTAACCACTGCACCACGAGGGAAGTCCTGTCTCAGCCTCTTTCTTCGCAGACTTGTCAGTTTGTCTATTGCTTTCTCCAAGTTTTATTCCTTGCCCCATGTGGCAGTGGCTAATACATTTGCTTCTAAACGCCTTCCATGAGTGCCAACAGGGCAGCTGCCTCAGCCCTGAGGAAGCTCCAAAGTAGGTGAAAAAAAAGGCAAACCCTTGAGCCAATCCCTCAAGTTGCCACCAGGTCAAACCACACAACCACAGTTATTTGAGAATAAGGTCCATATCCTGTCCTCTGGTACAAGCAACCTGTTTCTGCAATGTGGACTGCTCTCTTTAAGGCTTCTAAAGAGCTGAGTAGTGGAGGATGGTAACAGGGTAACCTAAAATGCCACAGGGCTCTCTTACTGAAATTTTGCTTCTTTCTTCTTCATTAAGAAACCCCAGGCTGCTTGTAAATTTTTGGTTAGATTCCAGAGTTCTGGCAAAGTTGATTCTGACAGCTTTTGCTGGGCTATTAATTGTTATTATGGAGGGATGACATTTTGGAGTTCCCTACTCCACCATTTTCATTGATGTGGGTATCTAACAGGTTTTAAAATTTTAGAAGAAACAAAGATTATATGGAAGAGCTCTTGTATTTAGCAATATGGCAGAGTAAATAACCACTCTGGAGGACCTTGTCAAAAGAAAGTTCATTTTAGCATTGTTTGTAACACCAAAACTTGGAAAAAATCTTCCAGCTCTTTCTCCAACAATGGTGACTATTATGAACCAGGGATTTTAATTTTTATTCCAGTTATCCAATTCCCGCTCCACCACTGACTATTGCGTGTGTCAAGCAGAAGGTGGAAAGAACTTGTCTTTCAATTTATTTGATTGTTCGACCATTAATATCTAAGAGAGATGTTGCGCATCACTCAAAGATCCTGGACTTTGAACTGGATGCGGTAACTGTAGGGGACTTGGAAGTTATCTCTCTTGGGAGTAAGTGTGTTCCATGTATGGGAATAAGGATACACACATTTATTTGGATGGTCAGAGGGGCAGAATATGGAAGATAACACAGTTATGTACCACTTTCTCCCTCTCTCTCTCTCCCTCTCTCTCTGTCTCTCATTAACTGAATCTTATTTTGTTAGGGATGGCAATACACCTGGATGAAAACTATGTTTCCTAGCTTCCCTTTGTACTTAGGTATGACTATGTGAATTACTTCTGAATAATGAGATGTTAATGGAAATTGATGAATGTGGCTTCTGTGAAAGCTCCTTAAAGCTGACTTGCATCTTTTGCCCTTTGCCCTTTTCCTTCTTCCTGTGTGGGAGTTAGATCTGTTGCCTGGAATTCCAGCAGACATATTGTCACGGTGAATTAAACTTAAGACTGGAAAACTCACCTGAAGGATGGCAGAGAAGAAATACTAGATAGAGCCTGGGTCCCCAGTGAAATTATGGAGCTGTCATTCTACCCCTACAATGCCTCATTCTTGGTGTCTTATTATGTAAGAAAAATAAAACCCATATTTATCTAAGCCACTACTTTTTGGGTCTCTAGTTATCAGAGTTGAATGCAATCCCTAAATGATACATAAGCTAATAGAAAATCAGAAGAATTTGACAAGGTAATTCACAGAACAAAACCAAATGCTCAACCAACATGTGTAAAGATGTTCTAATTCACCTATTGTTCACGGAAATGCAAACTAAAGTATCAATGAGATATCACTACACCCGTCAGGTTGCCATAAATTTTAAAAGCGTGACAATGCATAGTACTACAGATATGTGGGAAAAGTGTATACTTATACACTGATGGATAAAGCAGTAAAAATTTTAAAAGATATATACCATTTGAATTTTACTCCTGGAAATCTATTCCACAGGAATAAAAACACCAGTACATAAGGACATATGAGCAAGGATTTTATTTATAGCACTGTTTGTAGTGGTAAAAAACTGGAAGGAAAGGGAATTTGTTATTGTGCTTATATGAACATAAAAAAGGGTATGGAAAGATAACACAATGGATTTTTTCACTAGTTAATCTTTGGGAGCAAGAAAAGTTTGGAGAGCAGATGGTCTGAGGGGTGGCAGTAGTAGAGGAGGACGGATGAGGAGAAAAGAACAAAATAAGACTCAATACTTGGAGCCGGTGCTTAAAATATAAGAAGCCACCACTAATGGATGAAAGAGACATAGTATAGGCACACAGAAAAGAATCTAAAATAGTATCCCTAATTTCTTAGGTAGGAAGAACTTTGGACCGATAGAACCTTTTATTTATCATATGTATGTGTAACGATTAAGACGTTATTTTTTAGAGCAGTTTTAAGTTTACAGCCAGACTTCTGACCAGTGAAAACTGTGGGATAATAAATGAGCGACATTTTAAGACACTGAGTTTGTTGCACAGAAATAAAAAATGAATACAGTAGGCTTATTGTTTCCAGATACTATCCTGGGTGGGCAGAGACATACAGCTGTCATTCAAGTGTAGACAGTACAGTTATGGCCTCTGGCTAACTGTGAGAGACCTATTTCCTGGTTTTCTTGTGTTGGGTATGTTCTATCTTCATGCCATCAGTGGTATGACAGACTAGTCCTGACCAGTCCTCATGGACTATACAGTGCTATTACCCCATGCCCTCGCTCCTAACCCACCATAGGTTTCTTCTCTATTTCTAGACTACAGAGAATTTACTTTCTTATTTTAAGCAAGCTATGCATTTTAAAAATAATTTGAAATATTATATTGACTGTCTTTGTGTATTTGAAGTTGAAGGGGGGAAGTTTATGTGTGATAGACATAATATTTCTCAACCTGTAGAGCTAAGAGATCAGACTGAATTAAAGGCTATTTCAAAACTGTAGATCTTCTGAGGGCTCTACAATAAAATAAGTCTGATTTCTGTCAGTATAAATGTCCCCAAACCTCATTATGGATCAGATAACATGGATAAAATTAAATGTGGCCTAAATTTACTTGTCTTTCCTAAATTTCCAAGTCTATCCTTTGCCCATTCCTAATACACTACTTGCATCACATAAAGTTTTAATAGCTTTACATATGTTAAATAAATAATTATGTAGTAAAGTTTTCTAATCATACATGGAGTGATCGGGGAATCTTTGCAAACATTTCTAGAAAGATAGCAAAAAAGAGGTCTGAAACTGAAAAAGAGTTAGATGTTTAGAAGAATCCTCAATCTGCAATAAATAAGCCAATAAAATAGATTATCTCAAGAACAATAATATCCTGTAAAAATGTTGTACCTTGGAGGAGCCAGTGTGTGCTCTAGGAACTCCTCAATTTTAATGAAGTCTGTTTTCAACTCCTTGTTATATATCAGGAAGGGAGGATTGGTGCCTGGGGCTAAGTCCTTCAGCTCTTCAGGCTTTCTATGATTATTGAAAATAAGCAGAGTTAGGCCTCTAGATAAAGTACACATTATGCAAACACCAACATTGTATTGGTGTCTACTGATTTTAATCCCCAGAATGAAACATGTCCTGATTTGTCTTACCTGGTCATGTCAACAGTAGTCACATTGAATTTAACTCCTTTAAGCCAGAGGATCATAAAAAGGCGTTGGCAAAAGGGACAGTTTCCAATACTCTCCCCATCACTTCCAGCCTATTAAGATAAAGAAAGGCTTCATTCATTCATTTGCTCAACAAGTATGTATTGAGTGCCTGCTGGGAAATAAGCTAGTTGCTAGAGACAAAGTTGGAAGTCCTTAATCTCATGAATTCTACCATCTGTGGGCAGAGAGAGATAATGAAGCAAATAATTTCACTGTATGTAAAATTACCAGAGTGATGAGTACATAACAACAGAATGCTGACTAAAGACTATGTTCATTTTCCATTTTCATAGATCCTGCCAAATTTCCTTCTTGAAAGGTATATTCAGTATTTTCATTGGACCTTTGATTTCCTTATTCTGTGACTTGTTTGTTCATGACAATTTTATATTTTTCTATTAAGGTGATGACCTTTTCCTTATTACTTTGGAAAAATTACTTGTGTACTAAAGACACTAACTCTTTCTGATAATGTTACATGTAATTTTTAAACAATGTCTTATGTAAAATTAAAATTTTACATAAAATCTTATATTGTTTTCCTTTATGAAATCTGGTTTTTCTGATCTGCTTACACAGCTGTTATGTACATCAAGATTGCAAAGAAAAAAAATACTTTCTTATTTTGTTTTACTATAAAGATGTTCTCTCATGCTTTCTTCTAGTAACTTTACGGTTTCATTTTTACATTTGTTTCATCTATTTAGAATTTATTTTGGCATAAGGAATGTATTGGGACTCCAGCTTTATTATTTTTATTTTATTATTTTACAAATAGTTAATAGTTGTCTTAACACCACTCATTTAAAACTTCATCTTTTGCTCAACATAGCAAATTATTAGAGAAAGGCAAATCAAAACTACAATGAGGGTGGTACCTCATACTGGTCAGAATGGCCATCATTAAAAGTCTACAAATAATAAATGCCGGAGAGGGTGTGGAGAAAAGGGAACCCTCCTACACTGCTGGTGGGAACGTAAATTGGTGCAGCCACTATGGAGAACAGTATGGAGGCTCCTAAAAAAAATAAAAATAGAGTTACCATATGATCCAGCAATCCTACTCCTGGGCATGTATCCAGACAAAACTATAATTTGAAAAGATACATGCACCCGTATGCTCGTTGCAGCACTATTTAGAATAGCCAAGACATGGAAGCAACTTAAGTGTCCATTGACAGACAAATGGATTAAGAAGATGTGATATATATATATGTATATATGTATATATGTATATATATCCATTATATATACAATGGAATGGTATATATAATATACATATATAATGGAATGGTATATATATATAATATATATATTATTTATATATAATATATATCTATGATGGAATACTACTCAGCCATAAAAAATGAAATAATGCCATTTGCAGCAACATGGATGTACCTAGAGATTATCATACTAAGTGAAGTAAACCAGAGAAAGACAAATATCATAGATATGGCTTATATGTGGAATCTAAAATATGACACAAATGAACTTATCTATGAAACAGAAACAGACTCATAGACATAGAGAGCAGACTGTGGTTGCCAAGGGGGTCAGGGGATGGGAGAGGCATGGATTGGGAGTTTGGGATTAGTAGATGAAAACTATTATATATAGAATGGGTAAACAACAAGGTCCTACTGTATAGCGCAGGAAACTATATTCAATATCCTATGATAAACCATGATGCAAAAGAATATGAAAAAGGATGTGTATATATATATATAACTGAATCACTTTGCTGTACAGCAGAAATTAACACAACATTGTAAATCAGAGACACTTCAGTGAAAAAATGAGCACATCTTACTTTATGTAAATTATACCTCAATAAAGTGTATTAAAATGGAAAAGTTCAAAAAGAAGAACAAAAAACCCCTCAAATAAATGATATTATGCAGCGATTGCAGACGTTGCAATAACAAAGGTAAGGGTATAACCATGGAAGGGGGTGCCTGAGAGATTATGAAGAACACGGTCACTGGAGGAGAGAAAGCCAAGGGTGTGAGAGGACAGAGTGTTGGAAGGGTCATTTGTGTAGATATTAAAATCACCAAGAATTATGATAGGCATAGTGTTGAAGAGTGTGACAATGATCCAGGAAATAAAATCCTTAAGAAGTAAGTGAAAGTGACCTGGGATTGGGAAGACCTACTCTAACAAAGAGGGGTCGTGATTGGTTTAGTCTGATTTTATGAGACAACCTAGGTATTTCTCTGGATGGGAGAGACAGAATGGTCTGGAAACAAGAATGAGGAGCAAGGATATCTAAAGACACTTACCCCATCGCCACCCTCAGTGGTAATAGAAATGAGGAAGAAAGGGGAGCCACTCCTTGAGAGGGCTATAGCTGATGTTGTCTCCTGATGGGAGATCCAAGTTTTAGACACCTCAATCTCAACATGTCCCAAAGTGAATTCTTTCCCTTTTCTCTACTCCACACACTTACCTACTCTTTAGAGTTCCTAATCCTGTGAATTGCACTGCTATCTACTTTGGATTTGTGAACTGTGTTCCCCCCAAAGTAAAGTGTTGAATCCCTGTCCCCCAATGTGATGGTAGCTGGAGGTGAGGTGTTTGGGAAGTGATTGGTTTAGATGAGGTCATGAGGGTAGAACCCTTATGGTGGCATTAATGCCCTTATAAGAAGAAACCAGAGCTCTCTCTCTTTTTCTTTCTCTCTTTCTTCATCTCCCCCAACAACCGTGTATATAAGGTCACAGCAAGAAGGCACCTATCTATAATAAACCAGGAAGAGAGTTCTCACCAGAAACTGACCATGCTGACACCTTGATCTTGGACATAATTCTTATTTTTTGGTAAATTTTCCTTTTCCTGGCAGTGAGTACAACAGAGGAAATCATGTTTATTGTTGCTCTTTTGTGGCGTCAGGGAGTGAAGAGGTATGGGAAGAGGCAACCACCTTGGCAGCTGAATTTCTTTTGTAACAGAAGTCAGGCTAAAGATCCAATCATAACTGGGGTTAGTGAATGGAAACTTGATTAGGCAGGAAGAGGAATGAAGTCTGATAATAGATACAGCAGGAAGGGTGGGTTGCCTTTGGCAAAAGGAAAGGCAAAACAGTGAGGTGTGGGGGAAATGCAGCACAGTTTTACAGGAAAACTGAACTTTTTTCTGTTTATAATAATGCTGATTTAAAGTGCCACTACACAAAATGTATGAATATACAATGGAGAAAAGACAGGCTCTTCCATAAGTGGTGCTGGGAAAACTGGACAGCTACATGTAAAAGAATGAAATTAGAACACTCCCTAACACCATACACAAAAATAAACTCAAAATGGATTAAAGACCTAAATGTAAGGCCAGACACTATAAAACTCTTAGAGGAAACATAGGCAGAACACTCTATGACATAAATCACAGCAAGATGTTTTTGACCCACCTCCTAGAGAAATGGACATGAAAACTACCACGATGTGGTCATTCACCAAAACAACTTTTTCTCTTTGCGTTTGTGATCTATGTTTCTAAACATGAAAAATAATAATGGCTGGAACATCTGACATTTATTGAATGTTTACTATGTTAACAACTACTGTGTCTTACAAATTTATTTTATTTAATGCTTACAGTGAAGATGAGCCTGTGAGGTAGGTTCTGTCATTACTCTTGTTTTACAGATGAGGAAATTGAAGCTCAGAGAAGCTGACTTGCTCAAGTACACTCAGCTAGACAAGAGTTGGTGACCCATACACTCTTCTCATGTAGCTAAATCCAGGACTGTCTACTCCACAATCCACACTCCTTAAACACTGATTTCTCCCATCTAATAGTTTTATTGGATTTTTTATTAATCAGTCTTTATAATAGTCTTTATGATAGTTCTAAGATAATTTGAAAATGGTCTGAACATTCAGAGAAGAGTAGCATCTCTTTTTCTATTTTACATTTATCAATAAAGACAAAAATATTACATTCAGGATTTTGGCCCAAATGTTAGAGTCTATAATGTTACGTACGAATCTATGAAAACTTAATTTTAGACTGGTAGAGAACACAAAAACTCCATTTATCAATGAACAACAAACCAATAAGATAAACTCTGCATTTAGAGAAAACAAAATGTGTTCTTTTAGAAAATCCTTTGTTCTTAGTGGCTGGATATAAATCTTGCCCAAATCATTCAGAGTTGAAAGGCAATGTTTTCACTCACTCCATGGAACACATGGGGGTGTGTGATATAAATTCTTAATTGTGTCAGGAAAGGACTTACTTTCTTGTAGGGATCCCATCAGTGGAGTTGGGAAATTGTGGTAGGGTCCCCAGACATAGCTGGGGAAATTACAGACTCATTTAATCTTTAGAAAGATACCACATTATAAGGGAGATACAACTGGTAAACAGTAGTGCTTTTAAAATGTTCTCGTTAACATTTTCACCCCTCTCAGTCCCTATTCCCCCTCTTCTATGAAACTTCTAGAGATCTTTGGAATCCATCTCAAAGCAAAGCAAAACAAAAACCCAGATCAGATGATACTCAAGGTTCTTCCAGAAAATCTATGACTCGTATCAATGTCATTAGATAAGCTTACATCTAGAGGATTTCATCTAATGAATTTCTGGGAAATGTTACTAAAAAGTGTGCCAAATTGAAAACAATGAATTAAGATTATGCACAGCTATTTTAAGGGACTGGAATCTTGACCCTGCCATTTACTAGCTATGTGACCTTAGGCAAAGCTACTTAGCTACTTTTTGCTTTAGTTTCTGTAGCCATAAAATAGGGTTAAAAATAAACCACTTAGCACAGCCCCTGCCAAAAGTACTCAATAAATGATTAGGTTTTTAACCTGAAAGTTATTATTTAATTTAACATTTGCTCATTCAACGTGTGATTTCCTAAATTCCCCTGTCTAGATTACCACCCAAATTATGGGAAGTCTATGAAGATAAACACACAGATCAATGCCAACAACTGGTTAGAGGAGTTTGATTGGATTGAATAAGCAAGTTTAGACAAAAGAAACTAGTTACCCTATGAAGAGACTTATTACCTCTGGGTTGGATTTGGTAGTTATAAAAAGTCAGTTAGGAAGTTAAGGCTTACTTATGTTGCGTCTGAGCAGTGACAAGTTTTGCTAGAATCCAGAGATAGGAGAAGTAGCTCTTATGCCCCACAGTCAAGCAAACACTTACTTGGATTGTTTTGCTATGCAGGAATTCAAGAGTCTCCTATAATTTTGAAAAGGCTGGTTAATTATGTCCTTGATGTATATATGTGACCAGTTGTCAAATATTTTAAAATTATTGTAAAAGTATTACTTTGGCCAACAGATGTTTAACCTAAAATTTGGTAAGCACACCTTATTTTATGTCTTTGTAGGCCATCAAGAGGCAATGTAGTTTTAGAGGCAAGTTACTTAAACCTTATTTCCTTAGCTTACTTACCTAGAAATCATGAGGACAATATTACTAAAGTTTTGAGTACTATTACCACCACTACTACTGATGATACTACTTTACTACTATTAACGTATCTTCTAAGTTGTTAGGACTAAATGAGATAATATACATAAAGTGTTAGAAGAGGGTTAAGCATGATATAAGAGTTTGTTATTATTATTACCATACTGAATACTTCCAATAGTCAATGAAAATATAGAGAAAAATAGTTAATATAAGCAAGGATTTAGGAAACTATGTAATCTCTACTTGGAATAACCCGTACAAAATTGTTTCTTTTTCTTGATGAGCTAATTTAGAAACACATGTTCCTTTCTCCTGCTTTAGGGGTTTTCCAAAGGGCTTTTCTGAAATGTTAAGACATTAAAAAAAAAAAAAAAAAAGCCAAGGCAAAATGCCTCCTACTCATATAACAGGCACACAGACTCCTGGCTTTTTTCTCCTCTAGTGTCCATTGGACCCTGCTGTGATGTTCATCCATTGTGGGAGAATTTTAGAAGGCTCTATTTGGACCATGTGTGGGAATGAGGCTCTCAGGCCATTCTTGGCCCTCTCCTCCCCACATTCAGGCCTTCCAAAACATATCTCATAAAACACAGATTATGAGAACTGGAAAGCCCTTAAGTATCATTTTGTCAGGCTCCTTTATTGTACAGATGGAAAAACAAAGAGGGGGGGAGGGATTTGTCCAAGGTTACATAGGAAGTCACTAATAATACAATTTACTTGTTCTAACTACCAGCAAGTCTAGTTGTCTTTCCACCATATCTTCTTGCTTTTTTCAGATAGGATGTTTTTCTATTGTTATATAAGAGCAGCCAAACACCCAGGTATTCTTCTAGGACTCAGAGTAAGTATAAAATTACAAAATTATTTCCTATCTCTAGCTGAAATGTTGACTTTAAAAAAAAAAAGCTGAGGTCCAGTATCAAGGAATAATACATTCTGTATGCTCTCATTATAGCTAGAAAACTTACCTTCACAAAAAGCTCAATTTCAGGGTCTGCTTGACTGCTGGGCCTCGGGTCTGCCATCTTTCTGTTTTTATTGCCAGTTTTCAGCCCCCTGCCTTCTGTGCAGTCCACAGTACTCACAGATTCTTTTCCTCCAGTTTTATCCAAAGGCTTAAATGAAGGTTGTGCTTTAAGAGGAAAGTCCAGCTTGTAATAGTCAGAGCTGGGCTAGTCTCTCTTCAAGAGGTGCAGAAAATTCTAGATGCTTGAGAGTAACTCTTGAATTCGTTTTCTTTCTTCCTCTTGACCTAACATTTGAATCAAGGAGGAGCCGATGGCGTGTGTATAAACTGGTTGGCTAGAAGGGTGGGGGTGTTTCCAAAGAGGCTTCAATGCTATGAGTCAGCAGAGAGAAACACATACACACAAACACACACATGAAGTTTCAATATATCAAGCAGACCAGATGTTCTCTAGAGCTTCCCTTTGAATCCTGGGCTCCATGCCCAGAAAATGGCCTCTTATACTGTTCTTATAACCTGACAGCAGCAAAAATCTCTTCCAGGAAAAGGCCACAAATGACTCGGGTTTTAGCATTGAAAAGGATGTTTATCTAATGACACTGTCTAAACGTTGGTTTAAAAAGAAGTGGGCTTCCCTGGTGGCACAGTGGTTAAGAATCCGCCTGCAAATGCAGAGGGGACACGGGTTCAAGCCCTGGTCCGGGAAGATCCCACATGCCGTGGAGCAGCTAAGCCCGTGTGCCACAACTACTGAGCCTGCACTCTAGAGCCGGCAAGCCACAACTACTGAGCCCACGTGCCACAACTACTGAAGCCCGCGCACCTAGAGCCCGTGCTCCGCAACGAGAGAAGCCACCGCAATGAGAAGCCCACGCACCACAACAAAGAGTAGCCACCCTCGCCGCAACTAGAGAAAGCCCACGCACAGCAACGAAGACCCAATGCAGCCAAAAATAAATCAAAAAAAAAAAAAAAAAAAAGAAGTACACTTCATCAAATGTCTGCACCCTCAATTCTACTGCTGACACAGCCAGATTTCCCTTCTGGGTTGCAAATTTCACTTCTCTTCTATAATCAGGGAATGTCTGATGGGTCGGTTGAGTCTGGGGGCGTCTTTTGCGTGTCCCACCTCACTCTCTATTTCTGGGAAGGGTGGATTGGGAGGGATCACTTCCTGGTTTTGGTATCTGTATCAGGAACCGCAAGCGGTTCTGTTTCCCTGCTTGTCAACCCTGGGAACAGCAGTAAAACACCCAAATTGGTCGCTCACTGTCTGCAGTGTTTCTGGCAGCTGTGTTTTCTGCCTGCCAGGATGGTGGGTGGGTGGAGCTGTGGGCCCTGGGTTAATAAACCCCCTCGGATGGGAAACGTCTCTTTCTGCTTGGAGCCAAAGTGAACACAGACCCACCAGTTGGGCACCACTGTGACCCTCTTTCTACAACACCAAACGTCCCCCATGCTCCTATGGGCTGTACATGTACCTGCCATTGCCCACGTGTAAAGAATGTACAGGATGAGAGGCTTTGGGCAAAACCCGGCCTCTGCCACAGCTGCAGGGTTTAGGCAAGGAGTGGCCGCCGGTATGAATGTGAGTGTTGTTCAAGGCGTGGGACCTGTTGATTTCCCAAATGGTCAGTAGAGCGAGAGGGAAATCCTGATAGACGTCTGCTGAGCTGACCTTGTGGATGAGTATAGGGCTGGTTGTTTGGAGGACCTGGTGGATGCGTTGGCCATGTGTTTACTCTGTTCGTTCAGTCTTCCGCTCCAAAGACAATCAATGAACGCTTACTCTGTGCCAGCGTGCTGCTCCACTCCCCGAGGTTAGCAGCACAGGAGGACAGTAGGTTTGAGAGGACAACAGGAGTTCAACTTGAAGCATGTGAAGTCTGAGGCGTCCTCACTCTTCCCCGTTCCCAGTATCTAATCAGTACAAAATCTTGTCACTTCCGCATCCTGAATATGTTTTGAAACCCATCCACTTCTCTTCGCCCCCACTGCTACTCAGAATTTCAACCCAGCAACATTCTTTTCCTGTTAATTGTTTAAATTTTTATTGTAAAAGACCCAAATCACTGCTTGACCCTCAGCCCTCATGGGAAAGCCACCATAACCACGGCAACAACGACAGCATCAACAACATACGACAGCCCAATGAGCTCTGTATGACCCCTAATAAATTGTGTCAATTGACACAAACTTTATTTCCTCTACTTCCCAAGGTGTTTTTAAAATGTTGTATCGAGATCTAATTTACACACCATAAATCTGACTCATTTTACGTGTACATTCAGGGATTTTTAGTAAACTTATCGAGTGGTGCAACCATCACTATAATCCAATATTAGATATTTCCATCACCTCAATGGCACCTCTCTCTTGCCCATGTGCACTTAGTCCCCATTACCACCCTAGCCCCTGGGAACCACTAATCTGCTTCTTGTCTCTATGGATTTGCCTATTCTGGACATTTCATATAAATGGAATCACGCAGTATGCAATCTTTTGTGACTTGCTTCTTTTTACTTAGTGTGACGTTTTCAAGTTTCATCCATGTTGTAATGTGAATCAGTACTTCATTACTTTTGATGGCCGAATAATGGTATATAATATATGTATATACCACCTTTTGTTTATGGACATTTGGGTTATTTCCACCTTTTGGCTATTGTGAATAAGGCTGGTATGGACATTTACGCACAAGATTTTGGATGCACATGTGTTTTCGATTCTCCTGGGTAGGTACCTAGGAGTGGAAGTGCTGGGTCATATAGTAACTGTGTGTCTAATCTTTTGCCAAAGTATTTTCCAAAGGGGCTGCACCATTTTACATTCCCACCAGCAGCATATGAAAATTCCAGTTTTTCCACATCCTAGCCAATACTTGTTATTTTCTGTTTTTATTTATTTTTTTATTGTAGCCAGCCTAGTGGGTGTGGAAGTGGTATCTCATTGTGGTTTTGATTTGCATTTCCCTAATGATTAATGATATTGAGCATATTTTCATGTGCTTATTGGCCATTTGTATATCTATTTTGCTAAATATCTACTCATGTCCTTTGCTATTTTAAAATTCGATTCTTTGTCTTTTTGTTATTGAGTTGGAAGAGTTCTTCTGGAGACTAGACCCTTATCAGATGTATGATTTGCAAACATTTTGTCCTGGTCTATGGCTTGTCTTTCAATTTTCTTAACAGTATCTTTTGAACAGCCAAGGTTTAGAATTTTTATAAGGTCTAATTTATCAGTTCTTTTCTTTTATGAATTGTGTTCTTTGGTGTTGTATTTAAGAACTCTTTACCTAACCCAAGGTCATGAAAATTTTTTTCCTCTATTGTCTTCTGAGACTTTAATACAGTTGTCTCTCAGTATCCATGGGATTATCCATGGGATTAGGGTCCCCATGGATGCCAAAATCTGAGGATGCTCATGCCCCTTATATAAAATAGCATAGTACAGTTGGCCCTCCACATCTGCAGATGCAGAAGCTGTGGATTCAACCAACTGCAGATCAAAAATCTTTATATCTCTTATATTTAGGTCTCATTCATTTTGAGTTAATCTTTGTGTATGGTGTGAGGTAAGGGTCTAAATTCCTCTTTTTGTATGTGGCTAGCCAATTGTTCCAGCACCATTTGTTGAAAAGACTATCCTTTCCCCCATTGAATGTCCTTGGCATCTTTGTCAACAATAAATTGACCATAAATATAAGGGTTAATTTCTAGATTCTCTGTTCTGTTTCACTGATTTATATGTTTATCCTTATGCAGGTACCATACTTAATAACTGCTTTATAGTTGGTTTTAAAATCAGGAAGTAAAAGTCTTTCCACTTTTTTTTCTTTCTTTTCAATGTTGTTTTGGTTATTCTGGGCTCTTTGCATTTCCAGATAAATTGTAGGATCAGCTTATAAATTTCTGCAAAAAAAGTCTGCTGACATTTTAAGGAATGTGTTGAATATATACATCGATTTGAAGAGTATTTAATCTTAACAGTATTGAGTTTTAATATCCGTGAACGTGAAATGACTATCCATTTATTTAGATTTTTCATCTTTCCTCAACAGTATTTTATAGTTTTCACTGTACAAGTCTTGCACTCCTTTTTTTAAAAAAAATAAATAAATTTATTTATTTATTTATTTATGGCTGTGTTGGGTCTTCGTTTCTGTGTGAGGGCTTTCTCTAGTTGTGGCGAGCGGGGGCCACTCTTCATCGCGGTGTGCGGGCCTTTCACTGTCGCGGCCTCTCTTGTTGCAGGGCACAGGCTCCAGACGCACAGGCTCAGTAGTTGTGGCTCACGGGCCTAGTTGCTCCACGGCATGTGGGATCTTCCCAGACCAGGACTCGAACCCGTGTCCCCTGCATTGGCAGGCAGATTCTCAACCACTGCACCACCAGGGAAGCCCCCTTGCACTCCTTTTGATAAATTTATTCCTAGGCATTTTATTTTTTGATGCTGTTATGAATGAAAATATTTTAATTTCATTTTTGGAATGGTCACATTAGTATATAGAAATAGAACTGATTTTTTAAAAAGAAATTTTTGTTCTGAAATAACTTCAGGTTTACACAAAAGTTGCAAAGATAGTACAGAGAGTTCTCATATTTTCCTCACTCAGTTTTTCTTACCATTAACATCTTATATGGATATGGTACAGTTGAAAACAATAAGAAACCTACATTATTACATTATTAACTAAATTCCATATTTGGAGTTCACCATATTCCCACTAATGTCCCATTTCTGTTCCAGGATCCCTTCCAAGAAATGACATCACATTTCGTCACCATTTCTCTATAGTCTCCTCTCATGTGTGACAGTTCTCACTCTTTCCTTTTTTCTTGTCATATTGGAAGTTTTCAAGTACTGGCCAAGTATTTTGTAGAATGCTCCTCTATTTGGGTTTGATGTTTTTTATCATGATTAGACTGAAGTTATTGGTTTGGGGAAGAGTACTCTAAAGATGAAATGCTCTTCTCATCACATCATCACGGGGTACATGGTATCAACATGACTTCTCACTGGTAAGGTTAAACTTCATCATCTGGCCAAGGTAGTGTTTGCTGGGTTACTTTATGTAAAGTTACTATCCCCGCCTTTTCCATACTCTATTCTTTGGAAACAAGTCACTAAATCCAGCCCACACTCAATGCTGGGGAAGGGAGGTTAAAGATTTACCTCCTGAAGGGAGTTCTAACTACATAAATTATTTGAGCACACCAAAATTACAACTATTCACAGAGCAACTATTGATGAGAATGACATGAAGACTAGCAGAGAAGATCTGAAAGAAGGAACCACAGCGACACGGGTAGAAGGGGTGAAGATGTGGTATAGTCAAAACCCATACCCTCGTGGTAGGCAACCCACAAGTGGGAGGATAATTACAATTTCACAGCTTCTCGCCAAAGACTGAGGGGGTCTGAGCCCCACATCAGGCTCCTTAGCCCGAGGGTCCTGTGCCAGGAAGACAAGACCCCAGAGCATTTGGCTTTGAAGACCAGACACTAACTCTTTCTGATAATGTTACATGTAATTTTTAAACAATGTCTTATGTAAAATTAAAATTTTACATAAAATCTTATATTGTTTTCCTTTATGAAATCCGGTTTTTCTGATCTGCTTACACAGCTGTTATGTACATCAAGATTGCAAAGAAAAAAATTACTACAAGAAATAGCTATAATAACCTGTGCTATACAACATACCCTTGTTGCTTATCTATTTTATACATAGTAGTGTGTATCTCTTAACCCCATACCCTTAATTTGCCCCTCCCACTTCCATCTCCCCTTTGGTAACCACTGGTCTGTTTTCTATGTCTGAGTCTGTTCTGGTTTTGCATATGCACTCATTTGTATTATTTTCTAGGTTCCACATATAAGTGACATCATGCAGTATTTGTCTTCCTCTGTTTGACTCATTTCATTAAGTATAATATTCTCTAGGTCCATCCATGTAACTGCAAATGGCAGAATTTCATTCTTTTTTATGCCTAATATCTTCTTAATCCATTTGTCTGTTGATGGGCGTTTGGGTTGCTTCCATACCTTGGGTATTGTTAATAGTGCTGCTACAAACATTGGGGTGCATGTATCTTTTTGAATTAGTGTTTGCATATTTTATGGATATATACCCTGGAGTGGAATTGTTGGATTATACGATGGTTCTATTTGTAGTTTTTTGAGGCACTTCATACTGTTTTCCATAGTAGCAATAATTTTGTTACCTGTAGACTTTTTGATGTTAGCCATTCTGACAAGTGTGATGTGATATCTCATTGTTGCATACCCTAGCACTGTTGTGTTGCATATCCTAGCAATGAAAAAACAATCCAAAATGAAATTGACAACAGTTCTATTTCAGACAACATCAAAAGGAATAAAATACACAGGGATAAATTTAGCCAAGGAGGTGCAAGCCTTGTGCACCAAAAACTACAAAGCACTGCTGAAAGAAATTAATGATGACCTTAAAAAAAAAAAAAAGGAAAGATAGCAGATTTTGTGGACTGGAAGACTTAATATTTTTAAGATGGCAATCCCACCCAAAGTTGTCTAGAGATTTAATGCAGTCCCTATGGAAATCGTAATGCTCTGTTTTACAGAAAGGTAAAAGCCAATCCTAAATGCATACGGAATTTCAAGTGACCTTGAACAGCCAAAATAATCTTGGAAAAGAAGAAAAAAGTTGGAGGACTCACACGTCCCTATTTCAAAACTTAGTCCAAAGCCACAGTTCTCAAAACTATGTGGCACTAGCATAAGGATAGACACATAGATCAGTGGAGTAGAACTACGAGTCCAGAAATAAACCCATAGATCTATCCCATGGGTTGTAAACCCAAGTGAGTTGAAAACAGGCGTTCAAGCAGAACCCTGCACAGGAATGTTCACCACAGCACTATGCCCAACAGGCACAAGGTGGAAGTCACCCAAATGTACCTCAGCTGCTGAGCGGATACACAACACGTGTGGCCTAGCCACGCATTGGAATATTATTCAGCCAGGAAAAGGCATGAAGTGCTGATTGGTGCTACCGCGTGGATGAACCCTAACGCAAACATAAGTGAAAGCAGCCGGACACAAAAGGCCACCTATTTATTGTCTGCTTCCATCTCTAGGAAGTCTCCAGAGCAGGCAAACGTCTGTGCACAGGAAGCAGATGAGTGGTGGCCTGGGGACTATGGGGGGTGGGGTGGGGGACACTGCAGGAGGGGGCAGTGGGGAGTGACTGCCTGGCGGGTACAGGGGTTTCTCTTTGGGCTGCTGCCAACGTCTTGGAAGTAGATATATAGTCGTGATGGTGGCCCAGCACCGCCAGTGTATACTTGGTGCCCCTGGATGGTCCGCCATTAGCTGCCTTCTCTGTACACAGTTCCCGTCCGGTGGACAGTGAGAGTTCCAGCGAAGAGAGGGTCCAGCGAGCACGGCGAGCAGGGTCCTGCCAGCGCCATTTCTTTGCAGGCCCAGGACCCCGGCGGTGGGGGTGGGGGCGGGGTGAGGTGGGGTGGGGGAGGGGTTATGGGAAAGCAGTGACCTCACAGGGTCTACGTGTTACGGGGCGTGCTCGCCCCGCCCCGCCCCGCCCGCCCCCCCCCCCCCCCCCCAACCAATGAGGGCCCGGCCTGTGGTCGCTAGGATACGGAGTAGGGGACTGAGAACACCGGTTGTGTTGAGATGTTGGGACCAGCAGGCACAACCGACCGCCCCTCATCCCAGCGCACCGCAGAGCGAGGCCGTCGCAGAAAGCTGCCCAACGGCCAGCATGCCGGGGAAGAGGGGCCGTGGAGGGTCACCCGGTCGCCGCTCCCGCACCGCCCGAGCCGAGCGGTCCTGCTCCGTGAGCCACATGGAGCGCCTCCTGCGGGAGGGCCACTACGCCCAGCGCCTGAGCTCATCCGCACCCGTCTCCCTAGGGGCCATCATCCAGTACCTGACGGCCAGGGTCCTGGAGCGGGCGGGCCATGAGGCCCAGAACAGCGGCAGGAGGCGCCTCACTCCGGAGCTGGTGGACGTGGCGGCCCGCAACAACGCGCTGCTCAGCGGCTTCTTCAGCACTAGCACCATCTCCCAGGCGGCCCCGGCCCAGCACTAGCTGCCCAGCGACACCTGGGTCCCCGGCCTCCGGGGCGGGGCGGGGGGCGCGGCCGTCAGGCGCCAGGCCCGCTCACCGACCGACCGCACAGCCCGGGCAGCCCCGGCCTGCCCGCCCCCTTGGGCACAGTCATCGCGAGTCAATAAAGTGTTTCAAGAGACGCCCTGCGCGTGCTTCCCTCACTTGGCGTGGGAGGTGGTGGTGGTGGTGGTGGTGGGACACCCCCTCGTCGGAGGGATGGAGGGCGGGGGTCTGGCCGGAGTTGGGGGGTGGGGGGGTGGAGTCGGGGGTGACAGACAGAGAGGAGCGGTCTCTCACGGCGACAGTGCATGGGGTGGCCCTGGGTGGGAGAGGCTGGCTGCGGCGGGGGTGGGGGCGGACTGGGGCCTCGGGTGAGGCCGGACAACGGAAGGCTCCCCCGCTGGCTCTGAGCAAGTCGGAGCCAGGCCAAAGTCCCCAGAGGGACGGGGTTCCTTGCGGCGGCGCTCGACACCGTGAGGGCAGCGTCGTGATAGGGTGAAGGTGCCAAGGCGACCGACCGCCCTGGGTGCGGGATGCAGGGGTGGGTGGACAGAGCGCTTGGCATGGACTCCCATATGGGGCAGGGGCTTTGACGGGAAGATGGAGGCGTGATGGGGATTGGGGTGGGCGGGACACGATCAACACAAAGGCAAAGTCGGAATTAGGGGCACGCGGGGTCAAGAGTTTTTGGTTGTGTTCCCCTAGAGATGCCAAGAGATGCCCTGCTTGGCAACCTGCGTAAACAAGCGGTCACCTAGCAACAGCGGGCGGGCGCTCGGCCAGGCCCCACCCCAGCACCCCTGGTTTGCATACGAAGATTGCACCAGGCACGGCCCCTCCCCTCAAGATTCCTGCATATGAATCTTGCCCCTGAAAGGCTTTTCTCCCAAACTCTCAATTTGCATATGTGACTTTCGCTGGACCAGGCTCCGCCTCCGATCACTCAATTTGCATGTCACCGTGGAAATGGCAGTTCAGCATAGAAAGCTAGAGTAGTAACCACGTCTGAGACCCACGTTTTTAAATTAATTCTATTTCTTTATGCCTTACGTAGTTTTGATTAGTAAGAAACTTTATGCCTACTGCTTCCCTGATAGGGTACTAGCCTTTTAATGAAATTTAATTTCTTCACTTTTAATAATGAGAGTGTAATACCTGCCCACCATTTCAGATTAGTGATTAGAAGAGTTAGAGAGAAATTACATATATATGATATATATATATATATATACATGATATATAATATATATAATATATAACATAAAATATATTTTTAAAATATATAAAAATATAGTTGTGCTAAAATAAGAATTTACCAAGTAGTGGGGATAGTACCGCATGCAGTCCATGGCACTCTGTTATTTCTTTTTTTTGTTTTATATATTATGCAATAAAATCACCCTCTTTTGGAGCCCAGTTCTATGAATTTAGCACATGTATATATGTGTGTATCCACCACCACATTCAGGCCATGGAACAGCTCCAGCAACCCAGGAAAGTCCCTGGTCTGGTACTGCTGGCCCTGTTTAAGTGCTTGATTTTTGCTAAACTAACGTTTGTTCAGTAGAGTCCTGGGTGGGGAGTTGGATGGTGAGCCAAGATTCAACAAAGACCACAAGGGAAAGTGAAATAGAGAAGTTTATTGCTGTACTCACAGGTCCTGGATGAGGTACACAGCACGCCTGGAGGGCCACACAGGAGGTCAAGGCAGGGTACAGGCAGCGGGCAAGCAGCAGGACCTGCGGCTTATGCCTTTATTAGGGTCCATAGTTGACGTGTTTCTGAGGTTCCCTGGATAAGGCCAGATTGGCAATTCAAAACCAAAAAACGAGCAGGGTTATGGTAAGCTCTGTGGGAGTCCTATCTAAGGGACCCACAAGGGGAAGGAGCTGGGAGGCGGAAGAGACTGTTTTATCACCAGGGGCTTTGGGGAACTCATATCAGTTACACTTTCTTGTGACTTTGCTGGCTGTCATCCAGGGCATGCCCTTGAGGTTAGGTGTCTGTCCACCCAAGGCCCCTGCAGGCCCCTTAGCCACACAAAAAGAATGCAGAGGCTGCAGTATTATGGAGTAGTTTAACTAAACTCTCAACAGTTGTCAAACTCTTTCTTCAGACCTAACCCTTGACAACCACTGCTCTGTTCTCCATCTCTAAAAAACTGCCTTTCCCATATGTCTTGCAAGTGGATTCATAAAGTGTGTCAGCTTTTGAGGCTGGCTCCTATCACTAAACATACTGCTTTCGAGGTTCATCTAGATTGTTATGTGTATCAATAGTTATGTTCTATTGTTGAGTAGTATTCCATTGTGTGGATGTACCACAGTTTGTTTACCCGTTGGCCTATTGTAGGACATTTTGGTTGTTTCCAGGTTTTGCAAATTTTTAATAAAGCCGATATGAATATTCATGGATAAGTTTTTGTATGAACTTAAATTTTCATTTCTCTGGGGTAAATACCCAGGAGTTGGACTGCTGGATCATATGAAAAGGCTCCTCAGGTCTCTTCCCAATTAGCCTCATCCTCATCCCCCAGGGGCAACCACTGCTCTTATTTTTTTCACCACATATTGCTTTTGCCTGTTTTAGAACTTCAAATAATGGAATCATACATGTGAATACTTTCAGTGAAGCCTCTTTTGAGATCCACTTATGTTGGATGTGTGCATCAGTGATTCATTCCTTTTTATCACCTAGTGTTATTTAGCTATATTGGTAAACTACACTTGATTTATACGTTCAACAGTTGATGGACATCTGGCCTGTTTTCAGTTCTTTATTATTATGAAGGAAGCTGCTATAAGCATTTGTGTTCAAGTTACTGTGTACACTTATCTTTTCATTTTCCTTGGGTAATTCTTAAAAGTGGAAGTGTTTGGGTAATAGGTCAGGTGTATATCTAGCTTTATGAAAAACTGATAAACTATTTTCCAAAGTGTTTGTACCATTTTATGCTCTCACTATGTATGCGGGTTCCGGTCATTCATTTATCCTTGCCAAAATTTGATGTTGTCAGCTGGTTAGTTTCAGCCATTCTGGTGGATGTATAGTGATATCTCATTGTGGCTTTAATTTGCAATTACCTAACGACTAAAGATGTTGAGCATATTTTCAATTTGCCAATAGAGAGATATTAAAATCTCCAACATAATTGTAATTTTTCTAATATCTAAATAACCATCCCAGCTTTCTTAGGCCTTCAGTTTGTACGGTACATATTTATACTTTTACTTTCAGTCTTTCTTTGTCCTCTTATTTAGAAAGCGTCTCTTTTTAAATTTTTATTTTATTGTGATAACCCTTAAAATGAGCTCTATCCTCAATACATTTTTACTGTACAATATATTATCATTGACTATAGATACAATGTTATACAGCAGATCTTGAACTAATTCATCTTGCTTATCTGAAACAATGCCCATTGATTAGTAACTCTCCATATCCCCCTCCCCTTAGTACTTGGCAACTACCATTGCACTCTTTGATTCTACAAATTTGACTACTTTAGATACCTCGTATAAGTGTAATCATGCCATATTTGTCTTTCTGACTGTCTTATTTCACTTAGCATAATGTCCTCAAGCTTCATCTGTATTGTTAAAGGGCATTTCTTATAGCCAGCATATAGTCAGGTGTTGCTTTTATACACAGTATGATCATCATGTTAGTCTGCTATGTTGCCAGAGCTGAAAGTAAGTCCTATCAATATTTTAAAGATGTTGGAACCATGTCTTAGTTGGAATTCAGTTTCAAAATACTCTTTGCTCCTCTTTCCTTGGTGGCCTTTGCATAATAGGTTTCCACATGCTCATGTATTGGGAATGAGAATTCAGCATCTAATTCCCCATCCCACTTCTTGCTCCAGATATATTTCTTTTATATGTACAATGACTTATGGAATTTAAAAATCTTAATTAAACTCTTTAATGTTTAAAAAAATTAACAGTGTTTCTCCAGGCCTACCTAGGATTCCAGAGCCAAAGATAGAGATGAGGGTTCTTTGTAAAAGGCCAAGAATTTGCTTCCTTTTTTAGCAACTTTCTCAAGGTTTTCAGACCATCGGATGGGTACTGTCATATATAGAGGCTTGGACTATCAGTCCTTCTGCTGAATACTCACTGAGTAGGGTAGATGGTCACATCTTATATTTTCCCATCTCTATCTTCTCTGATCATGTTTACTTAATGTTACAGACTATTTTTACTCAGGGATTTTCCTCAGCCCCTAATTTATACTTAACATTTTTTAGTTAATACTCTTCTTTATCATCATTTTAGACAGTTTATAACGAGGAACTAATAATCTATACATATACAAACAACTTCCTAGTTTTTATTTTATAAAAAAAGATTTTCACACACAGCAATCCAAACTCAAGTAATATTTGTATGGGACCCTTGAACTGGAGGTGAGTTCTTGGATATTCTTTGTGTATATGTTCCCTCTACAGATAGTGGTTTGACCTCATCGGCTGCAGTACTACAACATTAGGCTATAGACAAGGATTTTGCATTACATATCAAACCTGCCTCATAGTACATTAAGTGGATGGGGTTAAGGCAGGCAGAGAAGTACCTTATTTCCCTTTTTTTGTCACTACAATATTAATTCACTTTTAATATACATTCATTTATTTTTGGCTGCATTGGGTCTTTGTTGCTGTGTGCGGGCGTTCTCTAGTTGCTGCGAGCGGGGGCTACTCTTCGTTGTGGTGGCCTCTCTTGTTGCGGAGCACGGGCTCTAGGCACATGGGCTTCAGTAGTTGTGGCACGCGGGCTCAGTAGTTGTGGCTCGTGGGCTCTAGAGCACAGGCTCAGTAGTTGTGGCGCACAGGCTTAGTTGCTCCGTGGCACGTGGGGTCTTCCCGGACCAGGGCTCGAACCCGTGGCCCCTGCATTGGCAGGCGGATTCTTAACCAGTGCGCCACCAGGGAAGTCCCTACAATATTCTTAACTGACCTCATTTTTCTAGTGAAAGCCAAAACCATAAACTAGTTCAATGCATAGTACCTACTTAGGCTCTGTTGGCCCTTCAGATGATCAGTTAAAATGATGCATTTTGCATAACTGTGAGAAATAGTCTTTCTTTTTGCTTTTCCTTCTTATCTTTCCTTTTTTCTCTCTGGGTATAGATCTCTCTCTCGCTCTCTCTCTCTCTCTCTCTCTCTCACACACACACACACACACACACACACACACACACACACACACAAGAGACAAAGAGTGGACTCTGTTTATAGACAATGAGGGTCTTTTAGAAGTTTGAGGCTAGTGATTCTGAATCCCAGTGCCATCGTGAGCTAGATGCGGGCAAGTGAGGAAACACGGCACCAAATGGCTATTCTAGGACAATTTCTGAGATGCACAGGCTTGCATTTTCGATCAGTGCTGAGTTGTCTCTATTTGGCAGTTGTGCTGGAAGCAGTCCCAGAATTTTCAGGTGAGTTGATAATTTCTGATGCTGTCTTTTCTTTTGATACTAGGACAGTCTCCATCCCTACCCACCACACATTTAGTTATTACTGTTACTAGTTATTACATTTAGTTATTTTGGTATTACTCATTACTGTTGTGGAATGAGTATAGAAAACATCTGTGAGTTGATACATCCTGATATCATCTGATCAGCACCAGTGAAGAGGAAGGGAGCTGCACTGAGCCCAAGTATTCTTAGAGCACAGAGAATGAAGCTGATTTTGGAGTGAAATGTAAGGGAGAATAAGAAAATTGATGTGAGAAGATAGAAGATGAGATTTTCCTCATTATAAACCCAAGAGATGCACTTGAAAAAAAAACCACTTTCCCAAGCATTTCTTGCTGTTCTGTGGACATGAGAGTCTTTTGTGTTTATATGCAGAAGGAAATTGTATGCTGTCAGGGAACTGCTAAAGCAAGAAGAGGAAGTCAAGAATAAATGGCCTATGAAGTCTTCTGAGAGAGATACCAAATACCTCTTTTCTGCAGAGGTCTGAATATTGTTTGGCTTTTGTGAATGTTTCACAAACAAGAAGTTAGGCTTCTTCCTGTTGATACTGAAACTATCCCCAGAGCCCAGGTTATAGAAAAATTATTTCAGAGAAAGAAATGGGTTCAAGATTAAATACTTTCCTGGAGAACAGAAAAATGGAGTCTTCACCAGCAGAGCAAAGTAGGTCCTCAACACAATTTACCTTAATGATTTAGGCCAGATGTCTTGTCAGCGGGGGACAGACTGTATCAGATTTGGAGGATTTTATGCCTATATTAACAAAATTCACTACAAATATATCTTTCCATTTGGTTTATGTAGCCACAGCTCTTGACAGTCCTTCCCTCTGCTTCCCTCCAGAGGACTCTTGGGGACATTACATAAAGTGACACTGGTGAACATCAGCCCTGGCCTAAGTGTCAGGAAAATGTATTCTTTCCTTGCTATATAGATAGGGAAACTGTGGTTGACTCTGGGAACAAGTAAGTGGAAAAGCCAAATCCACTCTTTTAAACAATATGATGATTTGTATTATTCACAGCATCACTAGAGCTTGTGAGATAACTAAATTGTTAACTGTTCTTCAGTTTATTCTGAAGCAAGATGGTGGCTCATGATTTAATGTTGGAAACTTATTGTTACTGTTATTTAGTTGAGTCAATAGTTTAAATGCCACATTTGATGCTACTATCTTTTTTAATTTGTTTCATTTTTGAGGATTGTATTTTTGTTGTTCTTGAAAGTATAATAAGGTTCTTGTTCCAACTCTAGAAAATACGATCATAACTCAAAGCCACTAGGGTCCAGAGCCAAACTCATACTCTTATTATTACCTTTTTGTAGAAGAGTAACTTCAGACACAGAGAGATTAAGTGATTGAGGGAGAAAGGAAAGAGGAGGTCAGTGCTCAAGATCTAGTACCAAGTAGCAGATGTGAGGAGGGGGCATCAGGGTATAAATAAGAGATGAGTTGAGGTTTCTGCACCTGAGAAGTTCAGAAATTGGCAAGAGGTAGAGAGCACAAAGGATGGAGGGTACCAGTTCAGCAAAGAGGATGTGAGGAATTGAAAGCTTCCGTCTCTTCTGACTGGGGAGTTGTTTACATTTTACAAGGGCAGGATTGCTAGATTCCATGCCTGTGTGGGACTCCACCTTCTCCCCTCAGGCCTTCCCTGTTGGGCAGGTCATAGATGAACTATTTTCCATATTTTCTCAGTAAAAGTCTACATTGTAATCTGGAACAGATTTTAGGTAGGGTATGAGATTCTGTGAACTTGTATACCTTTCCCATTAAGTCGTAGGCTGATACCTTTCCTATTAGATCATATATCAGAATTGGCTTTAATGACAAGTGATTCTAAGATCCCTACATTATATGATCTGATACTCATCAGAGTATATATGTTCTGGTCATTTGAATGGGTATAGGTGTGTAGAGTGTAACAGGAAATTAAAATAAGCTAAATGTACCAATAAAAGTTGAAGATGAGTGGTTGTGCATGAATCCAAGAGCAGAAGGCAACAGTGTAAAGTCAAAAGCCTAGATTTGAGTTCTAGCTCCATAACATATTTGTTTATTTCTTATCAATTTCACCTGTTGATTCTCTCTGTATTCTGAAAGTATTTCTCATACTAGTCCTTCTTGTAATATATGTGATTTTCTGTAATGATGACTTATCTTTGCTGCTTATGTTGGTTTAATCTGTAATCATCTTCTTTCCTTACCTTCTCTCCCTAATCCATTTACTTCTTAGTTTCTTAACTTTCTTATTTGCTCCATTTTTAATTTGTGCATTCTCATGTGCACATCTTTCATCAGCTCAGGAACAGTTTTCTTCTAGCTTTAAATTTGATTATTTCTTCTGCTTGTTCAATAGTAGGCTATTCCTCAAAAAACATCAAATATCAGCATATTAGCTTGCCATTGTCTGCAAAAGATTATCTAGTTCATCTTTATCAACAATTTGATTTTATACACCAATGCATTGTTCTTGAATTATTTAAGACTCATTTTTTTCATCCATAAAGTAGATATTATACCAACCTTATTTTATGACTCTCCTTTCCACCCAACTTTGTTCTCTCCTTGTGATGTCCTACTACTATTGTAAACAGGACTCTTTTTTAGAAAAAAAAAACTCAGAAAGTTTATTCTGTATTTTGTAGATTATTTTGAAAGATATGCTCTTTTTCTGAATTAACTAGCTGCTGTTCCTTTCTCTTGTTCTTTATTAATTTTTAACTTAAACTTCACATTAGTTGCTTTTTTCTTTGTTCAATTTCAGGAAATATTGAGATTTGTCCTGATTAATTGTCTTTAGCTAGAGTGAGTTAACTACCTTTAGTTCTGCTCTACGTCTTCTTGCATCTTAGTCTACTCTACTTTTGATATCTACAGTGATATTTTAGCTTGACTAGAATTCTAACAGTTTTCAGTTCACATTACTCTACACTACTGATATGACTGCTTTATCCTGGACAAAAGTCCAGGACCGAATGTCTTCACTGGAGAATTCTACCAAACATACAAAGAACTTACACCCATCCTTCTCAAACTATTCCAAAAAATGTAAGAGTAGGGCACACTCCCAAATTCATCCTATGAAGCCACCATCATCCTGATACCAAAATCAGACAAAGACATTACCAAATAAGAAAATTACAGACAAATATCTTTGATGAATATAGATGCAAAAATCCTCAACAAAGTATTAGCAAACTGAATCCAAGAAGATATATAAGGATCATACAGCATGATCAAGTTGGATTCATTCCATGGTCACAAGGATGGTTCAACATATAGAAATCAAGTAGTGTGATACACCACATTAACAAAAGGGAAGACAAAAGCCACACGATCAACTCAATAGACCCAGAAAAAGCATTTGACAAAATTCAACATCCATTCATGATAAAAAAACTCTCACCAAAGTTGGGTATAGAGGGAACATATCTCAACATAACAAAAGGCATTTATGACAACCCCACATAATACTCCATGGGGAAAAGCTGAAAGCCTTCCCGCTAAATTCAGGAATAAGACAAGGATGCCCACTCTCACCACTTCTATTCAACATAGCATTTGAAGCCTTAGACAAGCAATCAGACAAGAAAAAGAAATTAAAGTTATCCAAATTGGAAGGGAAGAAGTAAAAATGTCATTATTTGCAAATGACATGCTACTGCATATAGAGAACCCTAAAGTATCTGCACAAAAACTGTTAGAACTAATAAATGAATTCAACAAGGTAGCAGGATACAAGATTAATGTACAAAAATCTCTTGCATTTTTTTAATAATGAAATATCAGAAATAAAAAGTAAAAAACCAATTTCGTTTAAAAACACATACAAGAAAATAAAATACTTACGAATAAACCTAACCAAGGCGGTGAAAGACCTTTACACTGAGAAGTATAAAACATTGATAAAGGAAATTGAAGATGATTCAAAGAAATGGAAATATCTCACTTGGGGTTGGGAAAATTGCTGCCACTCACACACAAAAAATGGGGCTTCTGTTAGTAAATAAAGGGAGAAATAAATACTGTGTATTTCATTAAAAGTGTCTGATGCAGGCTGATAAGACTTGAGACCATGGAATAGTATCCTGGGTTTCAAAATAGAAGGAAACAGTAGCTGCCAGAAACTACATTGTACTCTATTTTGTTCAGACTCATCTGATATTGTTTCCAGCACCTTAAGAAGTTTATTGTCAAACTAGACAGGATTCATAAGAGATTTCCACGTATGGTGAGGAGTTTGAAAACCATTTAGAAGGAAGAAAAGTTGAGAAAATTTGGTTTGTGATCCAAGAAAGTCCAAGAAAGTCACTGTGCTTAAACATCTAAGGAAGCATCACGGGAAAGTGAGCTCAGTCCTGTTCTATGTAACTCCATGTAATAGAAGTAGGATCATTAAATAGAAGTTGCAGCAGGGAGGCCAGGGTTTCAGTCAACTTGAGAAAACACGTTAACAGAACTATTCAACAACCATGTTTCAAATCCCCTGTTACTAAAAGGTGTTTAAGCAGATGCCAGATGACCAATTGCTGGGATTCTGTAAAAGATATTCAGGGACTGTGTGGCGGGCTAGCCAAGATGAAATTGGAGGTCCTTCACCCTACACAAAATCCTTTGGGAGTTATACAGTATTTTGCTCCATTGTCTATCTCTAAAGTTCCCTCAGGCTACCTAAAGAAAGTCCTGAAGAACCATACAGCTCACGCCTGTGAAGGAGAGAAACTTGGAATCACTTGCCCACAAAAGACATCTATCAGCATCCTTTCTGCTTTTTATGGTCGTAAAGTCCCTGATGAAAACTTTTGTCCAACTCTAACTGGTAAGACCAGTGAAAATGCCACCTGTGTGTCAATCACAGCTAGACAGGTAAGATCCAACTTCTCAGAAAGCAAGGGCCCAGGTAACTTTGCATTCAAAAGGAAACCTATCTAATTTTAGTTGAGAAAATAGTAGATTAGATATGTAATTACCAGGGAAATGTGAGTAAAATGGAAAAGAAAGAAATTAATCATAGATGACTTGACTACACCATTTAGATTAGAAGAGTTTTGATTTTAGTTACATAATCTTAATTTGACCATTTCCTTTCCTCTCTCATATAATAATAGCTAACATTTTTTGAGTACTAACTATGTGCTAGGCATGTTGTTTGGCACAATACATGAATTCTCTCCTTTAATACACATAACCACGTGAAGTAGGTACTATCTTTAAATATCATTTTATAGATGAGGAAACTGACGATCAGATAGGTGAACTGATTCTCCCAAGGTTACACAGCTATTCAGTGATAGAGGTTATTGGTGACCCAGATGGAGCTGGATTAAGGTATCTATCATTTGGGAAGCTTCCTAGAGCTCAGTATCTAACAGAAGCTAAAATATACCTGGAATCAATTGAGAGCATTATAGTTCTCCCTGGAGGCTAATATATAAGCAGCTTCCTGACTGACATCATTTAATCCTTATCTGCTTGAGAGAATACACTCTCCATCTTTACTTTCTTGGTAGCAATTCACTTAATCTTATTCCTGCCACCACTGACTCCACTGAGGTCACTATTGATCCTCATGAAGTTACATTTGATGGATACTTTTATGTTTTTATCTAATGTGACTTCTTGGTGTCATTTGACACAGTCTACCATTCCACCTTTCTTTAAGCACTCAGTTCCTCTGGTTCTCATGATACCATGCTCTCTTGTTTTTTTTCTCACCTTTAAGTGCTGCCTCTCTCATTCCCATTTTAATTAACCACAATAATTGTTCGGCCACCTGGTGTTTTTAACCATTTCTAGAACCAGAGCGTATTCAACTTGTCCATATATTAAAAGCTTTCATTTCTGTATAAATTAGATTTGAAAATAGCCTTTTGCTTAACTTGTGCCAGGAATTCGTATCTCTATTTAACATACAAAGAAATACAATTTCACAGAGGCAATTTGTTGATAATCACATAGCAAGTAAGTAACAGAGCTGTAATTCAAGGCCTTAGTGTTTATGTCTAATCCATCACTATATATACATTCTCTTCTCAGAGTTCAGTAAATAGAATGTCTAGATGTCAGGGGAAAAAGAAACATTTTATTGGAAAGTTAAAGAATTTTTTAACTTTTGTAAAATTCATTAGTGGAAATAACACATTGATGTGAACTTTTATTCAGTAATTTCTCTCCCTTTTCCTTCTTCACAAGAAACTCCTGGATGAGTGCAAGGACCAACGCTGGTGTCAGATATCTGTGAATAGTCAAATGTTTGGACAAGATCCATGTCCTGGCACATACAAGTATCTTGTAGTATCTTATAAATGTAGACCAGGCAAGTTTCACAGCGGTATTTAAAATCAAGAGGGAATTTACCAAAAAGGATGGGACCTACATAGTTTGTGGGCTCATTTCTAAGTGCAGTTTCTGTTTTCATGCTTGGCAATTTGAAAAGCACTGCATAATACCTTAAGCTGTATAACCCAGAAACACAAAATACTTCTTGGTGACAGTGGCTTACTTCTATTCTATAATTAAAGAAAGATTTGAAATTTACCTAAAAGTAAGAGCTTTAACCCTCCTCTTATTTAAAATTTTTTCATGGAATCCCAAATTTGGGTTGTAATCCTTCTGATAGCTGATTTCTACAAGTTCAGATGACTCTATTATATATTTCTCCTCATTTTAAGGAGGCTTAAACTATCAGTGCTTCAAAACAGTTTAAAAATATAAATGTTGGAATGTAATATTGAATTTGAAAGGGAATCTAAAGTATCAACCTTGTTTCCTAGTGAACTACCGAATAAAGACAGTATGTGAGAATGGTACGCTGAGGCTTCGGTGCAGAAATAAATCTGTCTTGACAATTTTCTCTGCAAATTATGGCAAATTCATGGAAGGAAAACAAGAATGTGATGTAATGAATAAAAATGGACCTGTCATAGGTATGTTGGAAATAGAAGACACACAAATCTACAACAGACTTTTCCAAATTCTCTGTTCAACACTAGTGATTTACTGAACTTTAAATAATGGACTAATATATTCCAGATCACTATGATATCCAACATATAAGCAATGTTATGAGACTAGCATTGAATACATAATATGTACATTCTCAGCTGGTTCAAAACTATATTATGAGCAAGAGTATAATCTTGATCAGCTAGTTCAGGGCCACAGAAATGTTGGTTTTGAAAGCTATGCCTTATATGTTTTGCAGAGACAGTGTGGGTGTAAGACAACGCTTAGTTTTAAAATGTGCAAACTCAGTAGCCCCTGCCTACTCCAATTTATCCTGAAGTGTATGCCACAGAAGAAATTAACATTCCGAAGAATTTAATTGGAAAACCCAGTTACATTGACATTCTCAGTTAATAATGCAACATTGTATCACATTATTGCTGAAGTGTGCTGAAACTTTAGTATCAATAAATAGGGTCTGTGTGCAACTTCCAGGGCCATAATTTCTGTCTTTGGCCTATACTGCTCTCATTTTCAGTAATGCTGCTCTGTGATTACTGTTGCATTGTGTTGCTTCCTGGTATATTCATGGTTCTGTAGAAGGCATGTTTCTTGAATGCTTCAGGTTAAAAGGCTTTGAATAACCTTCGTTGATTTGCATAAACCTTGGCATAGTTCAGGGCAAAATCTTCATAAACGTTTTTCCTATTACACAGGATTATGCACAGGATTATTTAGTTTACCTCTGGTCCAGTGATTCTCAATCAGAGGTGACGTTAACCTCTTTCCCAAAGACACTGTGTCTGGAAACATGTTGGGTTCTCACAACCGGGGGCAGTTGTTACTGACATCTAGTGGGTAGAGGTCAAGGATGCTGTTAAACATTGTACAATGCACAAGACAGCCCCCTACAACTAAGAATTATCCAGCCCTAAAAGTCAATAGCCCCAAGGTTGAGAAACTCTGCTCTAGTGATAGAGCGTAAGATACCTCTGACCTGGCTCCCTCATCCACACTTCAATTCCTTCTTCCGTAAGAGACAGAAGAAAATTAATATTTAAAAATTTTAGCCATAAGCATTTTCCAAGTCACTAGTCAGTACTAATATCTTTAATTGCTAAATACATATAGATACTGAAAATCTAAAATAATACACTGCAGACTCTATATTCAGAGCAGTAAAAAGAATTTGAGCTGGTAGGAGCTTGGAGAAAATTAGAATCTTTAAAACCCTTGGCAAACAAAAATTGTATTGCACTTCTTCAAGTACAAAAATCACAAGAGTTTCTTTCATGCCTTTCAGAGGAGAGAAAACCTAAGACTAGGCATTATTTGATATTGGCCAAGAACCTGGGAGGTCCTATGGTTTTGCTTCCTGGGGAAGATAAGCCAAGATGCTGGCTTCTCTCTAAGCCAAAAGACAATTCTGGACCTGGTGTTGTGTTGAAGCCTGGCAGTATGATGTGACAGAAAAAAAAAATCAAGATTACTCTTTCCATCCAGGAATAATGTGCATTTGTTGCTGTTGCCCAGCATCTATTTTCTGTCCTACCAACATCCTGAATTTCCTATTAGGAAATTATTAACATCGACTATAGTCTAATGGGACAATACTATTCACTAGCCAAGGAGTGGGCATGCTAGCCAAGTCAGGCCAATCCAGTAGATATTCTTTCCATGATCATTTGTATCTCAAGTAAAGTGACAAAGAGGATAACAGTATCCAGATTCATTTACCCCAGTGGTGGTACCCTGAATAGACTGTTTTGACTGCAAGACCATCCTTTTAGTTCTGTTTCCTTGCGACCTCAAAATATTTTGCATGTTAAAAAAAAAAAAACACTCTCAAGTCTGCATTGCAGAAATACCTATTCTTGTTCTCCTATGCATTCTACCTCTTTTTTTCTTCCCAACTCTCAAATTATTTGTTTGTTTGAATCATAACCAACAGAGTGCTTAGCTCCTGATGCTCTACAAAGAGTCTTGAGACAGTGTCAAAAGAGAGAAAACTGTACATTGTTTGCAGATACAGCTACTTTTGGTGAACCTTGTTTCCCAGGAGTGAAGAAACAGCTGCAAGTTTCCTACATATGTGGTAAGAAAAACAGGGTATCTCTATCACTTAATAAATTACTGTGAGAAAGCTACAATATTATAAATTATATTTTACAATTACAATAATAGCTAAAATCTGTATAGCACTTTTCAGTTTAAAATTTTTTTGACACCCATGTTTCTCACTTGATCATTACAATAATCCTGTGAGGTAGGTATGTATTATTCCCATTCTATAGAAAAGCAAACAGAAGTTCGGAAAGAAGAAGTAACATGTTCAAGTTTATACAGTTATTAAGTGACTTTGGTTCCATACCTGTGAGATATTCAGGAGAAAATTATAAGTAAGCAGGTATATATATGCGTATGGATCTGAAGGTAAGGCCAGTAGTGAAGGTATTAGGAGATGTATCTTTTGGGGATGCTTAGGTACAAGCGGTAGAGGTCAACGTAAGCTGATTGAGCAGAAAAAGAGTTTATTAAAAGGGCAGTGGATGTCTCAAAGCAGTTATTGAGAAGGATGTATAACCTGTCTCAGCTATACACCAAAGAAAAATGCCCCAAACTGTACTTTGGAACTTTCTGGTGAGAAAAATGCTTATTCCACTAAACAGCTGCTGCCACCAAAGAGAGGAAACTTATGTCTCTAGCTTCCAAGTCAATCTGGCATAGACACATCTGATTGGGGGAGCCTAGGTCATGTTACAAATCCCTAGTTGTAAGGGAGATTGGAAAAGTCAGTATCTAGAATTTTCATCTCCTGTGATAGGAGGTAGATTTTTCTCTGCACAAAAACCCATAATGTGAGTTAATACTGCAGTCATAGAAAGGGGTTAAGGCTTTGAGTAGCCAAAGCGGTTAACATAGCTATCACTCATATATCTTAAAATATGCTTACATTCTCCTTAAAAGGTTAATGATATTTATCCTACTCATATTTATAGAACGGGGAACTCTCCAAACAATAAGGTGACCTAGCATGATAACTGTTGTGTATAGTTTGAAGAGAAGAGGGGCTAGAACAAAGTCCAAAGGAATATTAGCCTTAAGATACTTGCAGAGAAAAAGAGATTTCAAAGGGGACTAAGAAGAGATAAGTAAAGTATGAAGAAGATGAGAAGAATGTGATGTGAACGCATAAAGGGAGAAGACTGATGGAAAGGAAGAAGTAATCAACTGTGCCTATAATGTTAAGAGGGACAGTGAGATGAAAACTTAGAGATAGCTCTAAGGGGATGTGAGATCACAGAGAAATTTTTATTTTTGATTTAAAATATGTCAACACTTTTCTAAACTGAGAGGAAGGAGCCATTCCATACATTAAAACAATGGCCTCATCTTCTTTGGTTTTTGGCAAATCCTTATTTTGAAATTGCTTCAGTCCAAAGTCTTCAGTACTTTCCAGTTCAAGAGTCCTTAGTACTTCGTGTACACTCCTTACTTCTGTGCTTTGAAATTTCATTAGTTCATTTATTTCTTCCTCTGTTCTGTGACAATGCCTAGACCATTACCTGATTCAATACTTAGAATCTATTCCATGGAAATAAATAGGTATGATAATGCTGTCACTTTAAAATTCAGGTTTAACACTAACTTAGTCTCTCACAATATATTATTTTTTTAATGAATGTCCGCCAAATATCAACTTTCTATCCATCCCCACTATAAGAACAGTAACTGCAATTCCCATGCCAAATTTTCTACTCCTTGATGTTTTGCATTTCAGTGCCTATAAAGCTGCTGCAACAAATGGACCATAGCTCACTGGACCCGTTTACACTGTCTGATTATATATATGGTAAGTATCAGAAGACATTCTGCATAGTAGGACTGCCTACAAGTGAATGATTAGAAATGGAATAGCTAAATAGTTTTATTTAATACTAAATTTTCTTTTCTTTATCCTTTCCCCCCTTAAAAAACTTGGATCCAAACTGATCTCTTGCAGAATGCCTTCCTATAAAATATCTCTTCCATTCTGACACAGTCATGGGAACTTAATCTAATCTAGAGAGCCTTAAGTGCAAAAATAAAGCCTCATAAAAATGGAATTTAATATTTGAAATGGTACTTTGTTGTCTAACTCTATTGGAAATCTTGCCTAGAATGTCTGACGGTGGAAAGCTTCTTCCATACAGTAGATCCCTTCCATACAAACAATCTCTGGGACTCAGATGTTATATCATAATTAGATATTTAAATTATAGAGTTAAATTATAGAGTTAATATATAATAGCAGAGTCTAAGGTGATTAGTCCAAACTTCATTAATATTTGACTCATTCTCAAATGGCAAACTTCCTCCAAAAAGTTTTCTTTTATTTCATTTTTTGCAGATTTTTGTAGGTATAATTTACATACCATAAAATTCACCCATATTAAGCATACAATTAGTGATTTTTAGTATATGCACAGAGTTGTGTAACCATTACCACGGTCACATTTTAGAACATTTTATCACCCCTGAAAGAAATCCTTTACCCAGTAGCAGCTTATATTGGATTCCCAAGAGACCTATTGGCTCAAAAATTGTTAAGAATACTGATATATTATCAGTCCAATGCAGTTTTCAAATGATGTCAAATGCTATAGACCTTTTTGGTGAAAGTATATGTAGAAAGGTGAATTTTCGAGCAGGTCCCTTATAGATGCTCCTAGATGACTCTGCCACTCCAACATACCCAAAGCTGGCCAACAAACTGGGGAGACAGAATAGGTTACCATTCCCTTGAGACACATTTCCCGTAGGGTTGACTCACTTCCTATATGGTCGTCAGGAAAAGAAGTATCCCTGCTCCATCTTATACAAATTACTCTCACAAACATGCATGCATCTTCATTCCTTGAGATCTCTGGCACATGGATGACAATTTTCTTTTCTGTAGTAATGAGTGAAGTGTTCTGTTTGTGACTATTAGATCAATATTATTAATTGTGTTGAGTTTTCACATCCCTCCTTTACTCCTGTAAGTTTTTGATTATGGATGTTGAGGCTATGTTATCACTTGCCTAAGATATTACATCATCCTGGTGTATTGACCTTTTATTTGTAGGTAGTGACCTTTTAAGTCTTCAGTAAGTTTTATTACCCTAACGTCTATTGTGTTTGATGTTAATATAGTTGCACCAACATTTTGTGGTTTGCATTTTCCTGTTATAGCTTTAAAGTTCCTATTGCTTTCTACATTTCAGGATTGGCGTATTTTCATTTTATTCTGATTTTCAAATTTATTTGCATAGAGTTGAGCAAAGTAGACTCACATAGAACTTTTAAACTTTTAATTTTGAAATAACTTCAAACATATAGAAAACTTTTAAGAATAGTACAGAGAACTCACCTAGGTTCTCCATGTAAAAATATTTTTTGTACATCATGCAGGGACTTCCCTGACAGTCCAGTGGTTAAGACTCTGGGCTTCCACTGCAGGGGGCATGAGTTCAATCCCTGGTCAGGGGACTAAGATCCCACATGCTGTGTGGCCAAAAAAAATTTTTTTATCACATATGCTTTCTTATTATATCACCTAACCATCTATCTCTGGGTATATGTCCATAATACTATTTTTCTGAACACATTGAGGATATGTTGTAGATTTGATGCCCCAGTATTCTAAAGTAGTTCAGTGTATACCTTTAAAACTACAAGCATCTCTCATTCATAAGCATGGAGCAAAAACCATAACCATTGTATATCCATACAATCCATACAAAGACATACATACAAACCATTGTATGTCCATAAAACCCTTGAAATCTGGGAATTAACACTGACAAAAACCACCATTAAATCCAGATACCCTTTTCAAAAATTTCCAGTTGTTTCAATAATGCTCTTTATAACTATATTTTTTTCTGATCTAGGATTCAATACATGATCATATGTTGCATTTGCACTTCATGTTTTTAGTTTCAATGTAGTCTCTTACAATCTGTAACAGTTCCTTGGTCTTTTCTCTCATGACCTTGACATTTTTGAAGAGGCATAGACCCACTGTTTTGTAGAATGTCCATAAGTTCAGATTTGTCTAGTGTTTCCTCATGATTAGATTCATGTTATGCACTTTTGGCAGAAATACCATAGAAGTGACGTATTTGTCCCATTACTGATCATGTTATCTTTGAAAACTTGGTTAAGGTCATGGGTCCCAGTTTTCTTTACTGTAAATAAATTTTCCCTTTGTAAGTAGTACATATCTTGTAGGGAGATGCTTTATATGAATGTCTTGTTCCTCAACAAACTTTCACTCACTATCAGTGATTTTTCCCTGAAAGAATTATTATTTTGGTTGCAAAATAGTGATTTTTCCAATTCTCATTTCTTCTACATTTATTTGTTGCAATTCATTTTTAAAAAGAGGTTTCCTTTCTCCTCATTTATTAAGATACTTTCATTGGTTTTTACATGCAGTGTCTAGATGTGGATTTCTTTTTATTCACCCTGATTGGTATTCATTGGAATTACTGAACCTGTGGATTTCATCAGTTCTAGAAAATATAAGCCTTTATAACTTCATATATTACCTCTGCTCAGTTTTCCTCTCCTCTCCTTCTAAGCCTCTGATTAACCATATAGTAAAGTTTCATACTCTATCCTTCATGTTTTTTATCTCTTGTATTTATTTTTTATCTCTATGCTGCATTCCAAATAATTTCTTCTGGTCTATCTTCCAGTGCTCTAAAGTCAGCTGTATCTGATCTGCCATTAAACCTATCAGATTAATTTTAATTAAAATTATTATATTTTTATTTACAGAATTCCTTGTGGTTCTTCTTCAAATCTACTGGGTCATTTTTATGGTTTTTGCTCTATATGCATATTTTCAATCTCTTATTTACATGAAATATATTAAACAATGTTATTTTATATAGTGTTCTTGATAATTCCTTATGCTCCAAATCACTATACTGCTTCTGGATCCTTCAGGAATTAGGAGTAGGTTGGAGTACGAGAGAGAAGTAAGGAGACAAAATGGTTTTAACTGAATAGTGCTGTTGTAATATGGTATTAGTGTCCTGTAGGTGGCAGGTGCCCTAATGTTGGTTGTTTCCCTTTGGGGATCCTTTTGGGACGTTCAATACTGCACTCCTTCTGGACATAATGATGCACTCTTTGTCTTACCTCTCATGAACCTACACAGCTTTTAAGTTTCATTAGGTCCCATTTGTTTATTTTTCTTTTTATTCTCATTACTGTAGGAGGTGGGTCAAAAAAGATCCTGCTGTGATTTATGTCAAAGAGTGTTCTGCCTATGTTTTCCTCTAAGAGTTTTATAGTGTCTGGCCTTACATTTAGTTCTTTAATCCATTTTGAGTTTATTTTTGTGTATGGTGTTAGGTAGTGTTCTAATTTCATTCTTTTACATGTAGCTGTCCAGTTTTCCCAGCACCACTGATGGAAGAGCCTGTCTTTTCTCCATTGTGTATCCTTGCCTCTTTTGTCATAGATTAGTTGACCATAGGTGCGTGGGTTTATCTCTGGGCTTTCTATCCTGTTCCATTGATCTATATTTCTGTTTTTGTGCCAGTACCATACTGTCTGGATTACTGTAGCTTTGTAGTATAGTCTGAAGTCAGGGAGCCTGATTCCTCCAGCTCCGTTTTTCTTTCTCAATATTGCTTTGGTTATTTGGGGTCTTTCGTGTTTCCATACAACTTGTAAAATTTTTTGTTCTAGTTCTGTGAAAAATGCCATTGGTAATTTGATAAGAATTGCATTGAATCTGTAGATTGCCTTGGGTAGTATAGTCATTTTCACAATATTGATTCTTCCAATCCAAGAACATGGTATATCTCTCCATCTGTTTATGTCCTAGTCACATTCTCTGATGTCCACTCTGGCCCAAGGGAAGCAATACACTTTATCTTTCAACCAAAACTTGGGCAGTGAAGGCTGCTCCTCACCAACTGTATCTCTGCTTTGTTATTTCAAACAACTCCAGCTAGCCTCTTGTTTCTGGACTTTTTAAAAAAGAGCCCGTTACCAAGTTCTGTGCCCTTCAAACTCCAGGGGATACAGATAAAGCTTGCTCCAAAATTCTCTTACATGTTTTACTTCAGTAGTAGTACAAGGTAGGACTGTAAACTTTTTAATCTCAGCACATCCAGCAGGGATGATGTGGGGTTGGAGGTGACACATCCATACTTTATGAGGGTAAAAATTTCCTCATGTGAAAAAGGATAGTGTATGAAAAGCACTTAACCAGGGAGGGGAAACAGCACTCCACACACTATCGATCATCTGATGGAAGATGCTTCAAAGAAATTTGTGCTACCAGCCTCTTTCCACAAGCACTCTCTCATTCTTTTATATAGCCTGGAGATGGATGATTACGAGCTAGAAGACACAAAACTGTTTCGGAGTCAGCCCTTTATAAGTCCTGCTCAGATGAATGGTCAACTACCTCTCTTTAATGTGGAGGTACTTGGACCTATTGTTCTCAACAGCAATTCTGTGGCAGGAAAATTCCTATTCTAGTATCTGTTTTTATAGTGTATTCTAATTTTTTGTGCTCAGTGGCAAAAAATTTAAGGTAAAGTTTTCATCACAATCACCTTCTAAGATAAGGCATAAGGCTACTTGAGGGAGCGGCTGTTGAAATGATTAGAGCTTTAGACTGAGAGATACATAAGTGGATTTAAAACAAATTTTGTTCTGTGTGGTGTGTAACACATAAAGCTGATGTGCTTTAGTCTGTGAACAGTGTCATGGCTAAGAAGCACAGTTCAATAGCTGAATATATTTTTAAAAGAGATAAAGTTCTTTACTTTCATTTCTTAAAATCTTGAAAGGGTATATGTAGACCATAGCAACGTTTCTTTAAAACTCCTTTTCAAGCTTCTGTAGGACTTTGTTAAAGATTAACTTTTCATAGCTTTTTTTGGAAACATATTTGTGTTTCTTTTACACATCTTACTGAGAATCTTTGGGGATGGGGTGGCAAGAAGGCTGAGTTTCATATGTCCATCTATTGAGGAGACTATGCTTTCTGAGGGCAAAGACTTCATTCATCTTTATTGTGTCACCAGCAGTAAAGTACCTAGCAATCAGAGGCGGGTAATAAATATTTGTTGAACATTTCATTGATCAAAGCAAGTCACATGGCCATGCTGGGTTCAATAGGGAAGGGATGTATAATGCTTCTATGGGAAGCAGCACTTCATGGTAAAAAACTGGAATATCTGGTGATGTTTTGTGCTGGTCTCAGACTATTGATAGTGATGTCATCAGCTAGAAATGTCTAGAAGCACTCACTTGGACCCGTAATACTCATAGTGAGCTCCTAAAGACATTTCCCCTTTCAGAGCCAATGTTGTGGCCGGACCAGCCCTTGTGGTTATTATGATTGCAAGACACACCTCAACAACAAACATCAGGGAACGTTGAAAAAAATCAAAGCAAGTTTTATTATTCATAGGTCCTGGAGGGTACACAGCATGCCTGGGGCCACACAGTGAGGCCCCAGGTAGAGAGTGAGAGAGAGGATATGGGGTTCTGCCTTTACTGGGATTGAAGGTAGGGTGCCTAGAGTTTCACAGGTTCACTCTTTATTGGTGAATTTAAAACATAAGAATAGGAATTAAAGTGCAGGAAGGGAAAAGCCAGAGCTTTCTAAACAAAAGGAAACTTGGGGTTGGGGGTGCCCTGACTCTTATCTAGTAGCTGGCAATGTATTTGTTTGCGATGGATGTCTTTGAACATAAGAAATCAAAAGCTAATAGTCAGGCACTTACACCACGGGTGAACAATAAAACCACCTAGCATGAGTTATCCTTCTGGTCACCAAATATTCAGTATGGACAATACAATTACCTATTATCTATCAAACAATAAATCACTCAGAAAGTCCCAATCACTGACTGTATTGAGCTCAAAGTTTGGGATCTCTAGGTGGTATGTGGTAGTCTCTACATTAAGTCCAGATATGACTCCTCTTGATCCAGAAACACCTGAACTAAAAGTGACCGGAGGTGGAAAGCATTGTTTGATTAGGCCTTTGTTCTGTTCCTTGGGAGTAATTCTCCCACTGTGTCCTTATCTATGAATCTTGGCATTTTCCTTTAGAAAAATCTTTCTTTTTCTTTTATTCTTTTTGGTAATATTTGAAATATGAGGCTGTAGTTAGGGGCTGAGAAGCTCTCTGGGAATACTTCTTATCCATGAAAGGGTTATTTTAAAATCCACAACCATCATATTTTCCATTAGTTAAGACTTATTTTTATTTTAGCAGTACATTTTCTAAAATTTCTTCAACTTTTTAGCCATTTTGTTTCAGTCAGATCCAGGTACCAATAGCTGTACCCACAATATTTTTTAATGTTAATTTTATTGGAGTATAGTTGATTTACAATCTTGTGTTAGTTTCAGGTATACAGCAAAGTGATTCAGTTATATGTATACATATATTCATTCTTTTTAGATTTTTGTCTCATATAGGTTATCCCAGAATATTGAGTAGAGTTCCATGTGCTATACAGTAGGTCCTTGTTGATTATCTATCTTATATATAGTAGTGTGTATATGTTTATCCCAAACTCCTAATTTATCCCTCCTCCACCCACATTTCCCCTTTGGTAACCATAAGTTTGTTTTCCATATCTGTAAGTCTATTTCCATTTTGTAAATAAGTTCATTTGTTTCATTTTTTAAAAAATTAGATTCCACATGTGATATCATGATATTTGTCTTTGTCTGACATTTCACTTAGTATGATAATCCCTAGGTCCATCCATGTTGCTGCAAATGGCATTATTTCATTCTTTTTTTTTTATGGCTGAGTAGTATTCCATTGTATATATATACCACATCATCTTTATCCATTCCTCTGGCATTGGACATTTAGGTTGCTTCTATGTCTTAGCTATTGTAAATAGTGCTGCAATGAACATTGGGGTGCATGTATCCTTTCAAATTATGGTTTTCCACAGATTATATGCCCAGGAGTGGGATTGCTAGATCATATGGTAGTTCTATTTTGAGTTTTTTAAGGAACCTCCATACTGTTCTCCATAGTGGCTGTACCAATTTACAGTCCCACCAATAGTGTAGGAGGGTTCCCTTTTCTCCACACCCTCTCCAGCATTTGTTTTTTGTAAACTTTGATGATGGTCATTCTGACCCCTGTGAGGTGATACTTCGTTGCAGTTTTAATTTGCATTTCTCTGATAGTTAGTGATGTTGAGCATCTTTTCATGTGCTTTTTGGCCATCTGTATGTCTTCTTTGGAGAAATGTCTATTTAGATCTTCTGCCCATTTTTTCATTGGGTTGTTTGTTTTTTGATACTGAGCTGCATGAGCTGTTTGTGTATTTTGGATATTAATCCCTTGTCGGTCACTTCATTTGCAAATATTTTCTCCCATTCTGTGTACCCACAATATTTTTAAAACATGTTCTCTCTCTACACTTAATTAAATTAAATCTTCCAGATTTCTGTAGGAGAACTACAACCTTAATTTCTTTTCCCTGCACCATTTTTTTATTTTATACACCATGAAAGGATTTAATAGGTACCAAATTATTTGATTCGGAGTTTAAAATTTCTCCTTCATTTATGAAAGACATTTTTTTCTGGACATAGAACTCATTGTTAAAAGTCTTTTTCTTCTAGCACTTTAAATATGTCATCCCACTGCCTTCTAGCCTCAATGGTTTATTGATGGGAAATCAGCTGTTAACATTATTGAGGATCCTATGTACATTATGAGTCACTTTTCTTTTGCAGGTTTCAAAATTCTTTTCATCTTAAACAACTTTCAACAGTTTTGTTATGATATGTCTAGGTATGACTCTCTGAGTTTTCTAACTTAGAGTTTGGTGAGTTTCTTGGATGTGTAGTGTTATGTTATTCATCAGATTTGGGGAGTTTTCTGTCATTATTTCTTCAACTACTCTTCCTGCCTATTCAACTCTCTCCTCTCTTTCTGGGACTCCTATTATGCATATGTTGGTATGTCTAATGGTGTCCCACAGGTCTCTGAGGCTATGTTAATTTATCTTCATTACTTTTTCTTTCTGTTTCTCAGGCTGCATAACTTCAAAGAACTAAAGGAAAGTATGAAAATGATGTCTCACCAAATAGAGAATTTCAATAAAGAGAAATCATAAAAATTCAACTTGATATAAATTCTGGAGCTGAAAAGTATAACTAAAATGAAAAGTTCACTAGAGAGCTCACAGCATATTTGAGATGGCAGAAGAAAGAATCAGCGAAATTAAAGATAGGCCAATTGAAATAGGAGGGACAGATTCTCTAAAGAAAGCAAGTTGAAATAGGAATGATAAAATAGGTATAGGTATGGATTAGTTCAGATTAAGGAAGATGAGGGAGTTTCTTTTTTGAGAGTGGGGATAGGGATGAATAGGTGGGGCACTGTAATGGTAGACACATAACATTATGCATTTATCAAAATCCATAGAACTGTACAACATAAAGAGTGAATCCTAATATAAACTGTAGATTTAGTTAATAATAATATATCACTATTGATTCATCAATTGTAACAAATGTATTACACAAATGAAAAATGTGACTGAGTTGGCCAAAAAGTTCGTTTGGGTTTTTCCATAACACGGTTAGATCCTATAGAATATAAAGTCATTAAAACAAATTTAGAAAAATACCTGAAAGATCTACATCAAAAAGTTAACAGTCAGCATTCCTAAGTGATGATATTGCCGGTGGTTTCTTCCATTTTCTGTATTTTCTAAGTTTTATCATAATATATCTCATGTTTATAATAAAAAAAAAGACAAAGATAAAAAGTTAATCCATCTCTCAGTGGGAAAGAAAGGCTATCTGGTCATTTCATGAAAAGATCATAATATTGTGAACATAATACTGCTCTAAAAAATAAAGTCCTTTTAAAAAAACAAAAGAAAAAAGATAATACTGCATATATAATGTTATCTGCTTTTTTCCAAGTAAACTCTCAGTAGCAGTTTCTCCTGTCATAATAAATAATTTTTAGATATCCAAAAAGACAACTAATTATAGGTAAAGGTCATAAAAAGATAAATTCTTCTTTCTGAATTGATAGCAAGGGGAGAAATATGTGTCTCTCTGGTGCACTGTGTTGCATTTAATATGGAACTGGTGTGAAATAAGCACCTTCTTTGAAGGTAGGAATAGGAAGTGTACCATTTTATTCTCTGTAATTTGAACTTTGACAAATGAAAAATGCGTATCCAACTACTATCTTTTGTTTGAGACATTAGGAAAAACCCCCACTAAACCATGCTTGGGCTCTACATTTATAAAGATTAAATAAACACGAAGGCCCAGTCCAATTCTTATTCAATGTCTTAGTCTGCTCAGGCTTCCATAAGAAAATACCATAGACTAGTTGGTTTAAACAACAGAAATTAATTTTCTCACAGATCTGGAGACTAGAAGTTTCAGATCAAGGTGCCAGCATGGTCGGTTTCTGGTGGGAACTCTCTTCCTATACTGTAGACATCTGCCTTCTCACTAGATGTCCTTAAATGGGAAAGAGAGAGAGGGACAGAGAGGGAGGGACAGAGAGAGAGAGAGACAGAGAGACAGAGACAGACAGAGAGAGAGAGAGATCCTTATGTTGTCTCTTGTTATAAGGGCACTAATCCCATCATGAGGGCCCTACCATCATGACCTTATCTAAACTTATTTTCCAAAGGTTTCATCTCCAAATACCATCACATTGAGGTTAGGGCTTCAAAACGTGAATTTGGGGGTAGCTACGCAATTTAATCTATAGCATTCAGGAATACAAAACCATCAAGAGACTAAAGAACCGGTTTGTCATTTGTCATTTATTCTTTGTTTGTTTCAGTATTTCTCATATCTGCCCCATTATAGAGTATTCTCAGAAGGATCTACCTTGGCTAAGCGATGAGATCAATAAATACTTGTCTCCTTGAACGATGCCCATGATCCTTATGGGTCACTGGTTTATTGTTTTCCTCACAGGCGTCCCTGAGAAAATGGGCCTGTATTTCCTGTGCGGTGTCTCCGGAGGTCTTATCTTTCTATTATGCATCTTTACTCCCAAAGTGACCTTTATCCAGGACTTGAAAGAAGTCTTCTGGTGTAAAAATTCCAAGTTGGGCAAGAGAAAGCTACAGGACCAAGAGGAAGAAGAAGAAGATAACCACAACGATGACAGTTCTTCTGGCTCCTCTTTCCATCATTTTACTCACACCTATCCAGCCTCAAATAGCCTGTTTTGCCCTGAACTGACTGCAGTTTTAGAGCGCGCAGCTAAGGAAAGAAACCGAGAAAGAGATGAAATCTGGATAGCCAAAGAACCTAGTCCCTACGCCATTTACAAAGTCAAATCTGCCACAAAATAAAATGACCCAGAATATGCTATTTACCTGAGTACCAAGTGTAAAGACAGATGATCGTGTGTTTTAAATACAGAAATGCCACAAAATACTGGGTAATAGGGATGGAAAAGTATTATTGTTAATATATCAGTTTTCAAAGGTCTGATTGAGACCATGAGCTTTCAGGTTACAGTAAGGCCCCATAAGCTATATGACCATACTAAATTTTTTAGAAAGGTCTACAAAAAGGAAAATAGAAATGAGGTCATTAGTGTGAAAGTTTGTTAATAAGCAGGGGAGTAAGCCCTGGAATTTTTGGTAGATAGGGAAAGAAATTACAACATATAAGCCTAGGATACTACCTATATCAATGAGTTCACCTGATGAAAAGATACTTTTAAGCATATATTTAGGATTTTATAAAGGCTCAGAGATGAGGTGGAACAAGCACTTGACAAGGAGTAGTAACAGGACACATGAACTTCAAGAGGTCACTCAATTTCTCCATTTTATGATCTATAAAATATACTTAAAATTGTGATTGTTTAGAAAATCAAATGGATTATTGTATGTAAAGGTGTTATATAAAATGTAATTTAGGGTGGCAGGAGTTACTATGTTCCAATTGTTGGCACTTTAGAATCTATCTATATTCAAAGGCAAATCAGCAAAAACACTAACCTTATGTGGTACAGTAGATTATTTATTTGTGGATTGTCAGGTGTTAAATACTGCCCATTAAATGTCCTTTTTAAATAATTCATTCATTTAACATCTCCAGATGCTGGGTATTGGGGATATAGAAATGAATAAGACAGCCCCTGCTCTCAAGGAGTTCACAAATTAGGGGAAACTGGCTCTTAAACAGAATATGGGGGAAGCATAAGGTGCTAATGTGCAAAGGGCTGAGGTCAGGGAAAAGGCAAAATAATAAAGAATATTAATAACTAAAACATACAGGGTAAAAAGAGGTGAGGCTACGATTGAATCTTGTAGGATGACTAAAAGTTTGCTAGGCACACTAGATGGTGGGAACATGGCATTCAAGGAAAAGGAAAAAGCATGTGAAAAGGCACAGAGGCAGGGGCAGGCATGGCACGTTGGGGGAACTGCAAATAATTATATATAAGATAACGTGTAGAATAGTGTGCAGTTTTTAAGGGCCACTCTGGGTTCAGTATGGAGATTCAATTAGGAACACGGACAAGAGTGAAGGCAGGAACATGTTAGAAAATATTTTTAAACCTTTTAGAAATGTTTAGCTAAAATATATATAAATACATTTTAACCTGTAAACTTGTATTGATATTGACAAATTGCCCACAAAATTTACTCCCATAAGATAGACACACACCAAAGAGTGTATGAATGCTCACTTCTCCACATCTTAACAATGCATACTAAAAATCTAAGGGAATCTACCCCAAATATGCTTCTCACCTTCCCTCCTATAAGCCTGAATTCTTTCTGTATCTTTATTTATTGTCTTTTTCACTCATGTCTGAAAGTGTGAAGCACAATTTCTTTTTAAGTCCAGCTCACAATAATTGCAAGAAGTGTGTTTATTTCTGCATGTTTTCTTTTTAAAAAATATTTCAGACATACAAGAGTGTAGATGATAATATAACAAATAACAATCTACTTACCACCAAGTTTTAGCTCTAAAGCATCACAACGATAGTTGAAGCCCCTGTGTATTCTTCCTTGATCTCATTGCCCTTTATTCCTCCAGTCCTTATTCCCCAGAGGTCATCATCACCTGGATTTGTAATTTATCATCGACACACAGATTTTTATTCTTTTGTTACATATTCATGGATTGCATAAAAATATCAGAGTGCTGTTCTGCCTTTTAAAAAACTTCATATAATTGGTAATATATTGTACATATCTTTGTGCAGGTTGCAGTGTTCACTTAATCTTATGTTTGGGGAATATGTCCACTTGGGTAATCATGATGCAAATTGTTATCAGTTGTGGCAGGATGATGTTCACTAGGAAGTCAAGACATTGGGATGTCAAGTAGCATTTACTACCTGTGTAGTGATTAGAAAGATGGTGAAGTCACTAGGCTTCTTATGTGTCTAGAGATGTGCTGTCAAATAGGGTAGCTATTTGGCCACATGTGGCCTTTTACATTTAAATGCAAATTGAATGAAATTGAAAAATCAGTTTCTCAGTTCCACTAGGCACATTTCAAGTGCTCAAAAGCCACATGTGACCAAGGGCTACCATATAGGACAGCACAAATAAGAAACCTCTCCATCATCACAGAAAGTTTCTATTATATACCAAATGGTGGGATTTCTATTATATCCCAACTTAACTCATTTGTTTCACTCCTACAAAAGACGGATGGGTCATGGAAAATGACAGCAGATCATCACAGATTTAATTCGGTGGCAATATCAATTGCAGCTGAGATTTCAGATGCGTTGTGAGCTCTGGAGCAAATCGACAACCCACAAAGTTTCTTTTCTCCGGTTCCCCACGATAAACAAAATCAGAATAAGTTTGCATTTACAAGGAGTATTAATTTTACTGTCCATCCCTCAGGGCAATGCCAGATCCCTTGTTCTTTGTTGTGAGTTGTGAGATATATATATATAATGTCTGCCATAAGGAGGGAGATTAAACTCCGTGGAAGTTCTACGGAAAGACAGGATATTACTTCTTAAGTGAGAGCAAGTTGCTGCACCTCACACTACTTATGATTAAGAAAGAGGCACAATAATTGGTGTGTCTCTTTGGATTTTGAAGACTGTGTACATTGATTTTGTATCCTGCTACTTTACCAAATTCATTGATTAGCTCTAGTAGTTTTCTGGTGGCATCTTTAGGATTCTCTATGTATAGTATCATGTCATCTGCCAACAGTGACACTTTTACTTCTTCTTTTCCGATTTGGATTCCTTTCATATCTTTTCCCAGAATCCTCTAATCTCTCCCTCTTCTCTGACTAGCTCCTTTCCTTTCAGTAAGAAACATGCTCCGGTCCACTCTCCCTTTCTGAAAATAAATATCCTCAAATGGATGGGTCTCCTCCTCCTCATCTTCCTCACAATGTCAAACTATGTGCTTCACTGTAGAGTAATCCAGCTGGGCCCTTTTTGGGGACACTTCAGTATCAATATCCTTAGATATTTTTCTCTTTCGTTGGTCAGATGGCCCACAGAATACTCCTCCAGCTGCCAGAATTTTAGGGTCAGAGTTGGAGAAGACTGGGGGTTTATAGCTTTCAGGGTGCATACCTCCACTTAAGCCCTCTGTCTTCAATATGAGACTCCAACTGTTGGCTATGTTTGGGAACTCCCAATCCAGATTGTCTCCGCTTTACCCTCTCCAGAGAATAACGCTTCAGACTTCTGTCAGGGCAGGGAAGGGCCAGACACTCAGCGCAGGCAGGCATCAAATACAGAAAGGGATTTTGAAAAGAATCTACTTCTTACTTTTCAAAAACCCTCATTAGTTTGGTACCCACTCCCCTTTCACCTCCCCTTCCAGAGTTACCTGTTGCAACCTTTGAAGATTCTTGTGAGGAGTGAAGGGGGGTTAGTAAATCAGGTTGTTTTCTGGCTTTTCCCACTAAGGGCTTAGAATTCCTAGTTTGTGGACTTCTTAGTTGTCTCTTTTCCTGCTCCTCTAATCTTTTCAAATATTGCTTTATAGTAGTTTCAGTGGGGTTTTGGAAGGTGAAGTTAGATGTGGAAGTGTCATTGCAGGCATGGATGTCTCCCTGCCTGCCTCATTCACCCTACACATCTTTGTTATCAAGCCACTCTCCCTAAAACACTCCAGACTCAGCTTTTCTCATCAGGCTCTCCGATCTCTTCTATGACCTTTCTGCTCTTTCAGCTCTCAGCCCTCAGACCACCTACCCCAAACCAACTTCCTATCCATAAAGGCCATGCTTGATGTTCAGATGCCTTGCCGGTACTTCTGCAATTCACGACCTGTCTACTCTCTCTGACCCTTAGCATTCCAAATACTTTTCCAGCTCTGACTCCCATAACTTTGCTCTTTCTCTCTAAGTAGAATGCTGATTTCTATCAAACACACAGGCTAACCCTGGTCTCTGCCATTTGTTCAAATAATGATATTGGTGACAATGATAAACTACTAAGTACTGAGTGTTTATTATGTGCTGCTCACTATGGTAGACACTTTATACATATGACCTCATTTCATTCTTTACCACAGGTTTATCAGATAGATGTCATTTTTTACCCCACTTTGCAGGTTAAGAAACAGAGGCTCAAGGAGAGAAAGTGGCTTCCCAAAATTCTCCAGGCTAGTAAGAGACAGAGGTGGAATTCAAGCCAAGGGTGGTTCAAGTCCATGCTCTTCTTACAACACTATGCTGCCTCAGTCAAGGTATGAGAGAGGGAGCTAGAAAGCAGAAGGTGAGAGGACACTGAGTACCTGAATTGGAGGGAGTTAACCACCATCAGTGGGGCAAAGGGTAGACCATAGGTAATGATGGGGCTAATAGAGAAGAGCCTTCACTGACTTCACAGGTTTGCATAGCATTGACCCTTGTGATCTTCACTTGCGCACACGATAAATTATCATGCTTATCCACCACATAGGAAGTAAGTTAGAACACCACTATTAATCAATATACTACACACCTACATGGCTTAAGACAATGTATCACAATTGTAAGAGATGTTTGATTAGTGTTTTCGAGAAAGGAAGCTTGGATTCCGTTAATCAAGCTAAGACTTTATACTGTTTCATAGTCTGGCACAAAAACAGACATGATAGCGATGAGTGTGATCCACCAAGAAAGTGTGCAGTCATATTTTGCAAACTCAATTTAGGGAATCAGGGAAGAAGAATATCAATATGGAAAAGATTTCCATTCAAGATGTTACAGTGAGTTCATGCTGTGGCTCACCTTGTGCTCCAAACACACAGCAATGATGGCAAAATATAAAAAGGTAAAATAAAAAAGGAATGGTCAACATACACACAAAAAGGATAATTGTCTCTTGTGCTGAAGCAGCAGGCTTTTGCTGCACGGGAAGCAAACAATGGTGTCTAAAAGTTAAGCTCCTGCTTAACTATGAGCAAGATGGAAGCTCACTGCTTAAAGCCAAGAACCAGGATGGAATTACCCACAAACCCACCAACCCCTGAATGTAAATCAGGAAAAAAAGAGCTACGACCAAATCTCCCAGCATCTTTGGCTCTGGTGAGCTGCAATCTTGAAGAGTTGAGGACACGGACACAGGCTGACCTCACAACTAGGAGCGGAGCCAAGCCATCAGCTGGCTCTGTGAGTGGATCTCCAATATGCCCAAGAGATTCCTGGGGCAGTGATGTGAGTAGGTCCTGTAAGGTGCTTTTGATCTTAACAACTGACTGGTATTTTGCGATTGTGGTAAGAAGGAAATATGCTGAATAGGTTGATTGAGTTCCTTCTATCATCAAGGTTCCACCTTTGAAAGAGGTAAAATTATTAGAGAAAGTGAAGAACAGTTTTTAGAAAGTTGGGGGGGTGTTTGTGGATGTTTGCAGACTATTTGCAAAACAAATGTAGATATTCTCATGGTTCTTTTAAGATATTTTGGGAAAGACTGTGAAAGTGGAGATGATTGTTATCTATGATTGGTCAGCTAGACTGTGTAAGTATGGGAAAGGGGGGTAGGAATTAACATTTATTGAGCAATATGGCAAATTACTTTAAAGCATTGTCTCTGTGGCCAGACTGTGAAGGTTCTATTCCAAACTCTGACACTTATTTAGCTATGTGATCTTGGGTAAGCCACTTAATCTCTCATTGCCTGTATTTGTTTATTTCTAAAATGGGGATAGGGTTGCTGTGGGGATTAAAAGCACTTAGAACTGTGTCTGGCACATAGCAAGCACTATGTAAGAGTTAGCTATTATTATTGGTCGTTATTATGTGCCGCAAACATCGTAGTTAATAATCAGAAATTTGTCACAAAACCCTGTAAGGTAGGTATTTTCCTTACTGTACCCATATAAGAAAACTTAAGCGATGAGAGGCCAAACAAAATTACAGAATGGCACAGCCTTTAGATGCTACTTAGTCCAAGGCCTTCATTTTAAACTGAAGAAGAGAAAACTGAAAAGCAAAATGCAGCTAGCAGCAACAAGGTAGGATCAACAGTCATGATTTGCGTGGGACTTTCCCAGTTTTAAAACTATAAGTTCTGCAGCCCAGGAAACCCCTCTCAGTTTGCGCACACTTGAATGCTTGGTCTCTCTAGATGAAGATGAACAAAATTCAGTGCCAGTTAACTGCCAAACACAAAAAGACAGAGAATGTGATATTTTCTGGTGAGTTTGTTTGAAAATAATTCATTAATTTATTCTCATTACAACAAATCCGTATTATGAAATGATTATGTTAGGTGCTATGACACCATATTAGGTGCTGTGCTCTTGACTCTCTACTGATCCCATCCCACTATAGCAAAAGGTAAAAGTGACTCTACGGTGAGCTTGGTTGACACACACCCATGCTTACATTTTCAGGGACACCAGAAAGAGATGTGAAAAAGAAATCTCTCACGTAGAAAGTTGTCAATGACCATGATCAACACTCAAATAATTCCTTTTCCTCTTTCTTCCTCTGAGGAGAGTACACTGTAGAAAAGTATTGATTGAAAATTTAGGAACATGAGGATGAAATAATTAATGAATCAAGGTCCCAGGGAAGACAGAAGGTAAAGGGAGTCCTTCAGTAAGGGAGAAGATTGATCTGTGTCCTTATCACCCCGGGGCCATGAATATGTTCTTTCCTTGTCATAAAGCAATGCTGACCTCAGTTATAGTGTAATTTTCAAGGCTAATTTAGGCAAAACTTCAAAAAAGGTAAATATCCTGATGAAGACTAATGAATGGTAACATATTTTAAGAGTACATAATAGTACAGAGAAAAGGCGGTATGTTAAAATGTTGTTACTTCTATTCTAATTGCTAAAGGGTATACTCTTTAAGACGTGAACTTAATTATCAATCCTTTGACCTAAGAGGAAAACACATTTCATGGAAGACCCCTAAAGATTCCTATATAGTACAATTAAAATGCAGAAATATTTGAGAACATATTTTGGAGCACTGGATGGGTCAATAAAATAATGTATAAACTATTAAATGTGAACTAGGAACTTCCTGAAAGCATCAGATTACGCTCTATTCTCTGTCAGAATACTAACTTTTCTTTGATTTGTGACTCCTAGCCTCACTAATAATGCTTTTTTCCTCTTGTGCACATCCTAGCCTGGACTGTCTTTCATCATTTTATAGCAGTCAATGTGGTTATTGTACAGCTTCGCTTTCAATGAAAGCCAAGGGAAAATAAACCTCACACCTATCTCTCTGTCTCTGTCTATTTCTGTCTCTCTTTCCCTCTCTCTCTCCCCACATATAAAGGAAAGCCATTAAAAAAATAAAAGAAACAGGGTATTATACTTAACCCAGTCAAATCTTGGCAATTAACATGTATAATATTTTAAGATGATAGGGAAAAAAAAAGATTAGCAGAAATGGAGGAAAACAGATTGTATCCTAAATTCCATCAAAAGCCAGAAAGCAATTTTGGATAGTAATCTCCAGTTCTTTGGAGGCACATTATCGATTGTGATGAATTCCCTGAACAATCTTAGAGACTACCCCTCTGTACCCTTTGTTGTGTTTTGTGTGTATGCACACAAGCGTGTGCATATGTGTGTGAATTACTATATGGAACCTCAGAAACGTCTAAAAACTTTCTGCAATTATCCCTCACAGAATTACCAAACTGATGGGTTTGTTTCACAGGAGCTATTGTGACTTCTCAGTTTTACTCCTCAAGAGATGACTTAGATAGAGATAACTCTTCTCACAAGATAAAACACTCTGTGTTCAGTTCCTACCTTATCACTGAGCTTGTGATATGAAGCAATTCCTACAATATCTGTAGTTCTAGGAGACCACAGAGAAAAATTTAGGGTTCCAGTTAAACTCTTTAATCCATAGGCCTATGTAAAGGACTGTCCCAAGGTATCCTCTAGCACACTGGTTCTCGAAGTGTGGTCTAAAGACACCTGGAGCAGTCCATGAGATCCCTTTAGTGGATTTGTGTATTAAAAACAATTTTTAATAACAACATTAAGATGATATTGCCTTTTTCACTCGAATTATCTGATGAATGTACAGAAGACTTTTCCAGAGGATACATGACATGTGATGATGTCATCTCTCTGATAGCTGATGGATGTGTGCTTTTTTGTTCTTAAATTTTAAACATTTCTAAGTTTTACTATCTAATACAATTAGTAGCAATAGATACGACCCACATCCAAGCATTCTTTGGGGTCCTCAATAACTTTTAAGAGTGATTAGGTGTCTTAAGACCGAAAATGTTGCAAATCTCTGCTCTATTAAGACTTTGTTATTCCTAGAATGCATTTCTTTTTAACAGATTCTGTTGAAACAAATTTTTACCTAGTGACTATTATTGTTTCTCTATCAATGTGGTGATTATATTTCTGAAGCAGATTGACCACAATTACATCAAAAGGTCCAAAAACCAAATGAGTCCATGTTATAACTTGGGGAAGAAAGCTACCATACTAGATGGCTGACATTGGCTATCTCAGAAGCCTCTCTCCAAGGTTTTCCCTATTAGAGAAAGGGGAGGTTTTTGTTTTGTGTGATGAGGTAAGGAGACAATTTGAAGTCGGTATTGACACAATATTATTCTGCTGATATGAACTCTGGTAGCCAGGTTGTCAGGTGTGTTCATAATACCAATGCTGTCAATTTTAAGCCTGAAGACCCAAGAGACGAGCAGTGTTTAATACATCATCCCTTGTTAAATAGCAGCCACAGAGTTGGCGGTAGCCAGTGAAGGATTCCCTGCCATGTAGGACGCGCCAGTTGTCTATAAATAGGACCTGTGAATGGGAAAAAAAGAGAGAAAAAACACTCAGAACAAGGGCAGACCAAAGGAACCCTAAATCAGAAGAGATCATTTAAAATAAAAGCTTTAGGTTGTTCTCTGGTTACATTCAATGAAGTGTTTTTCTTTTGAGATTAAACAAACATTTGGAAACTAGGATGTACATAGCTCTGTAGTAGGCTAAATGGAAGTAACAAAGGTAACAGCAGGTTACAGGCCCTGAACTTTGAGGAGCTTGTATTTCTTGAGTAATTATTCTCTTATCAAAACAAAGCAAACCAGATCATTGGTTTCTTTTTTTTTTCTTTCTCTTTGTTATTATATATGTTCTCAAAGAGTTAAACTATTTCATTATGTCTTATGCTAAGCTAGAGATATTCTTTATCCAGAGGAAATATCAAGAGCAAAAAAAAAAAAAAGGAATCATAAAGCCAGAAGGACCCTTAGCCCTTAGGGACTATCTAGTTCAACCCCCTCATCATACAAATAGAGTCACTGAGTCACTGGGGAGAGCCTGCTTCTAGGTCATTTAGTGAGTGAGTGGTAGGACCAGGGCCAACACCCAGGACTCTTTTCTCTTTTTCCTTTGAGACATTTTGACTCACATATTCAATAGGTACTCATTCTTCACTGCTTCAGTATAACAAGCTTACTTGACATCTTTTGAGTTTGGCACCCACCCTGCCAGGCTTTAGTTTGACCCAAAACTCATTCTCAGGTTTCCTCAACTCTATTGTTAGAGTCCGGTGTGCTGTATACCAACGATGGACAACATCATAAGGTACGGTATTGATGACAGCCCGGTCATAGTTGTTGTACCTAAGGTGAAATTGTGAGAAAGAAAGATCTCCTCAAACACATGTTAAAGACATCTGTTGCTTATTAAGCAATTTTATATAAGCTTTCCCTATACTTATTACTTGTCCCATGATGAGGTAACAATAATAATGTTCTCTCATGACTATAGGATTTTAGAGAAGAGCTCCACTGCCTGTTGACCATATTTTGTTTTCTTTTGGAAAATCTGAGGATAGGGGATAGAAGAAAGTTTTAGCTGGTTTCTACCATCTTAGAATATTATGTTTTATCTAAAGAACATTCCCTTGGCCAAATTTCATAGAAACATTGGGGAAAGATCTGAGCTTTCTCCTCACCAAGCTTAGGTTGGCAAGAGTTTGTACTAACAAAGCTTTCTTTTTACTAGGATGACTTACAACTTTTCAGGTGTTTTCCTTCATGGGAGAAATCCTAGCTACAGCCCAGTAGAGAGTTTACCCAGGAATCTTCATTGATTCATTCATTCAACCCTAACATTTACATGAGCACTTGCTATGTGCTAGGTGGTGTGTCAGGCATTAAAGATATAATGGTGAACACAGCAGACATGATCCCAGCCTTTGGGGATTTTACATTCTATTGAGAAAGATAGATGATGAACAAGTAACAAATACATAACTAGTTACAGATGTTATGTAGAAAAAAATAGTGTTAAATGATAAAAGAAAATATTGGGAAGTCTATTTCAGAAGGATTGTTGAGAGAAGGACTATTTTTTTTTTAAAGAAGTGACATTTGAGCTGGTACTTGTATGATAAGAAACCAGCAATATGACAAGCTGAGAGAAGCACGTTCCAGGCAGAGAACAGCAAGTACAAAGTCTTAGGGTGGAAAGTAGTTTTATGTTTGCAGACAAGTGAGAAGGCCATGTGGCTGAAGCTGAGTAACCAAGGGGAATAATGGTAAGAAGTGAAGTGGAGGAGGGTAGCCATGGGCCAGATCATGTATAGCTCTGTAGGCTATGGTAAGGACTTTGGATTTTATTCTAAGTACTGTGGGAAGCCACTGAAAAAGCTTTGCTAAGATATTGGATTTCTTTTTTACCTAAGGCAAATTAATTTTTTTACTGAAGTATATACTACATATACAGAAAAGTACACAAATCATAAGCTTGATGAATTTTCATGATGTGAACACATCCATTTCACTAGCACCCAGGTCAATGCATAGATAATTACCTGAACCCCAGAACATTCCCTGTCCCCCTTTCCCATATTGTCTCTCCCCTCACCCAAGGATAACTACCATCATGACTTCTTTCAGCAAAGATTAGTTTTGCTTATTTATAAAACTTTATATAAATGGAATACTACAGTATGTACTCTTTTGTGCCTGGCTTCTTTCATTTAACATTATATTTAGGAGATTTATCATCATTGTGCTATATGGCAATAGTTCATTCATTCTTCATGTTGAATAGAATTTTATTGTGGGACTATACCACCACAATTTATTCATCCATTCTGTTGATGGACATTTGAGTCATTTCTGGTTTGTAACTATTACAAATAGTGCTGGAGGTTCTGGTCCATGATGGAAATCTAGGAGGCTCCTGAACTCACCTCCTCCCATGGACACAGCAAATCTACAGTTACACAGGGAACAATTCCCTATGAAGAAATCTAGAAACTAACTGAGTGACTCCTACACATTGGGTGAATGAGAATGTATAAGAAAGGCTGAGACAATCTTGCCATGACCCTACCCCTGACTCAGTGACATATAAACATATAATCATGTAGAAACTCACAACTCCCAGCTTCTCCTTGAGGACTGAAGGGTTTGAACCCAACATCTAGTGTCCCAACTTTTAAGACTTCCACCTGAGGGATGGGCCCCCAAAACACATAGCTTTGAAAGACAATGGGGCTTGCAATCATGAGACCCAAAGGGCTATACCAAACAAAGAAACACTTCTTAATAGGTTTGTGAGGACTTATTGTGGCTATCCCCCCCAGGCCTACCGCAGAGACAGCAGACATAAACACTCATATCCCAAACTTTCCCTAAAAGAGGTCTATTTGTATACCTTAAAAGCTGCTGCCTGAGGGTCAGGTTTCTAATTTAGCACACATCTATGAACAGACTGTGACCCTCCCTGGGATGGGAAAGGCCAGTGGGCACCATCTTCACATTCTTCCTCTGGCCCACTCCAGGTCACCAGTGTCTCCCTGGAATGAGCTTGTATACATGTTTGGTAACCTGGTTTTTGTGACTGCTGCACAGGGGACACCCCCCTTGATCACATGGCTCTGGTAGTCAGTGGGGTTTGAGTTACAGAATCCACAGGACTGTAGCAAACAAAGAAACACTTCTTAACTGGCTATCTCTTCATGGCTTAGTGCAAAGAGGCCAAGCAGAAGCCCTCAGCTCCCAGTCTTTCCCTGAAAGAGGTCTACTTGTATACTTTAAAAACTGCTGTCTGAGGCTTCCAATCAGCCTGCATCTGGTGCTGACTGAGATCCTTCCCTTTGGGACACTGACAGGTCTTGACATACCCTCGACTACTGGGAGCCACTAAGAACAAAGAAGGCACCTTAGACAATCACAAAGGTTTGAGAGACAATCAAGAGGTAGAGCTGGGCTGAACAATAAGGTTCATCTCCTACATGAGACCACTCTGTCAAAACTGAGAGAAGTGTGAAAAACCACAGAGAATCAAGGAGAATGAAGAAACAGAGGAATATGTTATAAACAAAAGAACAGATAAAACTCCAGAAACAGACCTTAATGAAACTGAGATTAAATGGTCTACCTGATAAAGAGTTCAAAATAATGGTCAAAAGATTCACACCAGGTTAAGAGAACAATGCATGACAAAGTGAGAATTTAAACAAAAAGACAGAAAATATTTTTAAAAAATGTACCAAACAGAAAGCACAGAGTTGAACCCTGGGCCATTTGGGTTCACAGTTAATAGCTGAGTGTTAAGTGACCTTTAACAGATTCTGATTCTAATAACAAAATTTGATACACTTACATATTTCATTTAGTGTAGGATGTCAATGTTTACAAAACAGACATACTGTATGTAGTATTACAAATATGCTGCCTATTAAGCTGTGACTTTCTCAACAACAACAACAAAAAAGAAAGCACAGAGTTGAAAAATATAGTAACTGAACTGAAAAGGTCAATAAATGGATTCAATAGCAGAATAGATAAAGTGGAAGAAAGGAACAGTGAACTCCCAGATAGGAAATTGGAATTATCCAATCAGAGGAGAAAAAAAAAAGAATGAAAAAGAGTGAAGATAGCTTTAGGGAGTTATGGGACTCAGTCAAGCAGACCAGTATTTGCATTACAGGGGTCCCAGAATGAGAAGAGAGAAAGGGTCAGAAAGCTTATTTTTTTAAAAAAATAATAATGGCTGAAATCTTCCCTAATCTAGAGAAAGAAACAGACATCCAAGTCTAGGAATCCCAGGGATTCCCAAGAAGATAAATCCAGAGACCCGCACTGAGACACAATATAATTAAAATGCCAAAAGTTAAAGACAAGGAGAGAATCTTAAAAGAAGTAAGAGAAAAACAACTTGTTACATACAAGGGAACCCCCATAAAACTATCAGCAGATTTTTCAGCAGAAACTTTTCAGGCCAGAAGGGAGTGACATGACATATTCAAAGTGCTGAAAAAAAAAATCCTCCAATCAAGAATACTCTACCCAGCAAAACTGTCATCCAGAATTGAAGGAGAGATAAAGAGTTTTCCAGACATGCAAAAGTTAAAGGAGTTCATCACTACTAGACTGGCCTTACAAAAAATGTTAAAGGGACTTCTACAATATAAGCTGAAAAGAAAAGGTGTTAATTAGGAACAACAAAACATATGAAAGTATAAATCTCACTGGTAAAGGTAAATGCATAATTAAATTCAGAATACTCTAATGTTGTAATGGTGGTGGGTAATCACTTATAAACTCAGTATGAAGGTTAAAAGACAAAAGTAGTAAAAATGACTATAACTACAATAATTTGTTAATGGTTACACAAGGTAAAAAGATGTAAACTGTGATGTCAAAGACATAAAACACAGGGGAGAAAGTAAAAATACACAGCTTTAGTATGTGTTTGAACTTAAGTGTTAGCTTAAAATAGACTGTTATAAATATAAGATGTTTTAGATAAACCTCAAAGGAAAACCTATAATAGACACATGAGACAAGGGAAAAGAAATCTAAGCATAACACCTACAGAAAATCATCAAACCACAGAGGAAGAGACAAAGAGAAGAAGAAAGGAACAAAGGAATTACAAAATAGCCAGAAAACAAATAACAAAATGGCAATAATAAGACAGTATCTATGACTAATTATTTTATTTTTTATTATTTATATTTATTTATTTATTTATTTATTTATTTTATTTTTGGCTGTGTTGGGTCTTAGTTGCAGCATGCAGGATCTTTGTTGTGGCACACGGGATCTTTTGCTGTAGTGTGCGGGCTTCTCTCTAGTTGTGGCATGTGGGTTTGCTCTCTCTAGTTGTGGCGCATGGGCTCCAGAGTGCGTGAACTCTGTAGTTGTGGCATGTGGGCGTTTACTTGCCCCATGGCATGTGGGATCTTAGTTCCCTGACCAGGGATCGAACTGGTGTCCCCTGCATTGGAAGGTGGATTCTCTACCAGTGGACCACCAGGGAAGTCCCTATCACTAATTATTTTAAATGAAATGGACTAAATTTTCCAATCAAAAGACATAGAATGGCTGGAATGGATTGAAAAATAAGACCCATCTATATGCTGACTACAAGAGACTCACTTCAGCTTCAAGGACATACACAGACTGAAAGTAAAGGGATGGAAAAAGATGTTCCATGCAAATGGAAACCAAAAGAAAGCAAAGGTAGCTAAACTTATATCAGAAAAAATAGACTTTAAGCCAAAGACTGTAATTAGACACAAAGAAGATTATAATTTAATGATAATGAGGTCAATCCAAAAAGAGGATATAAGATTTATAAATATTTATGCACTGAATTTAATAGCACCTAAATACATAAAGCAAACATTAACAGACATAAAGGGAGAAATTGACAATAACACAATAACAGTAGGGAAGTTTATCATCACCATACTTACTTCAATGGACAGATCATCCAGACAGAAAATCAATAAGGAAACAGTGGCCTTAAATGATACATTAGACCAAATGGACTCTCTCTCTCTCTCTCTCTCTCTCTCTCTCTCTCTCTCTCTCTCTCTCTCTCTATATATATATATATATATATATATATATATATATATATATATGTATATAGAACATTCCATCCAAAAGCAGCATAATACACATTTTTTCCAAGTGCACATGGAATATCCTCCATGACAGATCACATGCTAGGCCACAAAGCAGGTCTCAACAAATTTAAGAGGATAGAAATTATATCAAACTACTTTTCCCAATTACAATGGTATGAATCTAGAAATCAATTACAAGGAGAAAACTGGAAAGTTCACAAATATGTGAAGATTAAACAACATGTTACTGAACAACCAATGGGTCAAAGAAGAAATCAAAAGAGAAATAAAAAATATCTTAAGACAAATGAAAATGGAAATATAACACACCAAAACTTATGGGATGCAGCAAAAGCAGCTCTAAGAGGGAAGTTCATGGCAATAAACACCTACATTAAGAAATAAGAAAGATCTCAAATAAACAATGTAACGTTACATCTCATGGAATAAAGCCCAAAGTTAGTAGAAGGAAGAAAATAACAAAGATGAGAGCAGAAATAAATGAGATAGAGATGAATAAGACAACAGAAAAGATCAATGAAACTAAAAGCTTTTTTTTTAAGAAGATAAACAAAATAGACAAGACCTATAACTAGATTTACCAAGAAAAGAGAGGACTCAAATAAAATTATAAATGAAAGGGGAGCTATTACAACTGACAGCACAGAAATACAAATGACAATAAGAGACTACTATGAATAATTATACATCAACAACTTGGGCAACCTAGAAGAAATGGATAAAAATTCCTAGAAACATACAACCAACCAAGACTGAATCATGAAGAAATAGAAAATCTGAACAGACCAATTACTAGTAAGGAGATTAAATCAGTAATCAAAAACCTCCCAACAACGAAAAGTCTATGACCTGATGGCTTCACTGGTGAATTCCACCAAATATTTACAGAAAAATTAATACCAGTCCTTCTCAAAATCTTCCAAAAATTTGAAGAGGAGGAACACTTCCAAACTCATTTAATGAGGCCATCATTACCCTGATACCAAAACTGATAAGGACACTACAAGAAAAGAAAACTATAGGCCAATATCATGGATGAATATAGAAGCAAATATCTTCAAAATATATTAGCAAAGCAAATTCAACAGTCCATTAAAAGGATCATACACCATGATCAAGTGGGATTCATTCCAGGGATGCAAGAATGGTTCAACATCTATAAATTAATATGATATACCATATTAACAAAATGAAGGCTAAAAATCATGATCATCTCAATAAATACAGAAAAAGCATTTGACAAAATCCAACATCCATTCATGATAATAACTCTTAACAAAGTGAGTATAGAGGGAACATACCTAGACATAATAAAGGCCATATATGACAAACCTACAGCCAACATCATACTCAACTCTGAAAAGCTGAAAGCATTTCCTCTAAGATCGGGAACAAGACAAGGATGCCCACTCTCACCACTTTCGTTTAACATAGTACTGGAAGTCCTAGGCACAGAAATCAGACAAGAAAAAGAAATAAAAGGAATGCAAATTGAAAAGGAAGAAGTAAAGCTGTCTATATTTGCAGACTATGTGATATTATATATAGAAACCCTAAAGACTACACCAAAAAACTGTTAGAATTAATAAACAAATTAAACTGCAAAATATAAAATCAACATGCAGAAATCAGTTTCATTTCTATGCCCTAACAACAAACTATCAGAAAGGGAAATTAAGATAACAATCCCATTTACAATTGTATCAAAAAGAATAAAATACCTAGGAATAAATCTAACCAAGGAGGTGAAAGATCTGTACACTGAAACCTATAAGACATTGATGAAAGAAATTGAAGATGACACAAATAAATGGAAAGATATTCCATGCTTATGGAATAATATTGTTAACATGTTCATAATACCCAAGCAATCTACAGATCCAATGTAATCCCTATCAGGATTCCAGTGGCATTTTCCAGAAAAATAGAAAAAGCAATTTTAAAATTTGTGTGGAACTACAAAAGACCCAGAATAGCAAAAACATCTTGAGAAAGAGGAACAAAGCTGGAGGCATCAAACTTTCCGATTTCAAACTATATTACAAAGCAATCATATCAAAACAGTATGGTACTCACATAAAACCACACACATAGACCAATGGAACAGAATTGAGAGTCCAGAAATAAGCCCATGCATATATACGGTCAACTAATATTTGACAAGGGAAGCAAGAATCCTCAATGGGGAAAGAAGTTTCTTCAATAAATGGCGTTGAGAAAACTGGACAGCCACATGCAAAACAACTGCACTGGTCTCCTATCTTATGCCATACATAAATATCAATTCAGAATGGATTAAAGACTTGAATGTAAGACCTGACACCATAAAACTCCTAGAAGAAAATATAGGGTGTATGCTCCTTCACATTGGTTTTGGTGACGATTTTTTGTTTTGACAAATAAAGCAAAGGTGACAAAATAAAAAATAAAGAAATGAGACTACCTCAAACTAAAAAGCTTCCCCACAGCAAAGGAAATCATCAACAAAATGAAAAGGCCACTTACAGAATAGGAGAAAATATTTTTAAATCATATATCTGATAAGGGGTTAATATGCAAAATATATATAGAACTCATACAACTCAATGGCAAAAAAAAACCAACCCTTAAAAAGTGGGAAGAGGACTTGAATAGACATTTTTTCCAAAGACATATAAACGGACAACAGGTACATGAAAATGTGCTCAACATCAGTAATCATCAGAGAAATGCAAATCATAACCACAATGAGATATATCCTCACACCTATCAGAATGGCTATTATCAAAAAGACAAGAGATAACAATTGTTGGTGAGGATGTGGAAGAAAGGAAACCCTTGTACACTGTTGGTGGGAATGTAAATTGGTGTAGCTACTATCGAAAACAGTATGGAGGTCCCTCAAAAACTGAAGAATAGAACTACCATGTGATCCAGAAATTCCACTTTTGGTCACATATCTGAAGGAAGTGAAATCACTATCTCAAAGAGATAGCTGCACCCCCATGTTAACTGTAGCATTATTTCCGATAGCCAAGACATGGAAATAACCTATGTAACCATGACAGATGAATGGATAAAGAAGATGTGGTAATACACACACACACACACACACACACACACACACACACACACACTGGAATATTACTCAGCCATAAAAAGCATGAAATATTGCCATTTGTGACAACATGGACGGACCTTGAGGGTATTATGCTAAGTGAAATAAGTCAGACAGAGAAAGACAAATACTGTATGATTCCACTCATATGTGGAATAAAAAAACTGAACTCACAGAAACTGAGAACAGATTGCTGGTTGCCAGAGGTGGGGTTGTGAGGTGGGTGAAATGGGTGAAGGTGCTCAAAAGGTACAAACTCCCAGTTAAAAGATAAGGCCTAATGTACACTATGGTGACTAATTAGTTAATAATACTGCATTGTATATTTGAAAGTTGCTAATAGAGTAGATCTTAAAAGTTCTCATCACAAGAAATAAAAAAAACTGTAACTAAGTGGTAATAGATGTTAACTATTGTGGTAATCATTTCACAACATGTACATATATCAATCAACACATTATGTTGTATACCTTAATCTAATACCAATGCTATATGTCAATTATAGTTCAATAAAACTGGAAAAGGAAAACAAATAGTGCTGATATGAACATTCTATTACTTGTCTTTTGGTGAATATATATATATTCATCTATGTTTGATATAAATTTAAGAATGGAATTACTGGGTTATAGGGTATGTATATACTCAGCTTTAACAGATACTGCCAAAGCTATTCTTTTAAAAGAGAAGAAAACATTTAATGGTACCTTTTTGGGACATCATACAGTATTCATTAGTGTTAGATAGTACATGGCACAATCAGAGCCAATACTCTTAGTTTTCTCACATATAAAAATGAGCATAACAACATCTGCTTAGCTGACCTCATAGAGCTATTGTGAAAATCAAACGAAAGAATGCATATAATAGTCCTTCATCCCAGGCTTCAAGGAGCCATGCGCATAGGGAAATATGGGTGAGGAAGCATAGTTTTCACCAGGGTCTTGACACTCACTGTCACTTCCAGAAGCCCTCAGTGCTGTGTTAGGCACTTGGTCAAATATTATTTCATTTAATCCTTTCATCACCCCAGAAGGGAAGGTGGTATTAGCCTCCTTTCACATGTGCAGCAACTGAAACTTAGGTTAAACCTGCCACAGAGTTTATAAATAGCAGAGTGGTTTTGAAATCAGGTCTCCATAATACTTCAACTCATTGTTTGTACCAGAGAGCAGAACAATGATCTAATTCCTGTGTATGCTGGTTCATAAGGTCAACTTTTTACACATCATAATTGTGATCTCTTGCCTTCAAATAGAGATTTGAAGTTTATAAGTGTTTTCATATACACCATCTCATTGACCCTCTATCTGATAACCCTGTGAGGTAAGTAGCACAGCTATTAATTATTATCTTACTTTACAGATAAGGAACATAAAGATAAGATTTGTCCAAGGTCACATGAGATCTAGTATTCACTATTTATATTATATTAGATGATGTTGTTTTCTAAGGCTGATAGCAAGAAGCAGCAGGAAAAGTTTATTACAGATTAGCAAAATGGATTTGCAATTTTTTAATATTTAGAATAAGCTGACTTTTGCACAAAGTGATGTCATTATATTATTGCATAATTTTTCTGTTTGTTTTTTTTTTCTGCTTTGATATGATGCAAGAAAGCCCTGGAAGTAGAGGAAAGCAAATAAAGCAGATACTTATCTGACAAGAATATCTAGGGAGTCCTAATGAAACTATTCCTCTTATTAGTTGACAGAAAATTAAAGATTTTCCAAGTACAGAGAGCTCAGTGATTGAATGGAAGATGCATTTGATGGGCACTGTACTCTGACAGATCACTGTTACAATCCCAGTTCAGATGTGTGACCTTAGAGAAACATTTGATCACCTTGAGCCTCAATTTCCCCATCAGAAAACTGAGAATAATAATAACTTCCTTATATGGTTATCAGGATTATATGAAGTATTATATATTATGAACTAACACCGTGCTTGACACATAGGTGGTCAATAATGTTAGCTAAAATAAACACTAGTTAACTATCTCAAGCCACAAAAATGAGCCCTAGAAACCATGAAAGTCTTCACAGTAAGTTATACTCAGACTTGGAGGACAGGGTTAGACTAAGCTTTGAATAATAACGGCTGAAGGATAGGTAAGTAGTTGTACCAAAATATTTGCATTTTAATACCCCTTGCTCTAAAATGTTTTAATAAGGTTTAAAATGTGAATAGGTATTGCACCTATTATAATGTCTCATTTATAGAAAAAGCTTACTTATATACAGAGCATGCCATATATATATAGCCATGCCACGCAGCTTGCAGGATCTTAGTTCCCCAACAAGGGATTGAACCCAGGCCGTGGCAGTGAAAGTGTGGAGTCCTAAGCACTGAACTGCCAGGGAATGCCTAAGCATGCTATATTTTTATTTTATTAAAAAATATTGAGCACTGTGTTCTGCTTCTGATAATGGCTAAGTAAACTCCTATTACATCAACCTGTTCCTCTCATAGGTGACAATGTAAAACTCTGGACAAAATACAAAAACCAACTATCCAAAGGTACTGTAGAGGCAGATATTGGAGGGGAGGAAAGAAAGAAACTGTACTGGGTGAGTTTCCCATTTTCATGGCATCTAGCCTGAGGGTATGCTACAGCCTTCACCATACAGGGCAGTTAAAACCCCAAAAGAAATCTCTCAGTCTTTCTGTCCTGAAGAACCAAACGACAGAGTTTGGGGAATCCACTGCCACCAGAAGGTGAAGAGGAAAACCTGGAAAGAAGAGAATCAGAGAAGAGGAGCACAAAACTTTATAAGCTCTACCCAAATATGTGGATTACCCCTGAATTTCACATGTGCAAGAGAAACTCCCAGCATTACATCTAGAGCTAAAATAACTGAAGTTTGAACTATCAAAGAACGGAGTTTGAAATCTGAGCACAATTAAATTGATTGCCTACTAAAAAAAACCCCAAATCAACATTCTTTAGAGAAATAGAATCTAGAGTCCGAATAACATAATATTCACATTCTTCAGAATTCAATTCAATATTATTCAATGTAACAAGGACCAGGAAAATGTGAACTATTATCAAAGGAAAAAGACAATCAAAAAACGTCAGCCCTTATATATCTCAGATGTTGGAATTATCAGACAACATTTTTAAAGCAGCTATTATCACTACATGCAATGAGGTAAAGAAAAATATGCTTGTAATGAAGGGATAGAAACTCTCCGCAAAAAAAAAAAGAAACTATAAAAAAGAACCACATGTAAATTTTAGAACTGAATAATACAACATCTGAATTAAAACATTTACTACATGGACTTACTTAACAACAGAATGATGCTGACAGATAAGAGTCTGTGAATTTGAAAACTGGCTAATTTCATTTGATCTATCTGAAGAAAAGATTTTAAAAATTTTTGAAAAGAAAATGAACAAAACATCAGGGACCTGTGGGACAATATCAAAAGGTCTGACATGTGTGTAACTGGAGTTCCAGAAAAGAAGAGAGAAAAGGGGGCAGAAAAAAATTTTGAAGAAATAATGACCAAAATTTGGTGAAAGACATAAATTTATAGATTCAAGATGCTCAGAGAATTCCCATTTGGAAGAAAATAAAGAGCACCACACCTAGGAATATCACAGACAAATTGCTGCAAATCAAACATAAAATCTTGAAAGCTCCCAGAAAAAATGTTTACATGGTGCATAAATTAAAAAAAGTATAATTCAAAACATGTATTAAAATAATCCATAAGAAGGTAGGTAAGGAGGAACAGAAAAAAAAAACGATCAGGCAAAAAGAAAACAAAAGATTAAAAATAATATATATAATATATTTGGTTGATTATCAATAAGGGTGCAAAGACCATTCAATAGGGGAAAGGATATAATCTCTTCAACAACAGTGTTGGGACAACTGAACACCCACAAGGAAAAGAACAACGTTGGACCCTTAATTCACACCATAAACAAAAATTAACTAAAAAATGGATCAGAGAGCTAAATGTAAGAGCTAAAACTATAAAACTCTTTGAATAGATCACGGGAGTAAATCTTCATGACGTTAGTTTAGGCAAAGCCTTCTTAGATACAAGACAGAAAAACACAAGCAACGAAAAAATAGATAATTTGGATATCATCAAAATTTAAAACTCTAGCACAACAAAAGAACACAGGGGAGTAAAAAGACAAGCCACATGCTGGGAGAAAAATAATTGTAAATGACATATCCAATAAGGAACTTGTATCCAGAATATTTAAAGAACTCATAAAACTTACCAACAAGAATTCAAATGATTTGCATTTCCCTGATGATTAGTGATGTTGAACAGCATTTCCTGTGCCTGCTGGCCATCTGTATGTCTTCTTTGGAAAAATGTCTACTCAGGTACTCTGCTCATTTTTAAATTGAGTTGTTTTTTGATGTTAAGTCGTATGAGCTATTTATATATTTTGGATATTAACTCTTAACAGATGTATCATTTGCAAATACCTTCTCCTGTTCAGTAGGCTGCCTTTTCATTTTATTGACAGCTTCCTTTGTTATGCAAAAGCTTTGTAGTTTGATGTAGTCCAATTTGTTTATTTTTGCTTTTGTTTCCCTTCCTTGAGGAGATATATTGAAAAAAATTGCTAAGACCAATGTCAAAGAGCATACTCCCTATGTTTTCTCCTAGAAGTTTTGTGGTTTCAGGTCTTATATTTAAGTCTTTACTCCATTTTGAATTTATTTTTATATACGGTGTGAAAGAGTAGTCCAGTTTGATTATTTTGCATGTAGCTGTCCAGTTTTCCCAACATCATTTATTGAAAAGGCTGTCTTTTCCCCATTGTATATTCTGCATCCTTTGTCATAGATTAATTGACCATAAGTGCATGGGTTTATTTCTGGGCTCTCTATTATGTTCCATGGGTCTATTTGTCTGTTTTCATGACAGTACCATACTGTTTTGATTATTGTAGCTTTGTAGTACAGTTTAAAATCAAGGAGCGTGACACCTCCAGCTTTGTTGTTCTTTCTCAAAATTGTTTTGGCTGTTCAGGGTCTTTTGTGTTTCCATACAAATTGTATAATTATAGTTCTAGTTCTGTGAAAAATGTCATTGGTATTTTGATAGGGATTGCATTGAATCTTTAGATTGCCTTGGGTAGTATGGACATTTTAACAATATTAATTCTTCTAAGCCATGAGCGTGGTATATCTTTCCATCAATTTGTATTATCTTCAATTTCTTTCATCAGTGTCTTGTAGTTTTCTGGGTACATGTCTTTTACCTCCTTGATTAGATTTATTGTTAGGTATTTTATTCTTTATGATGCAATTATAAATGGGATTGCTTTCTTAATTTCTCTTTTTGATTGTTCATTGTTAGTGTATAGAAACACAGAGATCACTTCACACTTATCAGAATGGCTATTATCAAAAAGATAACAGATAACAAGTGTTGGAGAGAATGTGGAAAAAAGGGAACCCTCGTGCACTGTTGGTGGGAATGTAAATTGGTGCAGTCACTATGGAAAACAGTAGAAAATTTCCTCAAAAAATTAAAAATAGAACTACCATATGATCCAGCAATTCTACTCCTGGGTATGTATATGAAGAAAACAAAAACACTAAATTGAAAAGATATGCACACCCCTATGTTCACTGCAGCATTGTTTACAGTAGCCATGATATGAAAGCAACTTAGGCCCCATCAATAGGTGAGTGGATAAAGAAGATGTGACACACACACACACACACACACTGGAATATTCCTCAGCCATAAAAAAGAATGAAAATCTTGCCATTTGTGACAACATGGATGGACCTAGAGGGCATTGTCCTAAGTGAAATAAGTCAGACAGAGAAAGACAAATACCATATGATAGCACTTATATGTGGAATTTAAAAATAAAACAAATGAACAAGCAAAACAAAAGAGAAACAGAGTCAAAGATACAGAGAACAAACAGGTGGTTGCCAGATGGGAGAGGGGAAGGGGGATGAGAGAAATAGCTGAGGGGCATTAAGAAGTACAAACTTCCAGTTACAAAACAAATGAGTCATGGGTATGAAATGTACAGTGTGGGGAGTATAATGAATAATTATGTAATAACTTTGTATGGTGACAGATGGTAAGTAGACTTATCATGGTGATCGGTATGAAATGTATAGAAATATCGAATCACTATGTTGTGCACCAGGAACTAACATAGTGTTGTAGGTCAATTATACTTCAAAAACAAACAAACAAACAAACAAACTCTCAGAAAAAGAGATCAGATTTGTGGTTACCAGAGGCAGAGGGTGGAGGGGGAATTGGATGAAGATGATCAAAAGGTATAAACTTCCAACTGTAAGATAAAAAATTACTAGGGATGTAATGTACAACATGATAAATATAATTAACTGTTGTATGTTATACATTAAAATTGTTAAGAGAGTAAATCCTGAGTTCTCATCACAAGGAAAAAATATTTTTTTATTTCTTTGATGTTGTATCTATATGAGATGATGGATGTTCACTAAACTTACTGTGATAATCATTTCATGATGTATGTTAAGTCAAATCATTATGTTGCACACCTTAAACTTATACAGCACTGTATGTCAATTACATTTCAATGAAACTCGAAGAAAAAAAAAAGACAAATGATACAATTTAAAAATCGACAGAAGATTTGACTAAAGAAGATGTACAAATGGCCAAGAAGTAAAATGAAAGAACAAATGAAAAGATGTTCAACATCGTTAATCATCAGGGAAATGCAAATCAAAACCACAGTGAGATACTACTTCACACCCACTAGGATGGCTATAATCAAAGACAGATAATAACAAATGCTGGTGAGGATGTAGAGAAACTGAAGGCCTCATACATTACTGGCAGGGATGTTAACTGGCACATCCAGTGGGGAAAACAGTTTAGCAGTTCCTCAAAGGGATAAATGCAGAGTTACCATATGAACCAGCAATTGCATTCTTAGAAATCTACCCAAGAGAAATGAAAAAAACATGTCTACATAAAGACTTGTATGCAAATGTTCATAGCAACATTATCTGGAATAGCCCCAAACTAGAAATAATCCAAATGTTCATTACTGTTGAATATATAAACAAAATGTGATATATGTAAAGGAATACTATTCAGCAATTAAACAGATACATATTACAACATGGATGAACTTTGAAATCATTATGCTAAGTGAGTGAAAGAGAGCTAACACAAAAGACTATGTATTGTATGATTCCATTTACAGAAAATGTCCAGAATAGGCAAATCCATACAGACAGAAAGTTGATAAGTGATTGCCAGGGGCTGTGATGGGATGGGGTGGGGGTGAGGGAATGGGGGAGTCACTGCTTTAAAGGGCAGGAGGGAACATTTTGGGTTGACAGAAATGTCAAAAACTGGATTGTGATGATGGTTACATGACTTTGTAAATACAATACCAATCACTGAATTATATACTTAAAACATATTAATTTTATGGTATACAAATAACTTTTTAAATGTTTTAAAGGTTTAAAAAATGTTAATGCACTTAATATCCCAATTAAAAAAGATTGTCAGACTGGATAAAAAAGCAAGACTGAAGTACGTATATGCCATTTATTTAAATACAAAAACATAGATAAGTTAGAAAAAGAAGATAGAAAATTAAATAGCATGCAAAGTGTAAGTATAAGAAGGTTGGAGTGGCTATATTAATTTCAGATAAAATAGACTTCAAAACAAAGTTAAAGAGGGACATTTTATGACAAAAGGTTGTTTCATCAGAAAGACATAAAAATCATAAATGAGTATGTGCTTAATAACAGATACTCAAAAAACATGAAGCAAGAACTGATGGAATTAAAGGGAGAAATAGACAAAATCACCATATTACTTGGATATTTTAATGTTGTTTTCTCAGTGGCTGACGGAATAATTAGTCAAAAAAATCAGAGAGGACACAGAATACAAAATAACATGGTTAAAGAAAGAACACATAAGCAAAATCAGAAAATATTTTGTACTTAATTATCATGAAAATAAAACATCAATATCTGTAGGATGCAGGTAAAAAGGCTTAGAGGTACAAACATAGTTTTTAATGATCATATTAAAAAAGACTAAATGTATAATATCAGTGATCTAAGGTCCTACCTTGGGGGACTAGAAAAATGAGAATAAATTAAACCAAAAGTATGTAAAAATAAAGGAATAATGAAGATAACATAAATCAATAAAATAGAAACAAACGACAGGGAGAATTAACAAAGCAATACGGTGGCTCTTGGAAAGGACAAACAAAATTGGTAAACGTTTAGCTAGACTAAACAAGAAAAAAAGAGAGCTAAAATTACGGATACCAAGAATCATCATTACAGAGACGATAGACATTATATGAAAAGAATAAGAGAATATTATGAATGACTTTATGACAACTTAGATAAAAAAATTGAAAACTGACAACTTAGATAAAAAAAAAATTGACAACTTAGATAAAATTGACAACTTAGATAAAATGTACAGATTTCTTGAAAGAACCAGTAGAGGAAACAAAAATCTTACTAGCTCTATATATACATAAAAAATTGAATTTAATATCCAAAACTTTCTCATAAAATAAACTCCATTCCCAGACAGTTTCCCTAGTAAATTCTAACAAACATTTAAGGTGGAAATAGCACTAATACCACACAAACTCTTTGGTAAACCAGAGTTTTACAAAGTCATTACAAAACAAGAAAACTGTCAACCAATATCCCTCTTGAACCTAGATGCAAAACTTCTCAACATGATATTATTAAGCTGAAAGCAGCTATGTATATGTATCAGCTACCAATTTATTGCTTCTCAGTTCTGAATGCATCCTTACATACAATACATGTTCTTGATTTAAGAATTCCTTTTAGCATTTTTCCTTTATAGCGAGTACAACATTAAACTTTCTCAGTAGCTGGCTTTGGAGGGACACTGCAGGAGAAAGACGTTCTCTTGCTATTTCTGGCCCTAGCCAGGTCTCTGCTGTGTGGGTGTGAGGGCATCAGGTGGCGCCAGCCCTCAGGGCCCAGGACACGGTCCCTATGCCACCTTGCAGCCTCATCCTGGTGACAACCTTTCCACAGCCCTCTCAACATAGTAAACCAGAGCCCCTGAATGACCTGCAGGAGGCCTCCTGTGTTCTGTGGGATCACACACTGAAAGTAAGTCTGAGTGCCAGTGAAAGCAGGAAGACTTAAGAGCACCTAGATTGCATGCTTTCACTGGCACCTAGGCTTCCGTTGCACACTCACACCACCAGTTGCTGATTGCCTGCTCCCCTGCCTGCCTGTACTCTGGAAGGGTGGCCTACTGTTTGCTCAGCAACTCTAGACCAGCTCCTGCCTGGCTAAATCAGCAAACTTCTCTGATATCAGGTGGCTGAACCACTCTTTCTTCCGGGTCTGAACCTCTTCCATGTTTATTCTTCCTTGGATACTCTGCCTCAGCCCTAGGGTACTATAATGAATTTCCTCATATCTTTTTTTTAAATTTTGTGATGCATGAAAATTATACGAATTTCAACTTTCAGTGTCCAGAAACAGAGTTTTATTGGAACATGGCCACATGTATTCACTTATATGTCTATGGTGGCTTCCATACTACAATGGCAGAGTTGAGCAGTAGCAACAGAGACATATGTGGTGCTCTCATCATTTTGCACCACTGCTCAGCACATTACAAACTGTGGTGATACAGTTATTACTACCAGCATTTTGAATGTTACATACTGTCATTCCATAATATTAAAAATTTTTTTTATTACCAGTGCATACCCATAATGTTGGAACAACAAAAGAGAAAAGTGGACTTAAGTGTCATGTGTTTAAGGCACAGAGGAGTATGGATTATTTTGTTATCAAATTAGATGGCAAAGCATTGTGTTTAAAATGCAATGACACTGTAGCTGCTCTGAAAGAATATTATATACATTAATTTCCTCATATCTCGTAGTCACTCTTTTATCCTAGTTCCTAATTCTTTATATTAAACTTTCCCTGTTTAACCTACCATGTAGTATCTATCTCTTGACTGGGTCCATACACATGCACACACAAACATATACATATATATGTGTGTGTGTGTGTGTGTGTGTGTGTGTATAGTAATAAATTATGATCAAGTACAGTTTATCCTAGGAGTGCAAGGTTGGTTTAACATTTGAAAATAAATTAATGTAATTTGCCATATTAACAGAATAAAGAAGAAAAATAGTATGATTATTTCAATTGATAAATGAAGATAAAACATTTATCAAAATGTAATACCCATTTATGGTTAAAAAAAAACTCTCAGCAAACTTGGAAGGGAAATTCCTTAATCTGATAAAAGACATCACTAAACCCTTACAGCTAATGTCATACATGGCAAAATAGTGAACACTTTCATCCTAAAGATGTCTGTTCTTGCCACTCTTATTTAACATAATAGTGGAGTGCTAACCAATGCAATAAGATAAGAAAAACAAATAAATAAGCATATAGATTGGAAAGGAAAGAATAAAACTGTCCCTACAACATGATTGTCTCTATAGAAAATTCCAAGAAACCTAAAAAATAAAAACTTCTCAGGACTAATGAATGACTTTAGCAGAGCTATAGAATAAAATGCTAATTTAAAGAGAAATAAATTGTTTTTATATAATGGCAGCAAACAATTGGAAATTATTAAAATTTTATTTTATAATACCATCAAAATATAAAAATACTTAGAAATAAAATAAACAAAAGATATACAAGATCTCTATCTTCAATAATATAAAACACTGATGAGAGAAATTAAATAAGACCGAATATATAGAAAGATCAGGTTCATGGATTGGTAGACTCAAAGCTGTTAGTTTGTCAGTTCTCACCAAAATGATCTATAGATTCAAAGCAATCTCAATCATAATCCTAACAGGCTTTTTCCTAAACATTGAAAAGCTGATTTTAAAATTTATATGAAAATATAAAGAACCTAGAACTAAGGCTGGCAAACTATGGTCTGTGGGCCAAACCCAGCCTCCTGCCTGTCTTTGTAAATAATGTTTTATTGGAACACAGCTACACCCATTCATTTACGTATTGTCTATGGCTGCTGTTGTGCTTCCACACAGTATTGAGTAGTTGCAATAGAGACCATACGGCCTACAAGGCCTAAAATATTTACTATTTGGCCCTTTACAGAAAAGTGTGTAGACCCCTGACCTAGAATATCCAAAATAATCTTGAAAAATAACAAAGTTGACAAACATATTACCTGACTTCAAGAATTACTATAAACCTGCAATAGCCAAGACTGTGTGGAGCTGTCATAAAGATCCACAAATAGATAATGGAACCAAACAGAGGGTCCAGAAACAAACTCACATTTATATGGTCATTTGATTTTTGACAGAGTTGCAAAGGTAATCCAATGGGGGAAAGGAAGGTCTTTTCAACAAGTGGTGCTATAACATCTGAGTATCCACGTGTATAAAACAGGAACTTCTACCTTTACCTCACAACATGTAAAAAATTAGTTTGAGATAGATCACTGACTTAGATGTAAAAGATAAAACCATAACACCCTTAGAAAACATAGGAGAATATCATTATGTCATGGGGGTAGTCAAAGATTTCTTATGCAGGTCACAGATTCAATGATCATTAAGGAAAAAACTGATCAACTACATTTCATTAAAATTAAAATTTTCTGCTTATCAAACATCACGGTTAAAAAAATAAATAGGTAAGCCACAGACTAGAAGAAAATATTCCTAAAACATATCAGGTAAGAACTGGTAACCAGGGTATATAAAGAACTCCTACAACTCAATAATGAAAAGACAGTCCAGTGAAAAAATGGGCAAAAGATCTAACTAGATACTTAGCAAAAGAAAATATATGAATGGTCAACATGCACATGGAAAGATGCTCAACATCATCAGTCGCCAAAAAATGCAAATTAGAACCCCAAGGAGATACCCACTATAATGGCTAAAATTAATAAGACTGACACCACCAAGTATTAACAAGGATGTGGAGTGGGTACAACTTTCATACACTGTTGATGTCCATGTAAAATGGAACAAGTACTTTAGTAAAAGTTCTGGCAGTTGCTAATGAAACTAAAAAGTCATCTACTCTATGATCCAGCAGTTCCATTCTTAGGTATTTATCTGAGTGAAATGAAAACACATATCTACAAAGATACTTTTACATGAACATTCATGGAAGCTTTATTCATAATAACCCCAAACAGGAAACAGCCCAGGTGTTTATTCATAAAAGAATGGATTTGTTCCATGATATGAATTTCTAGAACAGGCAAAACTAATCTATGGTGGTGAAGAATCAAAACAGGGTTTTCCTCTCAGTGTATGTGCAGGGTTGGACTGAGAAGGGGAATAAAGTTACTTTCTGTAGTGATGGTAATATTTGATATCTTGATAGGGGTTTGGGTTACATAGGTGTATGCATTTTTCAAAACTCAGCAAGTGTATATTCAATATTTATAACATCACTGTATGTATATTTTATATCAAAATTAAAGATCTGTAAACAAATATTGAACTTTAGACTTAAGGTTATAAATGTTGAAGTATATTAGGGGGACATATACTCATATCTGCAATGTACTTTCCAATATATCAAAAATAAGATTAATTGATAGATAAACAGAGGGATAGAAAGATGGATAGATAGGTAATAAAGTAAGTATAGTAATATCTCAATGGCAGAATCTAGGTGGTGGGTATATGAGTTTTCTTGTAAATGCTTTTCAACTTTTCTGTATTATGAAAAATGTTCGTAATAAAATGTTGGGGAAAATATTGAGCACCTACTCATTGTTCTAGGCAATTGAGATATAAGAATGACTGAGGGAGAGTTTTCCAGTGGAGCTTATCCCAGGGAAGTGATTTAGTATTTATGTAGTTCCTACTACAATCCAGGGGCAAAGACAGGGGCAACAATTTATTTTTATCCTCACAATTCGGTGTGAAGGAGAAGGCTTGAAATGAGTGGAGATGATGAGTTCAGTTTTGAATAAACTGTGCTTTATGATCCTACAAGATACTAGGTGGCAATATCTAGTAGACTATTGGATATACACAGGTCAGGAGATTTGCATAAATCTGGGCAACAGTCAAATGTTGTTGTTATCATGCCTTTGGGTACCCTTAGCTATTTGGTGACTGAGCACAATTTAATAACTGTTTTTTGTTTTAAAATGTTTTCCTTTTTAAATGCTATGTGAAATATCTGCCCCCTCCAATCTAGCATTCCTTGTCTGTTGGCCTATTCATTATTCCATGGGAATTATAATAAGAATGGAAATTGTACTAATAGAAAGCTATACAATAGCAATATTAAAATGTGACAGACATAGGATATTAGGAATTTTCATTACATTAGAAGACTAATATCTGACAAATACATTACACTGAGAGATAGTTCTTTGGTACTCACCTGATCATATAGAGCTCTTTATTCCACGGGTAGATATTTAAGACTGGCCCTACCCCAATCATGTGGTTGTGACATTCTCCAACATTTTCAATATATTCATGCTTCAATGGCACTTTGCTGAGGAGTTCAAATTCCTCAGGTGCCTTCTGAAGTACCTGTTCTGCTGCATAGAATCCATCTACTAGCAGTGTCCTGCCACCTGTTCCTTCATGCTTAAGACAGTGAAACACTTGAATGCTAAAGAGGGGGAAAAATTAAATTATTCTGTTCAGTGGAGAAAAGAGAATATATCAAAATTTTAGAAAAAATATATATGAAATGATTATTGACTCCACTTGTGTCATTTTCTTTTCACTAAGAAATAAATCTCATTTCCCAATTGCCTTCCCTTCATAGCCAGCTGTACTTTTTTGTGCTTTGAAATATTAATGCCACTACAGGTTCCTCCTAAGCATATTTAACATGTATTGATGGCTATATGTGACAGACCCAGGGAATACCGTCATGAATAAGGTATAGTCTCTGTTTTAAAGAAGGCCAGTCTACTAAGAAGAGATGAAGCAAGTAAGTACCAACAGGCACTATAATAAAGTTGTATACAAGATACAGTGGGGCCATAAGCAGAGGAAATTATTGTAGTGGTGTGTTGTATAGAGAAATGTTTTTGGAGGTGGATGAGAATGGTTTTGCTTAGTCTTAAAGAATGAGCAAGAGTTGGGCTGAAATGAGATTGAGGTGAGGAGAGGGCATTCCAGGCAAAAAAAAAAAAAGTATGACCAAAGATATCAACGCCAAACAACAAGGAGTTTAAACTGAGATGGGAGATGAACTGGTGGGAAGCAAGATGACAAAAAACATGGAAAACAACTTGGATAACTGAAATAGCAGAGAAAAATACTGAGGGCTTGAGCTTAGAGAAGGGTTTTATAGAAAAGAGGACACACCTAAGCAACATGACGGAGGACGAAGAACAGGCAAATATCTAGAATGACTGCAGGTTTTTCACCTGGACAACCTGACAAATAGTAATGCCATCTGTCAAGAGAACTCAGGCAGATGCATAATTGGATGATAATAAGGGGGTGAGAGGGGTTGAGGAAGAGGTTCAGTTTAAGGACATGTTGAAATAGTTGAGTTATATATGGCTGAAAATTTAACAGGAAAAGGAAATGCAACTATTAATGGACTGGAAAACTAAAGTAAAAATTTCAAATTAACAAGGGGAAAATAAAATTAATAGTAATTTAGGAAAAAAGCAAAAATAAGGAAAAGTAAACAACAAAGTAAAATAAGTAATAAACATAAATAAAGATAGAAGGAATAAAATCAAGGAGAACCTAGGGTAAATACAATTAAAATGAGAAAGGTCAGTTCTGGCTATGTTGACCTTTCTGTGAAATTTCTAGGTTAGGATTACTTAGTAGCCAGTTGAAGATGTTTACCTTAGAAGAGAGGTAGATTTTGTAGTTGTCTGTAGGTGATAGCTAAAGCCAAGAGCATGGAAGAAGTCATTTGGAGAGATCATTTCAAGTAAGAAAAGAGGGAGAAGGAGAAAACCTTGAGAAACAACAATATTTACAACATGGACAAAGGAAAATAAGCTGGCACAGGAGACTGAGGAAAAATGGCTATAGATATAGAAGGAAAACTAGAAAAGAAAGGATATTTAAGAAGAGGTAGTGGTTAATGGTCCCAGGGGTCAAATAAGATGAAGACTGAAAGGTACACACTGGGTATGGCAATAAGTTAGTTGCTGGTGACTTTGGAGAGATTAATTTTAATTGGGAGGGGGGTGGATAAACTAGCTGACTACAGGTTTGAAGAGTGAATGAGAAGTGAGAATGAAAAGACACTGAATGTAGACAATTATTTTAATAAGTTTAGCTGCGAAGGTGAGGAGTAAGGCGGGGCTGTAACTAGAAGGAGATAGAGTGTACAACAGTAGAGATTCAAGAAATGAGAAGCTGATAGGAAGGAGTCAATATGTATGGAAGGCTGAAGATACAGGAGAGAGAAACCCCCAAGGAGGTTGGAAAGGATGAGATCCTGAGCAAAGGTAGCTTTAGAAAGCGTAAGGCATATAACAATGATGATGATGATGACAATGGCTAAAATGATAATAATAATAGCTAGTATTTATTGAACATTTATTATGTTCTAGGAAGTATGCCAAGTGCTTTAAATACATCATGTAACTTAATCCCTAAGCAATACAAATGGACAGGTTTTATTACTAGTCCCATTCTACAGATGAATAAACTGAGGCATAGAGAGGTTAAGTTATTTTCCAAGATCACAAAGCTAACCTATGTTCCAGGTGGGATACAAATCCAGGTCTGGTTGATGCCATAGCCTGAACTCTTAACCACTCTCATTATACTGCTAATGTACTTGGTCCTTGCCATTGATTAGAAAGGGTTAAATTAAAGGCACAGACAACCGTGTATCTCTGGTAGTGGTCAGAGAGAAAAGAGCTAGTCAATATTTGAACCTCAACCCCTGTCCAACTGTTTCTCATCCCATTTCCTCATATTCTTCCTTCTGCATCCTGTAGAATGAGGATGCAGGGCTTTTTGTATATCGATAACATTGAGCAGGATGTCAAAAAGATGCTTTATTCTTCCTCCTCTGAACCAAATATTCTTAGGCTCCAAACCCTTAAAGGAAATCAATGCATCATGTCAAATAATTACTATATCTTTTCTGTGGTGAGAAGATTTAAGATCTACTCTCTGTTAGCTACTGGTAATAATATTACAGTATATGACCATATCAAATCAACACATTGTACACCTTATATTTACACAATGTCATATGTCAATTATATCTCAATAAAGCTGGAAAAAAGTATGGTATACGTTATCTTTGACTCAATAGCTTCTGAGTCCATGTGAGAAGGTTATTTTTCATTCATTCCTCCTCTCCAACTTCTTGTAAATTGGATTTAAATTCCTCTTACTACCATACCCAAAGTAGCTGTGTTTGGAAGATTGAACCCTTTGCAATATAACAACTAAATATGAAAAACTGTACAAATTCTCAAACTAATGGTTAATCAATACATTTTTGGTAAGTTATTTGTAATTACTTTGAGAAAAAATGTAAATTAAACAAAATTTACATCCATTTATGTAGTAAGGTAGATTTTCAATCATTTCAAAAATTTTATTCCTATAAGTCTAAAGAAGACTGAGCTAGGGTGTTTAAAAATGATCATGTTTCTAAGGAGAAAAGAAACAGTCATACAAATCAGCAGCAGCAGATATGATCTTGGTTCAAATAAAACAGAGAATGATTAAGAAACTATTGAAGACCATCACACGTAATGATCCCACTTTGGAAAATTCTAATCCACCTACCCACAGGGCTCTTGAAAATAGGTAGTGTCAGTGTGCCGATCCAGAGCTAGCTTGGTGTATGCAGTGTCACCCCTGGAGAAGTCTGAAGTGAAATACCACATCCTCCCATAGATGGTTTCTCTGTCAAATGAAGTATAGGAAACCTTTCATTCTTATCATTCAAAACTCTTTCCAATACTTTCTTTAATTATTCACAAATAACAATAGATTGTTTGGCTCCAGATTTCCATCTATAAGGTAAATATGACAGTTGAACACACCACCAGTCTAAACAATTCCTCCACTGAGTAATATTCTAGGAAGCTGGGGGGAAAAGGGTGAAAGGATAATAAAGTTTGAAAGCTTAGGGAATCATCCCACTCTGTTTATGTATCTACTTTTAATAGCTTTCACACTCAAACTTCTGTCCTGCACTCACCTTCCTCACATAGAAAAAGATGTTTTTGGGTAGCTGCTTTTAGAAGTGATTAATGTAGATCTTCACCCATCTTTTAGACATGGAGGAATAAGAAAAAGAGAAAGGATAGTTTATATTAGCAAGTATTTAGTGAGAGTTGCTGTATCACTGTTATTGTATCTCTCCTTGAAGAGAGATACAAGATACAATAACATCATGGGTTTTGATTTCATAGTTATTTTCCTAGTAGGCTCAGATCTGACTAAAGGTCACTTTAATTCTTTAGCTTTCAGAGTTCATCTTATTCTCTGAACCCTCAAAATCCAAACAGGAAATGGCCTTCCTTTTGAACTATAACCTCTAAAGCCCTGTCAACTTATTGCCTACTAGCACAGCTTTTTTACTTGATAGTTCTCAAACTGTGTTTGAAACTGAATGGTTCACAAATGTTAATTATGCTCTACTAGGATAGGGCAAATGACCCAGCATACTGTCTGCTACACAATGAGCTATATCTGGCTCTTATGAAATAAAAGGAAAGTACTAATTATAACAAAGTTGGTTTACATCACATTTAATACTACAGAAGATAAATCTATATACTACCTAGAAATGCAATGGAAAGAACATTGTATTTAGGATCAGGAAACCCGAGCTATCTGAATCCCAGTTCTACTGCTTACAAGCAGAGCAGTCCTGGGCAAGCCACTTAATACATTTGAGCCTCAAGAGCCTCATCAGTAGAACAGGAGATAAAATACACACTTATCAGGATTACTATAATGACCAATGAAAATAACGGATTTGAATATGCTGGTTAAATGCTATACAGTATAAGGCAGTAGTATTAACAACCAGGCTCTGAATTAAGCCTTAGGAATAATAGAAGGTCAAAAGCAGATGATCTTTAGACACCATCTTATTCAATCCTGTTACTGATCAGATAGGAAAATAGAGGCTACTGGGGCGGCGGGGGTGGGGATTGAGGGAAGGGGTGTGTGTGTTATGCAGTTGTCTATGTTTACCCAACTGCTTGATGGTAGAACTCAGACTACTATCTGGTTTTCTTTACTCACAGTTAGTGCTCTTTCTAGTGTACAATGACTAACTCCTACTTTGAGCATCACTGGGCTCGAAAAAAATACCAATGACTTTGAAGTCTTCACCATATTTAACATGTAAGTGTCTTTAGAGATTAGAAATCTGGGCTTCAAATAAAGCACTATAAATGGGAATCCCATTGTTCAGGCCACAAAATATTCTGGAAAAACGAGGGTGACCATACCTGTCACTAGAAATTAATTTCTGCAGATATCAGGAAACTAATGACTTACCTGATCAAGCTGATCCTTTCTGCCAACTTCTCTGTGTGTTCTTGAGTAGGAGGGACATTTTCTACAAAAGCAATTCCATAGAGCAGAAAGTTCTGTAGAAAGTTCTTCAGTCCCTCCTTGGTTTCTAAGAAGCTCTGGAAATCTACAGATGGAACTTGGGCTTGCTGGTAGATTTCAGCATTCCATAAGATTCTAGGCTGGATGACCTTTTGTTTCTGCCCTTCATAGCTGTTTTTCACCAGCCAATCCAAATCATATCTAGTCACGTGACCATCTGGCCCTTTTAAGGGAAAAATAAAAGGCATTAAAAATAATAATTATAAATACTGCCAATAATTTACTGGTTAAGAATGATGTCAGCTGTAGATTAGAGCAATTTTATTTAAGAAGAAAAATAAAAGGTTCAAAAATAAATGCTTCCAAAGAAAGGAAAAACAAAGAGTAACTAAAAGAATACCTTGTTTTGGAAAGGGGCAAACCATTTTTTGTAAAACAATTGTTCTTTAAAAGAGTACCCCGAAGAAGACCAAGTCTCCTGTCCACTCACAAGTGAAAAAGAGTGTGGTCTCATCCAGACGAATGGTCTTTGGCTGGATACATAAATCCACACTGGCAGTGTCTAGGCTGCGCTGGTGAGTCTTAGAGTTGTAGCAAGATGCTGAGTGGCAGTGGTCTCGAAGCCAGACATAATCGAAGCGCATCACGGTGTTAGCATATTGCAGTTCTAAGGAAAAGATCACACTCTTTTTATATTATTATATTATTTTACATTATTTATTTCGTAAAAATAAATAAATATTTATTTAGGAAAACTAAAAAATCAGGACCCAGAAAACTTCCTTCAAAAAGTCTTCTACCAAGAAATAAGCAAGAGCAATGAGGGGGACACTAGCCCCCTACTAGATATTAAAACATAGTATAGAACTTCTATGATTAAAACAGTGTGATGTTGGTATAGGAAAAGGCAGATAAAACAACAGAAGAGTATAAAAAGTCCAAAAATATACATGAATGCATATAGAAGTTTGGTACGTAAAAACTGGCAGGTGTAATCACTGTGGAAAATATGAATTTTTAAATAAACGGCGTTGGGACAACTGATAATCATTTGCAAAAAGATAAAATTGAGTCCATACCTCATATTGTCACTGGGTGTCCATGATAAACTCAAAACAGATCAGAGTTCTAAGTTTGGAAAATGAAGCCATTCAAGTATATAAAAAGAAGACATAGATAGAGGATATAAAGGAGGTCCTTGTACCATTCTTGCAACTTTTCTGTTAGTTTGAAGATGTATCAAAATAAAAAGTTAGCAAAAAATCAAACTTTCTTATACATCAGGTTATTCATTTAGACAAGGTAAATGAAAAGGAGTTCAAATTTATAAGAGGAACAAAAACTATAAAGTGTCTGGGAAAAAAATGAAAATGTGGAAGACTACTATGGAGAAATCTATAAAACTATCCTGAAAGACTTGAAGGAAACTTGAATGGAGAAATATGCTCACAGATGGGCAGATTCAATAATGAAAAGATAGGAATTCTCCCACAAATTAATACACAGAACTCCATGTACTTTCAATCCAAATCCCAGTGAAAATTTTCATGTACTGGACAGGCTAATTCCAAGAATCATACTCAGAATTAATAAAGTAACAATTTTGAGAAAGAAAAAGAAAGGCATGGAGGGGAAGTCTTACTAGATATAAAAATGTATTATAAAGCTATAGTCATTTAAAAAGTATGATATTCATGCAGAATGGACTAACAGATCAAGGGGACAGAATAGAGTCTCAAAACAGACTCAACTGTACATGAAAATATGGTATATGTTAAAGGTGGTATTTTGTAATAGTGGTGAAAAGATAGATTACTCAATAACTAGTTTTGGAAAAATGAATCTTGAAAAGTTGATTCTAGAGTCACGTCAGCCTCAACAGTAAACTACTGATAGAGTAAAAGATAAAAAATAAAACTGTTATATATTGACAACTCTGAGGTAGGAAAAGCCTTTTTAATATGACACAAAAAGCATAAAAGATAATTTGTGTATATGAAAATAAAAACCTTCTGTTTTGCAAACAATGTAAAAAACAAAGTTAAAAGACAAGTAACAGGAAAAATCTTTTTAACATAAAAGGGTTAATACCCAGGATATAGAATAAATCCTTGTGATCATTAAGATAAAAACTCAATAGAAAAATGACCAAAGGATATCAATAGGAAAGTCACCAGAAATGACCAGTAAACACATGAACTCTTCTAACCTTAGTAGTAATCAGAGAAATGGGTATTAAGATATCATTTTTTATCCATCAGAGTGACAAAAATTTTAAAGTTTGATTAAAACATGTGTTTTCAAAAGATGTGGAGAAATGCATACTCTCAAACACTGGTAATGTGAGTATAAATTGGTGAAGACACACTGAATGGCAATCTGGAAGTTTCTATGAAAATAATAAAAAATGTGTATATTTATTGCTTGACCCAGAAATTTACCTCTCAGTACTTACCTTATAGAAACCGTCACATATGAAGAGGTATGCACAAGGATATTCATAATAGTTTTGTTTATAATAGCAAAATAATTAGAAAATAAGACTAAATGTCTGTCAGTGGGGGAAGTCGAGGAATAGCTGAATAAACTGTGGTGTATCTACAATGAGATCCTAATAAACAGTTAAAAAATGCAGTATATCTGGACTCCTCAAATTAACTTTGTACAATGTTATCATTCTCACTTTAAGGACAGGAAACTAAAGCTCAGAGATGTTAAATAACTTTGTAAGATCATATAATCATTAGGTGGTGAACCCAGGACGTGAACTCAAGTTGTCCAACCCCAAAGTCCTATGCTAGTGTTTCTCAAAGTGTAGTCTTGAGAATCTCTGAAGGTGAGACTTCAGGAAAGGCAGAGTAAGGAGCTTGGAAAATCCTCTCCCCCAATAACAATGATAAAACTGGACAAAATTACCAATAACAACCATTTTAGGACCTGGAAATTGACCAAAGGCTTACAACAAATTAAGAAGCATTTAGTCAAGAAAAACTATTGAACCTTGGGTAAGAACAGTGGGAATCTGTGTGTTTTAGCTTGGGGTGCTTCCACTCCCTACCCCACCCCCACCAGCTCCATCAGCAATAGTTCTACCAGGGCAGGCAAGCCAAGAAAGCCAGCAGCTTTGCTGCTGAGGGGGACTAAATTGATTTGGAGCAGAGCACATTAAAACTCCATGCCCCTGGGTGTTGAAAACAATCAAGGAAGGCATACTGGTTGGGACAAGCAATAGATCCGCAGAACAGCCAGAAATCTATCAGGGGGATCAAGGGAATGAGACAGCTATAGTGGGCCTTGGAAAGCCCCCTCACATCCCCTGTGTTCGGTAAGGCTGTGCACACATGCAGGGCTGTGTGCACAATAAGGAGAGATTGGAAAGGTCCCTAGTTATCTACATGCCCCTGGAGGAGTGTGAGGCACAATGGAGACATGTGAAGAATGGCAGAAACTGAAAGCCTGGGCAGACTTATAAACAGCCGAAACTTTGTGTGCCCCAATCCACACACACATCCATTGGCAAAAGGTGGAAGCCTTACTGGCTTAAGGTTTTTAGCTTAACCTCTGACCAACTGTTAGCTGGCCACTAAACTATACGAGGGTTTCTCAAACCTTGGTACTCTGGACATCTAGGGCATCCCTAGTCTCCACCCACTAGATGCTAGAAGCATCCTCCTCGTCAGCTGTGACAACTAAAAATGTTCCCAGACATTGCCAAGTGTCTCCTGTGGTGGCAAAACCCCCCCAGTTGAGGACCACTGAGTTATGCTGACCCCACTGTGATACATAGAAGCCACAGTTAAAATTAAAACCAATTACTCCAGAGAAGTCAATAACAAATAAACAAAACACACATACAGCAACAATCCCCCTGCGAGGTCAGAAATCAGTTTCTGTATTACCTAAAATGTCCAGATTTTCAACAAAAGACCCTGAGATACATATAGAAACAGAAAAGAGTGACCCTTGCAGTCCATACAAACTGTCTGAGAAGAGTATTACAAGAAATCCTATTGTCTAAGTCAGGCATGCTGCTAGTAGGTAGCTTATTACCTGTGAGGAAATGCCTTTCCCTTCTAACATCCTTGGGAGAGAAGCAGAGTGGACCACTGGGGCATCACCTCCATGTACCTATAACATCTTCTAGTTATGAGTCAAAAGTTGGTGCTGAATGCTTGAAAATCCAGACACTGAAGTTAATTGAAAGAGTCTCTGATACAGCAACTGCTGATACTGTGGAATGGGGCTATTATTTGGTGGTGATCTGAAGTTGGAGTTCTTGATCTAGGATCCATGGAATGATATGTAAAACTCTGTGTGTGTATGTGTGTGTGTGTGTGTGTGTGTATGTGTGTGTGTGTGTATGTGTGTGTATGTGTGTGTGTTTGTGTGTATGTGTGTGTGTGTATGTGTGTGTGTTTGTATGTGTGTGTGTATGTGTGTGTGTTTGTGTGTGTGTGTGTATGTGTGTGTGTGTGTGTATAGCTCTGTATTTTTCTATGGAGAGGATTCATAGCTTGCAACAGAATTTCTATGAGATTCATAAACTAAAAATATTGAGAACCACTCCCTTAGAGTGATAAAAGTGATTAAGTACCACCAACCCTCATTCAGATTGGTCATTACACTGAGGTAATCCAGGGTTTTGACAAACTATAACCTTCAAGCTCTTGCACATGCAGTTCCCTCTGAACAGAACATCCATTCTTACCTTCTCACCCTTTTTCCCTTGCCTAATTCATATTTAAATATTCATGACTCTGCTCAAATCCTGTAGGCAGTCATTTATAACTCTTTAGTTTGGGTTAGGTAACTCTCCTCTTGTTCTTATAGCACTCCATATGCTGTCTAAAAGCATTTATCACACTGTTTTATAACTGTCTGTGTGTTTGTTTTTGCCATAAGACGGTACCTTGAGGATAGGGAATGTGTCTTCTCCATCACTGCATGCTTCGCATTTATCACAACGCCTGGCTCCTGGTACTTGCCCATTCAGAAATGAGAATGATCCTGTCGTCAAAACTATGGATGATCTTCTCCTGCCCTATTAGATGGGTGAGAAGTTGCCAGGCACATACTGTACAGTAGTGGAATAATTTGTACTATGGGGATGGACTCGTATCTTAAAAAGCTCCAAAAAATCCCCTTCATTTTAGTCAAGTTGGTATGCTTACTGTCCTTTCAATGGCTGGAATTCATTATTACCTCTGCTCTTGCCATTTTTCTCCTTAAAATTACAGGCTCCTCTAATTAAATGACCATCTTTTCTTTCAAAATCTAGCTAAAAATTCATTTAATTCAAGGAAGCTTCCTTGACTAACCCTACATTTTCTTTGAAATTAAGTAGTTGGTATGTATCAATTTAATTTGCATTTGCATATGGCATAAGCTATTTATGCTTCTTATATTTATTTACTCATTTTATGTTTTATGTTTACATTAAGGTAGGGACTATGTCTTCCATCTTTGGTTCTCTAGAAGTTCTCAGTTCTGTATAAAGTTGACACTGAACAAATGTTTATTAATTAGGTCTTGCCAAAATGTCAATACAGAAGAGAAACTTAGGACTCAACTCATTTCTCTTGTAACCTACATTTAATCAATCACCAAGGTTTGTTACTTCCGCCTCCTCTGTCACTCTGAAATCCACCTGACCTCTCCATTTCCACTCTTTTCTCCTGCCACCTTCAGGCAATCATCATCTCTAACCGTGGGCTTCTCTAAAAAGCGATTTTTAAAATCAGAGTACTAAAATCAGATTGAACTTTGGAAAAACTGCTCTAGTTTCTGGATCATCAAGGGAGCAAGGCAAGGCTGTAGTAATCCTGGTAGGATAGTTGCCTCATTGCTGCTTTGAAGCTCATGCTATCCTATATAACTCTAAACTTCTTCATTACTCTAATCATGTATCTCCTGAGTCGCTTTATTTTTAAATAAATGAAGATCAGTTTACTGTCTTTTACTGTCACCCCATCATCCCTTCCCCTGTCACCATTCTTGGCAGCTTCATCATTATTAACTGTAATACCTTCATAATTTTCATTTCAAACACCCTGTACTCTGACTACCTGTTGTTCCTTTTCCAGCTCAATTATTCAGGCACTCTTCACTGTAATAATCCTTCAACTACACAAAAAGCTCCAATCCATTGACCATAAGCTCCTTTTTGTTATCCATCATCTTGCCTCCTTTAATGTCTTCGATTCCCTCCTTACAGGGCCCACCTTCCATGATCCGTCATTTTAATTAATTCCTTGCCAACACCCTTAACTCCCTTGCCCCCCTATTGCCCTCTGCCATGCTTCCCTGACACAGCTCTGACCCGGATACACTCAGGTCCACACCTCCTCTGTGCCTGCAGCCAAGCAGCTAAACATTGTTAGAGAAAAAAAATTAAACTGTGTTGGTTACTTTCATTTTAAAATCATCACCAAAAATATCAAATGAGTACTCAACGCTGCCAAACAGTCCTTGCATAATTTCTTAGTAAAATCACTTACTCACTCTCCAAGAACACTATTATACATAGTCTCTTCTCTCCTCAAACTGCCAACACCACCTCTCCCTTCCCACTTTCAACTGATTACCTTGCTTACTCCTTCAAAGAGAATATGGAAGCAATTAGAAGACAATCTCCACAAACCCATGCTCCACATCCACCCACTTACATGCATCTGTGCCCATATATTCTGCCTTCCTTCTTGTTACTATGGTTGAAATATCTGTGCACTTAATCAAGGCCAACACTCTCATTTATGAATCAGATCCTATCTCTTTCCTACTCAGGTACTACACTTCTGAAATTTTTCTATCCCCCTCTTTTGCGTCATCAGATTGTCCCCTCCTACTGGATCATTCTCATCAGCGAACATGTTGCAATGTCTTCCATCTTAAAACAATATCCCCCTCCACTACCACTCCACCTCATATTCCCTTTCATAGTGAAACTTACGGCTTGAGGTTTCTACTACCTCTCTGTTAATAAATTTGTTTTAAATTTTAGAATGATTTTAATTTTATAGAAAAGTTGCAAATACAAAGAGTTCCCATATAGCCCTTGCCCAGTTTCCCTTATTACTAATATCATACATTAGTATGGTAAATTTGTCACAACTGATGAATGAATATTGATACATTATTAATTAATTAAATCCCATAATTTATTTGAATCTCATTAGTTTTCCCCTAATGTCTTTTTTCTGTCCCAGGATCCCATCCAAGACCCACATTACATTTAGTCATCATGTCTCCTTAGGCTCCTCTGGGCTGTGACTTTCCTTGTTTTTGATGACCTTGACAGTTTTGAGAGGTACTGGTCAGGCATTTTGTTAGAATGTCCCACAATTTGGGTTTATCTGATGCTTTATCATGGTTAAAGTGGGGTTATAAGTTTTTGGGAAGATAGCCACAGAAGTGAGGTGCCCTTCTCACCATATCATATCACTGGTACATGCTATCAAAGGTAGTGTTTGCTACATTTCTCTACTTAAGTTACCCCACCCTCCTTCCATATTCTATTCTTTGCCAGCAAATCACTAAGTGCAGCCTGCATTCTAGGACTGGGGACTTACGATCCACCTCCATAGTTGGGGGAGGAGGAATATCTGCATAAATTATTTGGAATTCTTTTGTATGGGACATTTATATGTACTCTCCCCATTTATTCATTTATGTATATCAGCATGGATTCATGGATATTTATTTTACACTTTTGGTTATAATCCAATATTACATTATTTATTTTCTTGCTCAAATTGTTTCCGCATTGGCCATTAGAAGCTCTTTTAGTTAGCTCCTGTGTCCCTTTAACATTGCCTCATCATTTTTTTGAGCACTTCCTTACTTTCTGGGACTTCAAGATTCTCCAGGCTCATCTTGTATTTTCTCTGACCCAGCTCTAGAATAGTCCATTTTTCTAAGGAGCCCTTGGTTCCTTTTCTTGGAGCGTGGTATTAGAAACCAAGATCTGGGTGTGCTCATTGCCACTGTGGTGTCATTGTTTCCAGGACCTCTCAGCAGCTAGAGCTAGGAAATATACTAATCTATGTGTAAAAACATTATCTATACAGCCGACCCTTTAACAACATGGGTTTGAACTGCACAGGTCCACTTATACACAGAATTTTTTTCAATAGTACATACTACGTACGGTACTACACAGTCTGTGGTTGGTTGAATCCGAGAATGCGGAAATGTGGATACAGAGCAACTGTAGCAGGGAAGAGCAAAATCAGACTCCGCGGTGGATCTGTTTCTTTTACTTTAACCTTTGCTCTCCGTTGCTTTTTGTTACTATAATCACTAAAAGGATGTTGTCTATAGCTATTGGCATACATAATGGCCTGCCTCGGGGAACCCTGCCCCTCTGCCCGAATGTTAAACTAAAGTGCCTTTGTTCAGCTCACAGGGAAACATCCTGACCCTGCCCACCAGTGAATGGCTGCAAGAAAGAAGAAATTAACACATCCCCTCCCTGAGGCTGGCCAAACCAGGAGATGTTTTGCAAGACTTGTGGCCTTTTTAGTTTACTTCCTCATCTCCTCCCCCTCTCTTTTCTATAAAAGAAACTGACATCCAGACCCCGATAAGATGATACTCTAGGACATTAGTCCACCATCTTCTCGGAGGCCCGGGTTTCCAAATAAGTCACGGTTCGTTGCCTCAACACCTCTCTGCTGATTTATTGGCCTGTTGTGCAGCGAGCAGAGCGAGCTTGGACTCAGAACTGTGTATACAGAGGGCAATCTACAAGTTATATGTGGATTTTTGACTGCACAGAAGGTTGGCACCCATAACTCCTGCATTGTTCAAGGGTCAACTGTAATTATTTCTGCATCTATCCATCTGTATCTATGTTAGGCTAAACATGAGTTTATACTGATGTCTTCAACTATAATCCAGTACCACATGATTCATTCTAGCATTTCCCCTATACTTATGGGTAACCACACTCTCCAGACCCCTAGCAACCACTGATTTGTTTTCTGTCCCTATAGTTTTGCCTTCAACAGAATGTCATGTCATTCCTTTTGATTGCTGAATAGTATTCCATTGTATGGATGTACTATAGTTTATTAGTTAACCTATTGAAGGATATTTTGATAGCTTCCCACTTTTGACAATTATGAATAAAGTGGTTTTTCATGTGTGGGTTTTTGCTGTGGACATAAGTTTACAAATCAGTTGGGTAAATACCTAGGAGTGCAACTGTTGACAAGTCCATGTTTAACTTTATAAGAAACTACCAAATTTTCTTCCAGAGTGGCTATACTATTTTTGTATTATTACCAGCAATGAATACAAGTTCCTATTGCTCTGCATTCTTGTCAGCATTAAGTACTGCCAGGTGTTTTTTGGATTTTAGTCATTCTAATAGGTGTATAGTGGCATCTCATTGTGGCTTTAATTTGCATTTACCTAATGAAATCATGTTGAGCATGTTTTCATATGCTTATTTGCCATACTTTTGTCCTCTGGTGAAGTGTCTGTTCAGATCTTTCTACCCTTTTAAAAATTGGGTTATTTGTTTTCTTATTGTTAAGTTTTAAGAGGTTTTTCTAAAATCTGCATACAAATCTTTTCTCAAGCATGTGGTTTGCAAATATTTTCTCCACGTCTGTGTGGCTTTTCTTTTCATTCTTTTAACAGTGTCTTTCACAGAGAAAATGTTTTGAATTTTGATATTGTCCAATTTACCATTTTTTTCCTTTATGCATTAAGCTTTTGAAGTTGCATCTAAGAACTTTTTGCTTAATCCAAGGTAACAAACATTTTCTCATACAAGTTTTATAGTTTTGCATTTTACATTTAGGCTTATGATCAACTTTGAGCTATTTTTTACACAAAGTATGAGGCAGGTGTGAACATTTTGTTTTGTTTTGCTCTTTTGCATAGGGATGTCCAACTGTTCTAGCACCACCTGTTGAAAAAAACAGTCCTTTCTCCATTGAATTGACTTTGCACTTTTATCAAAAATCAGTTTACCATATCTGTGTGGGTCTATTTCTGGGCTCTCAATTTTGTTCCACTGTTCTATGTATCTATCCTTTTGACAACACCACACTGCCTTGATTGTAGTTGATCCTTGAACAACATGGGTTTGAACTGTTTGGGTCCACTTATAAGCAGATTTTTTTCAATAGTAAATACTATAGTACTACCTGATTTGCAGTTAAATTGATCTGTGGATGTAAAACCACATATATGAAGGAACTGCATATATACAGAGGGCTGACTGTAAATTACACTCAGATTTTTGACTGCTCAGAAAGTTGGCACCCTAACCCCTGTGTTGTTTGTGTCAACTGTACTAAGGTTAACTTAAGCCCTTTGACTTAATTTTTTTCCAGAAGTGTATTGGCTATTCTGATACCTTTGTCTTTCCACATACATTTTAGAATCAGTTTGTCAATATCTATAAAAAAGTCTGCTGGGATTTTTTGAGTGGGATTGCACTGAATCTATAGATCATACTGAGAATTCACATCTTAAAAATATTGGGTCTTCTAATCTATGAGCATGGAAAGTCCTTCCAATTATTTATGTTCTTTCATTTTTTTTTATCAGTGTTTTGTAGTTGTCTGCACACAGATTGTGTGTGTGTGTGTGTGTGTGTGTATTTATTGCCATACATCCCCCTCCAACCACTGCTTTCGTTGCTTACCACAAATTTTGATAAGTTGTATATTCATTTTCATTTAGTTCAAAATATTTTTAACTTTCCTTGAGACTTACTTTACTTATACATTTTTTGGTAGTGTATACCTTGATTTCCAAATATTTGGGACTTTTCTGTCATAGACTTCTAGTTTTTTCTGTTATGGTCAATGTACATACTCTCTATGTTTTTAGAGTCTTTAAAATTTTTGAGCTTTGTTTTATGGCCCAGAATGTGGTCTACCTTGATGAATGTTTCATTTAAACTTCAGAACAATGTGTACTTTACTGTTGTTGGATGGATTGTTCTACAAATATCAATTGGGTCAAGTTGGTTGATGGTGCCTGATTAATCTATCGATTACTGAGAGAGGTATTAAAACCAACTGAAATTGTGGATTTGTTTATTTCTACTTCTATCTCTGTCAGTTTTTGCTTCATGCATTTTGATGGTTTATTGTTAGGTGCTACATTTTTAGGATTGTTACATGTTCTCTTGGAGAACTGACCCCTTTATCACTATGTTATGTGCCTCTTTATCCATGATAATCTTCCATGTTCTGAAGACTGTTTTGTCTGAAATTAACATAGTTACTGTTGTTTTGATTAGCATTGCATGGTGTTTCTATTTCCATCCTTTAACTTTAAATTTTAAAAAAATTTAAGTAGACTATTTTTTAGAGCAGTTTTAGGTTCACAGCAAAACTGAGACAAAGGTACAGACAGCTCCATATATCCCTTGTCCCCACATCATCCCTTAACATTTATCCTGAGCCTTTATATTTAAAGTGCGTTTCTTGTAGACAACATATAGTAGAATATTTTTTTGATCCATTTTGACAATCTTTGTATTTTGACTGGTGTGGTTAGGCAATTTATATTTGAAGAGATTATTGATGTAGTTGACTCTAAATCTACCTTCTTGCTGTTTTCTATTTGTTGTATTTACTCCTTGTTTCCTTTCTTTTTTCCTCTTTTTCTGCCTTCTCTGATTTTCCTTGGGTGTTTTTTATGATTCCATTTTATCTCATTTCTTGACTTATTATTCATACTATTTTTTAAAACTTTTTTAGTAGTTTTCCTAATGTTTACAATGTACATTTTAAATAATCTAAGCACACCTTTAGATAACTCTAAAAGTGTCATCCAAAGTGGCTGTACTATTTTGCATGCCAACAGCAATGAAAAAGAGCTCTGATTCCTATTCATCCTTGGTAGAACTTGGTATTGTCAGTTCTTTTGACTTACCTTATAATAGAATATTCCTAATTTCTCCCTCCTATCCTGTCACATTGTTGTCATTTGTTTCACTTTTATATGTGCTATGAACACCAAATACACTGCCATTACTATTTAAATAATTAAAATTTAGTGCAATTAAGGAAAAAAGTTTATCTTCACTCATTTCTAACACTCTTCATTTTTTTATGTAGATCCAAGTTTGTGACCTATATCATTTTTCTTCTGCCAGAAGAAATTCCTTTACAGTATTTTGAGAAGTTATATGAGAAAGTCTATTTCTCTCTCACTTTTGAAGGATTGCTGGATATAGACTTCCAGGTTGGCAGTTTTTTTCTCCTTTTAATACTTTAAAATTGTCATTCCATTGTGTTCTTGCTTGTATAGTTTCTCATGAGAACTCTGCTGTAATTCTTCTGTTTCTGTGTAAGTGAAGTGTTTTTCTCCCCTCTGACTGCCTTCAAGATTTGCTCTTTGTTTTCACTCTTTTGCCTAAGTGTGGGGTTTTGTGTGTGTGTGGGGGGGGTTAAAAATGGATGCTAAGCTTCTCTAAGCTTCTTGGATATGTGGTTTGGTGTCTGACACTTATTTTGGAAAGCTTTCAAAAATTATTTCTTCAAATATTTCTTCTGCTTAGTTCTTTCTTTCTTTTCTTTCTGGTATTCCATTCATGTATATGTTACAACTTTTGATATTGTTCCACATTTCCTGAATACTCTTTGTTTGTTTGTTTGTTTCCACTCTCATTTTCTCTGTGCATTTCAGTCTGGGTAATTTCTATTGACCTATCTTTATATCTGATTCTATCCCTTGTTGTCTCTTATGAGCCCATCAAAGTCATTCCTCATTTCTGTTACTGTGCTTTTGATTTCCTTTTGATTCTTTCTTATATTTTCCATCACCCTGCTGACATTATCTATCTGGTCTTTCATTTTGTCTACCTTTTCCATTAGAATCCTTAAGATATTAACCATAGTTATTTTAAATTTCCTGACTGAAAATTTCAACACCTGTGTCATATGTGAGTCTAGTTCTGATGGTGTTTTGTCTCTTCAACTTGTGTTATTTCTTGCCTTTTAGCATGTTTTGTAATTTTGTTCTTGTAGTTGACAGCCAGACATGTATAGAGCAGTAGACACTGAGGTAAATAGGAATTTATGGGTGACTATATCAATCTGGCCAAGAGCTGGGCTATGCTTGACATTTACTGTCTCTATGGGTACCAGAGGCTTTAAATTTCTCTCGTGATCTTGTTTTTATCCCCCCTCTTGGCCTTGGCCCTTCTCTTTGTGCTTCACCTCAGAGACAGTCTGTCTTTTGCAGCTGTAATCCACTGCTATTTTAACTGGAGGCTTATTAGTTGGTTGTAGTGGGGGGGAGGGGAATTCTCTAATCTTTGGATTAAGTCTAAGTCTTTGGAGTGCATAGTGGGTCTATGTTTTGGGAGTGTGGCCTTCACGGTTGTTTTTGTCCCTTTCCAGGGTGTTGTGAGTTGAACTGCATTCCCCAAATAGATATGTTGAAGTCTTAACTTCTAGTACATGTGAATGAGACGTTATTTGGAAATAGGGTCTTGGAAGATAATCAAGATAAGATGAGGTCATACTGGATTAGCGTGGGCCCTAAATCCAACACATGGTCCCCTTATAAGGAGAGAGAAATTTGAAGACACAGAAGAGACACAGGGAAGATGATGGAGGCAGAGAGTGGAGTGATGTTGCCAAAGAACACCAAGGATTGTTGGCAACCAGAAGAGGGAAGGAAGAGTTCTCTCCTAGAGTCTTCAGAGAGGACATGGCCCTGCCAACATCTTATTTCAGACTTCCTGCTTCTAGAACTGTGAAAGAATAAATTTCTGTTGTTTATGCCAATTAGTTTATGGTAATTTGTCACAGCAGTGCTAGGAAACTAATACACAGGGGTAAAGCTTTTTTCCCCTATGCCACCCAATACTTTCCCTGGCTACAGAATTTCCAGTCTACGTCTTTGAAACTCTCTCCCCTGTATACTGAGGTTTTTTTTTCTTCTTTATTTTTTCTTCGATGAGACAGGGAGATAGAGTGGGGCTGGGGCATAGCAGACTTCCTTTTCCCTAGCTGGGATGAGATTTTCCTGTTACCCTATATTAGTTTTGTCTTTCTTGCAACCTGTAAAATAATCCTGGAAATAAATGGTTAAAAGTCTTCGCAACTTCACAGAAAGTACTTTCAGTCCACATGAAAAGTATCTGTCATTGCACAATAATGTAAATATACTTTGCACTACTGAAGTGTACACTTAAAATGGTTACGGTATTAAATTTTGGTTTTTTTGTCACAATTAAAAATAAAGTATCTGCCTCTACACATCTTACCAAAATGATCTTCATGTTGCTGCCAAACACAATTCAGAGACTTGGAGGCTGTATGGTGCCAATGGATGGCTAATGGAAATAAGCTTTTGAAGTTGGGCTGTTGAAGGGCCCAACATGTGACTCGTCCCCTCAGCAGGTCCTGGAGCCTGCTTTGTAGATGGGACAACCTGCGGCACCACATCCTAGAAAATTTGACAATGAGAGTGTTAGTAACAATATAAAACAATGTTTATAAGGCTGTAGGAATGATACTACATATCTAACTATGTAAAAGAACAGATTTTATTATCTCAACCACAGCATTAAAGGAGAAATTCTGAACAGCTAAGCATAAGTGGTTGATAACCATTACTTCTATCTTCTCACCAGCCACTCATATTATGCATTGCAATCTTGCTTCCACCCCGCTATCTAACTGAAGTGGTTCTTTAGAAAATCACTAATTTTAACCTTCCAACCACATATGGAAGGATTGCTTTTTCGGGCTTATCATTCTGGGACTCTCCACTGTGACACTATTATCATCCTCATCCTGAATCCTTGAAACTTTCTTTTCCACTGATTATGTGTGATTGTGGGCAAGTTTCTTAAACTCTCAGTGTCTCTGTTTCCTGTTTTGTAAAACGAGGATGACAATAATACTTATCCCATGGGTTTAGTGTGAGGACTAAAGTACTTAGAACTTTGTTGTCACATAGTAAGTCCTATATATGTCCTATATATGATATGCTATCATTCTAATCATCATTATTATTGTGGTTATTATTAGGGATAAACTATATCTATTGGCAAAAGTACCTTGATAAACTTGCTTGGAGTTGGTGACACCCTAAGTGTCATGGTTTCAGAAATATTAATAAAATAACTTCATTTGCATAAGATCTTAAAAGGAATTAATTCATCCTGTGGGAAAAGATGGAGAAACCCATGCCACTGCAGAGAAGCTGTGTGGTGCTTGACATGAACCTTCTCAATAACCCCTTAAGGTCACTAAACCCGCTAAAAATGCTTATTTTGAGTGGATATATACATGTTAAGTGTGTGGTGTAAGCTAATAAAGGGACTGATTGGTTTCATACACAAAGGCCATAGCTAGAGACATAATAGAATTTGCTGATGAATTAGGGAGGGTTCTGAAATAGGTTAGGAAATTGAGAGTTAAAGTCTAAGACAGAGGCTGGCAAACTATGGCCCATGCCTATTTTCATATGGCCACATACAGGTTTTACATTTTAAAGGACTGTAAATAAAAACAATAACATTGGACCAAGACCATATGTGGCCTGCAAAGTCTAAAATATTTGCTATCTGGCCCTTCAGAGAAAAAAATTTCCAACCCTTAGTCTAATGCTTAATTCTTAATCAAATACTCTTCTCCATTTACAATGGCTTACTCCCCACAAAAAACACACTTAAGCAAGTGCATTCATTCATTTCTTCATTATTTCACTTGACAAATATTACTAAGCTTGTGTAAATAGGGTACTTTCTTAAGTACTAGGAACACAAATATAATCAATCCCAGCCACCATTCAAGAATCTCATAATCATCTAGTATGGAAGAAAGACAACTACTACTATCTATAGTAGTTTTAAACACAGAGTACAGTGAAAAAGTGCAAAGGAGAAAGTGGTTAACTATGCCTGGGAAACCTGGGAGGACTCCATATGATCAGTGTTCTTTGTAGAAGTGCTTCATTGTTTTCTATTTACTTACAAAATAAAATTTGCTCATTGTAGAAGATGCTGGAGTAAGGACCCTGAACTCATCTCCTCCCAGGGGCACACCAAAATTATGACTACGTACAGAGCAGCTATCTATGAGAATGACCTGAACACGAGCAGAAAAGACATTCCACAACTAAAGATATAAAGGAGAAACCACAATGAGATGGGTAGGAAAAGTTGAGATGCAGTATAGTCAAGACCCATACCCCTGGGTGGGTGACCCACAAGTGGGAGGATAATTACAATTGCACAGGTTCTACCCAAGGAGTGAGGGGTCTGAGCCCCCACATCAGGCTCCCTATCCTGGTGGTCCTGAACCAGGAAGACAAGTCCCCAGAACGTTTGGCTTTGAAGGCAACTGGGGCTTACTTTTGGGAGAGTCAGAGGGCTGTAGGAAATAGAGACTCCATCATTAAAGGGCACACACAAAATCTCACACACTCCAGGACCCAGGGCAGAGGCAGTAATTTGAAAGGAGCCTGGGTCAGACCCACCTGCTGATCTTGGAGAGCTTCCTGGAGAGGCAGAAGGCCACTGCAGCTCACCCTGGGGACACAGACACTGGTGGCAGCCATTTGGGGAGCTCATTCTACCATGAGGACACTGGTGCTGGCAAGGAACATTGTGGAATCCTCCCTCTAGATTATTAGCACCAGGACCTGGACCCACCCCCAGCCTGTTAGCACTAGTACTAGACTCCAGGTCCTGACTCTGCCCACCAGTGAGGCAACACTAGGCCCAAGATCACCAGGGCCACAACCCCACTAACCAACAGGCTAACACCAGCTCCAGGACCTCCCTGGGCCACAATCCTGCCCATCAGGAGGCTGACACCAGCTTTAAGACACCGTGGGCCCCTCAGCGAGCTGCCCCAGGATCCAGACCCACTCAACAGTGGGCTGACACCAGCTTTGTAATATCAGATGCCACAGTCAGCCATGTCAGGAACTGGCCCCATGCACTGGCAGGCTGATGCTTGATCTGGGACAACTGGCCCTGCAACAAGCCACACTGACTGGGCTCTGCCCACCCATGGGCCAGCACTAGCCCTGGGATTTCCTGGGGCTCTGCAGCCATCCCTCTTGAGACCCAGCCCAAACCTCCAGTGGCCAGCAGCCTCTGTACAAGGCAGAACCTGATAATCAGCCAGACAGGGCCTGCCATACCTACCAGACCACTCATAGTAGTCAGCCCCCCACAACAGAAGGGCCCACACAGCCCACACAGGGGGCACCCCCAGGGCATATAACTCTGGTGACCAGAGGGGAGTGCACTGCTCGGACACATAGGATGCCTCATAAAAAACGCCACTTCTCCAAAGTTGGGAAATGTAACAACCTACCAGATACATAGAAATAAAAATAGAAAATTAGGCAAAATGAGGCAATAGAGGAATATGTTCCAAATGAAGGAACAAGATAAAATCCCAGAAGAAGAACTAAGTGGAGATAAGCAATCTACCCAATAAAGAGTTCAGGTCATGATCATAAAGATGCTCAAAGAACTTGGGAGAAGGCTGGACAAACACAGTGAGAACTTTAACAAAGAGTTAGACAATATAAAGAGGAGCCAAGCAAAGGTGAAGAATGCAATAACTGATATTAAAAAGCACACTAGAAGGAATCGACAATAGATTACATGATACAGAGGATCAGATCAGCTAACTGGAAAACAGAGTAGTGGGAATTACTTAAGCTGAAAAAAGAAATTTAAAAAATGAAGACAGTTTAAGAGACCTCTGGAACAACATCAAGCGTACTAACATTTGCATTACAGGGGTCCCAAA